>NW_028225184.1:12054272-12219272 GCF_052327205.1 Somniosus microcephalus
TGTACCCAACAAATGTCAAATCGATTGACACCTACAGAATGTTGGAAAACTGTACCTTTTTGCTATGTAAGCTTTGGCAATATGGTTCTCTGTAAACTTTCATGCCAATAAAGCATTTGAATTGGAATTGGAATTGGAGAGAAACAGAAAGAGACAGAGAGAGAGAGACGGAGAGAGACAGAGAGAGAGAGGGAGAGACAGAGAGAGAGAGACAGAGAGAGAGACAGAGACAGAGAGCGAGACAGACAGAGAGAGAGACAGAGAGAGAGACAGAGAGGGAGAGACAGAGAGAGAGAGACAGAGAGAGAGAAACAGAAAGAGACAGAGAGAGAGAAACGGAGAGAGACAGAGAGAGAGAGAGGGAGAGACAGAGAGAGAGAGACAAAGAGAGAGAGAGAGACAGAGACAGAGAGAGAGCGAGACAGACAGAGAGAGACAGACAGCGAATGTCTCTCTCTGTCTCTCGGTCTCCCTCTGATTCTCTCTCTGTCTCTCTCCAATTCCAATTCCAATTCCAATTCCAATTCAAATGCTTTATTGGCATGAAAGTTTACAGAGAACCATATTGCCAAAGCTTACATAGCAAAAAGGTACAGTTTTCCAACATTCTGTAGGTGTCAATCGATTTGACATTTGTTGGTTACATACAATATTACTTTTAAACAATATTAATTTTAAACAGTCTTTGTACTTCATTTGGTACTTCTCTCTCTGACTCTCTCTCTCTCTGTCTCTCTCTCTCTCTGACTCTCTCTCTCTCTCTCTGTCTCTCTCTCTCCCTCTCCCCTCTCTCTCTGTCTCTCTGTCTCCCTCTCCCTCTCTCTCTCTCTCTCTCTCTCTCTCGCTCTGTCTCTCTCTCTGTCTCTCTCTCTCTCTGTCTCTCTCCCTCTCTCTGTCTCTCTCTCTCTCTCTCTCTCTCTGTCTCTCTCTGTCTCTCACTCTCTCTCTGTCTCTCTCTCTCCCTCTCTCTTTGTCTCTCTCTCTGTCTCTCTCTCTGTTTGTCTCTCTCTCTGTCTCTCTCTCTGTCTCTCTCTCTCTGTCTCTCTCTCTCTCTCTCTGTCTCTCTCTCTCTCTGTCTCTCTCTCTGTCTCTGTCTCTCGCTCCCTCTCTCTCTCTGTCTCTCTCTCTCCCTCTCCCTCTCTCTCAGTCTCTCTCTCTCGTTCGGCGCTCCCAGGGTGAGAATCTCACCATTAGACAGCTGCTGTCTGCCTCACTTACCCAGGGGAATCCACTCTCTGCTCCCGTCGGCTCCGTACCCTCGCTGAGCTCGCAGTGAATCCGGAGTGTATGGTTTCCTCTGGATCATTCTGTGACCTCCCTCCTCACCTCTCGAACTGTCAATTTCCACTTTCCAATTCTGTTGTCGAATTCGCAGCGTTTGCAGATTTCAATCTGATTCTGCACATGCAGACTGACACATCGCAAAAACATCAGGCAGAATCCTTTCACCGTCCGCGATCCAGATCCTCCCTCTTCACACACGCCCTTAATCCCCTCTCTCTTCACACACGCTCCCTTAATCCCCTCTCACTTTACACACACTCCCTTAATCACCCCTCTCTTCATACACGCTCCCTTAGTCCCCTCCCTCTTCACACATGCTCCCTTATTGCCTCCCTCTTCACACACGCTCCCTTATTCCCCTCTCACTTTACACACGCTCCCTTAATCCCCTCCCTCTTCACACATGCTCCCTTAATCCCCTCCCTCTTCACACATGCTCCCTTAATCCCCTCTCACTTTACACACGCTCCCTTAATCACCCCTCTCTTCATACACGTTCCCTTACTCCCCCCTCTCTTCACTCATGCTCCCTTAATCCCCTCCCTCTTCACACACGCTCCCTTAATCCCCTCTCTCTTCACACACGCTCCCTTAATCCCCTCTCTCTTCACACACGCTCCCTTAATCCCCTCCCTCTTCACACACGCTCCCTTAATCCCCTCTCTCTTCACACACGCTCCCTTAATCCCCTCCCTCTTCACACACGCTCCCTTAATACCCTCTCTCTTTATACACGCTCCCTTAATCCCCTCTCACTTTACACACGCTCCCTTAATCCCCTCTCTCTTTACACACGCTCCCTTATTCCCTCCCTCTTTACACACGCTCCCTTATTCCCTCCCTCTTCACACACGCTCCCTTAATCCCCTCTCTCTTCACACATGCTCCCTTAATCCCCTCTCTCTTTACACACGCTCCCTTATTCCCTCCCTCTTCACAAACGCTCACTTAATCCCCTCTCACTTTACACACGCTCCGTTATTCCCTCCCTCTTTACACACGCTCCCACAATCCCCTCCCTCTTCACACACGATCCCTTAATCCCCTCTCTCTTTACACACGCTCCCTTATCCCCCTCTCTCTTTACACACGCTCCCTTATTCCCCTCTCTCTTTACACACGCTCCCTTATTCCCCTCTCTCTTTACACACGCTACCTTAATCCCCTCTCTCTTTACACACGCTACCTTAACCCCCTCTCTCTTTACACACGCTCCATTATTCCCTCTCTCTTCAGACACGCTCCCTTAATCCCCTCTCTCTTCACACATGCTCCCTTAATCACCTCTCTCTTTACACACGCTCCCTTATTCCCTCCCTCTTTACACACGCTCCCTTATTGCCTCCCTCTTCACACACGCTCCCTTATTGCCTCCCTCTTCACACACGCTCCCTTAATCCCCTCTCTCTTTACACACGCTCCCTTATTCCCCTCTCTTTTTACAGGCGCTCCCTTATTCCCTCCCTCTTTACACATGCTCCCTTAATCCCCTCTCTCTTCACTCACGCTCCCTTAATCCCCTCTCTCTTTACACATGCTCATTTATTGCCTCCCTCTTCACACACGCTCCCTTAATCACCCCTCTCTTCTCATACGCTCCCTTAATCCCCTCTCTCTTTACACACGCTCCCTTAATCCCCTCTCTCTTCTCACACGCTCCCTTAATCCCCTCTCTCTTTACACATGCTCTCTTATTCCCCTCTCTCTTTACACACGCTCCCTTATTCCCTCCCTCGTTACACACGCTCCCTTAACCCCCTCTCTCTTTACACACGCTCCCTTATTCCCTCCCTCTTTACACACGCTCACTTAATCCCCTCTCTTTACACATGCTCCCTTTTTCCCTCCCTCTTCAAACACGCTCCCTTAATCACCCCTCTTCTCACATGCTCCCTTAATCACCCCTCTTCTCACACGCTCCCTTAATCCCCTCTCTCTTTACACACGCTCCCTTATTCCCTCCCTCTTTACACGCGCTTCCTTATTGCCTCCCTCTTCACACACGCTCCCTTAATCACCACGCTCTTCTCACACGCTCCCTTAATCCCCTCTCTCTTCACACACGCTCCCTTAATCCCCTCTCTTTACACACGTTCCCTTATTCCCTCCCTCTTTACACACGCTCCATTATTCCCTCTCTCTTCACACACGCTCCCTTAATCCCCTCTCTCTTTACACACACTCCCTTATTCCCTCTCTCTTCACACACGCTCCCTTAATCCCCTCTCTCTTTACACACACTCCCTTATTCCCTCTTTCTTCACACACGCTCCCTTAATCCCCTCTCTTTACGCACGCTCCCTTATTCCCTCCCTCTGTACACACGCTCCATTACTCCCTCTCTCTTCACACACGCTCCCTTAAACCCCTCCCTCTTTACATACGCTCCCTTAATCCCCTCTCTCTTTACACACACTCCCTTATTCCCTCTCTCTTCACACACGCTCCCTTAATCCCCTCCCTCTTTACACACGCTCCCTTATACCCTCACTTTACACACGCACCCTTATGCCCTCTCTCTTTACACACGCTCCCTTAATCCCCTCCCTCTTTACCCACACTCCCTTACTCCCTCCCTTCTCACACACGCTCCCTTAATCACCCCTCTCTTTACACATGCTCCCTTATTCCCTCCCTCTTCTCACACGCTCCCTTAATCCCCTCTCTCTTCACACACTCCCTTATTTCCTCCCTCTTCACACACGCTCCCTTTATCCCCTCCCTCGTTACACAGGCTCCCTTATTCCCAAACATTACACACGCTCCCTTATTCCCTCTCTCTTTACACACGCTCCCTTAATCCCCTCTCTCTTTACACACACTCCCTCATTCCCTCCCTCTTTACACACGCTCCCTTAATCCCCTCACTCTTCACACACGCTCACTTAATCCCCTCTCTCTTTACACACGCTCCCTTATTCCCTCCCTCTTTACACACGCTCCCTTATTTCCTCCCTCTTCACACACGCTCCCTTAATTTCCTCTCTCTTTACACATGTTCCCTTAATCCCCTCTCTCTTTACACACACTCCCTTATTCCCTCCCTCTTCACACACGCTCCCTTAATCACGTCTCTCTTCTCACACGCTCCCTTAATCCCCTCCCTCATTACACACGCTCCCTTATTCCCACACTTTACACACGCTCCCTTATTCCCTCTCTCTTTACGCACGCTCCCTTAATCCCCTCTCTCTTCACACACGCTCCCTTAATCCCCTCTCTCTTCACTCATGCTCCCTTAATCCCCTTCTCTTTACACACGCTCCCTTATTCCCTCTCTCTTTACACACGCTCCCTTAATCCCCTCTCTCTTTTCACACGCTCCCTTAATCCCCTCTCTCTTTACACACTCTCCCTTAATCCTCTTCTCTTTACACACGCTCCCTTATTCCTTCTCTCTTTACACATGCTCCCTTAATCCCCTCTCTTTACACACGCTCCCTTAATATCCTCTCTCTTTACACACGCTCCCTTAATCCCCACTCTCTTTACACACACTCCCTTAATCCCCTTCTCTTCACACGCGCTCCCTTAATACCCTCCCTCTTTACACACGCTCCCTTAATCCACTTCTCTTTACACACGCTCCCTTATTCCCTTTCTCTTTACACACACTCCCTTAATCCCCTCCCTCTTTACACACACTCCCTTATTCCCTCCCTCTTTACACACGCTCCCTTATTCCCTCCCTCTTCACACACGCTCCCTTAATCACCTCTCTCTTCTCACACGCTCCCTTATCCCCTCTCTTTTCACACACGCACCCTTAATCCCCTCTCCCTTCACACACGCTCCCTTAATCCCCTCTCTCTTTACACATGTTCCCTTATTCCCTCTCTTTTCATTCACGCTCCCTTAATCCCCTCTCTCTTTACACACGCTCCCTTAATCCCCTTCTCTTTACACACGCTCCCTTGTTCCCTCTCTCTTTACGCACACTCCCTTAATCCCCTCTCTCTTTACACATGCTCCCTTAATCCACTTCTCTTTACACACACTCCCTTATTCCCTTCTCTTTACACACGCTCCCTTATTCTCTCGCTCTTTAAACACGCTCCCTTAATCCCCTCTCTCTTTACACACGCTCCCTTAATCCACTTCTCTTTACACACGCTCCCTTATTCCCCTCTCTCTTTACACACGCTCCCTTAATCGCCTCTCTCTTTACACACGCTCCCTTATTCCACTCTCTCTTTACACACACTCCCTTAATCCTCTTTTCTTTACACACGCTCCCTTAATCCTCTCTCTCTTTACACACGCTCCCTTATTCCCTCCCTCTTCTCACATGCTCCCTTAATCCCCTCTCTCTTCACACACGCTCCCTTAATCCCCTCCCTCTTCACACACGCTCCCTTAATCCCCTCTCTCTTTACACACGCTCCCTTATTCCCCTCTCTTTTTACAGGCGCTCCCTTATTCCCTCCCTCTTTACACATGCTCCCTTAATCCCCTCTCTCTTCACTCACGCTCCCTTAATCCCCTCTCTCTTTACACATGCTCATTTATTGCCTCCCTCTTCACACACGCTCCCTTAATCACCCCTCTCTTCTCATACGCTCCCTTAATCCCCTCTCTCTTTACACACGCTCCCTTAATCCCCTCTCTCTTCTCACACGCTCCCTTAATCCCCTCTCTCTTTACACATGCTCTCTTATTCCCCTCTCTCTTTACACACGCTCCCTTATTCCCTCCCTCGTTACACACGCTCCCTTAACCCCCTCTCTCTTTACACACGCTCCCTTATTCCCTCCCTCTTTACACACGCTCACTTAATCCCCTCTCTTTACACACGCTCCCTTTTTCCCTCCCTCTTCAAACACGCTCCCTTAATCACCCCTCTTCTCACATGCTCCCTTAATCACCCCTCTTCTCACACGCTCCCTTAATCCCCTCTCTCTTTACACACGCTCCCCTATTCCCTCCCTCTTTACACGCGCTTCCTTATTGCCTCCCTCTTCACACACGCTCCCTTAATCACCACGCTCTTCTCACACGCTCCCTTAATCCCCTCTCTCTTCACACACGCTCCCTTAATCCCCTCTCTTTACACACGTTCCCTTATTCCCTCCCTCTTTACACACGCTCCATTATTCCCTCTCTCTTCACACACGCTCCCTTAATCCCCTCTCTCTTTACACACACTCCCTTATTCCCTCTCTCTTCACACACGCTCCCTTAATCCCCTCTCTCTTTACACACACTCCCTTATTCCCTCTTTCTTCACACACGCTCCCTTAATCCCCTCTCTTTACGCACGCTCCCTTATTCCCTCCCTCTGTACACACGCTCCATTACTCCCTCTCTCTTCACACACGCTCCCTTAAACCCCTCCCTCTTTACATACGCTCCCTTAATCCCCTCTCTCTTTACACACACTCCCTTATTCCCTCTCTCTTCACACACGCTCCCTTAATCCCCTCCCTCTTTACACACGCTCCCTTATACCCTCACTTTACACACGCACCCTTATGCCCTCTCTCTTTACACACGCTCCCTTAATCCCCTCCCTCTTTACCCACACTCCCTTACTCCCTCCCTCTTCACACACGCTCCCTTAATCACCCCTCTCTTTACACATGCTCCCTTATTCCCTCCCTCTTCTCACACGCTCCCTTAATCCCCTCTCTCTTCACACACTCCCTTATTTCCTCCCTCTTCACACACGCTCCCTTTATCCCCTCCCTCGTTACACAGGCTCCCTTATTCCCAAACATTACACACGCTCCCTTATTCCCTCTCTCTTTACACACGCTCCCTTAATCCCCTCTCTCTTTACACACACTCCCTCATTCCCTCCCTCTTTACACACGCTCCCTTAATCCCCTCACTCTTCACACACGCTCACTTAATCCCCTCTCTCTTTACACACGCTCCCTTATTCCCTCCCTCTTTACACACGCTCCCTTATTTCCTCCCTCTTCACACACGCTCCCTTAATTTCCTCTCTCTTTACACATGTTCCCTTAATCCCCTCTCTCTTTACACACACTCCCTTATTCCCTCCCTCTTCACACACGCTCCCTTAATCACGTCTCTCTTCTCACACGCTCCCTTAATCCCCTCCCTCGTTACACACGCTCCCTTATTCCCACACTTTACACACGCTCCCTTATTCCCTCTCTCTTTACGCACGCTCCCTTAATCCCCTCTCTCTTTACACATTCTCCCTTAATCCCCTCTCTCTTTACATACGCTCCCTTATTTCCTCCCTCTTCACACACGCTCCCTTAATCCCCTCTCTCTTCACTCATGCTCCCTTAATCCCCTTCTCTTTACACACGCTCCCTTATTCCCTCTCTCTTTTCACACGCTCCCTTAATCCCCTCTCTCTTTACACACTCTCCCTTAATCCTCTTCTCTTTACACACGCTCCCTTATTCCTTCTCTCTTTACACATGCTCCCTTAATCCCCTCTCTTTACACACGCTCCCTTAATATCCTCTCTCTTTACACACGCTCCCTTAATCCCCACTCTCTTTACACACACTCCCTTAATCCCCTTCTCTTCACACGCGCTCCCTTAATACCCTCCCTCTTTACACACGCTCCCTTAATCCACTTCTCTTTACACACGCTCCCTTATTCCCTTTCTCTTTACACACACTCCCTTAATCCCCTCCCTCTTTACACACACTCCCTTATTCCCTCCCTCTTTACACACGCTCCCTTATTCCCTCCCTCTTCACACACGCTCCCTTAATCACCTCTCTCTTCTCACACGCTCCCTTATCCCCTCTCTTTTCACACACGCACCCTTAATCCCCTCTCCCTTCACACACGCTCCCTTAATCCCCTCTCTCTTTACACATGTTCCCTTATTCCCTCTCTTTTCATTCACGCTCCCTTAATCCCCTCTCTCTTTACACACGCTCCCTTAATCCCCTTCTCTTTACACACGCTCCCTTGTTCCCTCTCTCTTTACGCACACTCCCTTAATCCCCTCTCTCTTTACACATGCTCCCTTAATCCACTTCTCTTTACACACACTCCCTTATTCCCTTCTCTTTACACACGCTCCCTTATTCTCTCGCTCTTTAAACACGCTCCCTTAATCCCCTCTCTCTTTACACACGCTCCCTTAATCCACTTCTCTTTACACACGCTCCCTTATTCCCCTCTCTCTTTACACACGCTCCCTTAATCGCCTCTCTCTTTACACACGCTCCCTTATTCCACTCTCTCTTTACACACACTCCCTTAATCCTCTTTTCTTTACACACGCTCCCTTAATCCTCTCTCTCTTTACACACGCTCCCTTATTCCCTCCCTCTTCTCACATGCTCCCTTAATCCCCTCTCTCTTCACACACGCTCCCTTAATCCCCTCTCTCTTCACGCACGCTCCCTTAATCCCCTCCCTCTTTACACATGCTCCCTTATTCCCTCCCTCTTTACACACGCTCCCTTAATCCCCAACTCTTTACACACGCTCCCTTATTCACTCCCTCTTTACACACGCTCCCTTAATCCCATCTCTCTTCACACACACTCCCTTAATCCCCTATCTCTTCTTACACGCTCCCTTAATCCCCTCTCTACACACGCTCCGTAATTCCCTCTCTTTTCGCACACGCTCCCTTAATCCCTTCACTCTTTACACACACTCCCTTAATCCCATCTCTCTTTACACACACTCCCTTAATCCCCTTCTCTTTACACACACTCCCTTATCCCCTCTCTCTTTACACACACTCCCTTAATCCCCTTCTCTTTACACACACTCCCTTATCCTCCCTCTCTTTACACATGCTCCCTTATTCTCTCTCTTTTCGCACACACTCCCTTAATCCCTTCTCTCTTTACACACACTCCCTTATTCCCTCTCTCTTCACACACGCTCCCTTAATCCCCTCCCTCTTTACACACGTTCCCTTATACCCTCACTTTACACACGCACCCTTATGCCCTCTCTCTTTACACACGCTCCCTTAATCCCCTCCCTCTTTACCCACACTCCCTTATTCCCTCCCTCTTCACACACGCTCCCTTAATCACCCCTCTCTTTACACATGCTCCCTTATTCCCTCCCTCTTCTCACACGCTCCCTTAATCGCCTCTCTCTTTACACACGCTCCCTTAATCCCCTCTCTCTTCACACACTCCCTTATTTCCTCCCTCTTCACACACGCTCCCTTTATCCCCTCCCTCGTTACACACGCTCCCTTATTCCCAAACTTTACACACGCTCCCTTATTCCCTCTCTCTTTACACACGCTCCCTTAATCCCCTCTCTCTTTACACACACTCCCTTATTCCCTCCCTCTTTACGCACGCTCCCTTAATCCCCTCTCTCTTCACACACGCTCACTTAATCCCCTCTCTCTTTACACACGCTCCCTTATTCCCTCCCTCTTTACACACGCTCCCTTATTTCCTCCCTCTTCACACACGTTCCCTTAATCCCCTCCCTCGTTACACACGCTCCCTTATTCCCACACTTTACACACGCTCCCTTATTCCCTCTCTCTTTACGCACGCTCCCTTAATCCCCTCTCTCTTCACTCATGCTCCCTTAATCCCCTTCTCTTTACACACGCTCCCTTATTCCCTCTCTCTTTACACACGCTCCCTTAATCCCCTCTCTCTTTTCACACGCTCCCTTAATCCTCTCTCTCTTTACACACTCTCCCTTAATCCCCTTCTCTTTACACACGCTCCCTTATTCCCTCTCTCTTTACACACGCTCCCTTAATCCCCTCTCTTTACACACGCTCCCTTAATATCCTCTCTCTTTACACACGCTCCCTTAATCCCCACTCTCTTTACACACACTCCCTTAATCCCCTTCTCTTCACACGCGCTCCCTTAATACCCTCCCTCTTTACACACGCTCCCTTAATCCACTTCTCTTTACACACGCTCCCTTATTCCCTCTCTCTTTACACATGCTCCCTTAATCCACTCTCTCTTTACACATGCTCCCTTAATCCACTTCTCTTTACACACACTCCCTTATTCCCTTCTCTTTACACACGCTCCCTTATTCTCTCTCTCTTTAAACACGCTCCCTTAATCCCCTCTCTCTTTACACACGCTCCCTTAATCCACTTCTCTTTACACACGCTCCCTTATTCTCCTCTCTCTTTACACACGCTCCCTTAATCGCCTCTCTCTTTACACACGCTCCCTTATTCCACTCTCTCTTTACACACACTCCCTTAATCCTCTTTTCTTTACACACGCGCCCTTAATCTCCTCTCTCTTTACACACGCTCCCTTAATCCTCTCTCTCTTTACACACGCTCCCTTATTCCCTCCCTCTTCTCACATGCTCCCTTAATCCCCTCTCTCTTCACACACGCTCCCTTAATCCCCTCTCTCTTCACGCACGCTCCCTTAATCCCCTCCCTCTTTACACATGCTCCCTTATTCCCTCCCTCTTTACACACGCTCCCTTAATCCCCAACTCTTTACACACGCTCCCTTATTCACTCCCTCTTTACACACGCTCCCTTAATCCCATCTCTCTTCACACACACTCCCTTAATCCCCTATCTCTTCTTACACGCTCCCTTAATCCCCTCTCTACACACGCTCCGTAATTCCCTCTCTTTTCGCACACGCTCCCTTAATCCCTTCACTCTTTACACACACTCCCTTAATCCCATCTCTCTTTACACACACTCCCTTAATCCCCTTCTCTTTACACACACTCCCTTATCCCCTCTCTCTTTACACACACTCCCTTAATCCCCTTCTCTTTACACACACTCCCTTATCCTCCCTCTCTTTACACATGCTCCCTTATTCTCTCTCTTTTCGCACACACTCCCTTAATCCCTTCTCTCTTTACACACACTCCCTTATTCCCTCTCTCTTCACACACGCTCCCTTAATCCCCTCCCTCTTTACACACGTTCCCTTATACCCTCACTTTACACACGCACCCTTATGCCCTCTCTCTTTACACACGCTCCCTTAATCCCCTCCCTCTTTACCCACACTCCCTTATTCCCTCCCTCTTCACACACGCTCCCTTAATCACCCCTCTCTTTACACATGCTCCCTTATTCCCTCCCTCTTCTCACACGCTCCCTTAATCGCCTCTCTCTTTACACACGCTCCCTTAATCCCCTCTCTCTTCACACACTCCCTTATTTCCTCCCTCTTCACACACGCTCCCTTTATCCCCTCCCTCGTTACACACGCTCCCTTATTCCCAAACTTTACACACGCTCCCTTATTCCCTCTCTCTTTACACACGCTCCCTTAATCCACTATCTCTTTACACACACTCCCTTATTCCCTCCCTCTTTACGCACGCTCCCTTAATCCCCTCTCTCTTCACACACGCTCACTTAATCCCCTCTCTCTTTACACACGCTCCCTTATTCCCTCCCTCTTTACACACGCTCCCTTATTTCCTCCCTCTTCACACACGCTCCCTTAATCCCCTCCCTCGTTACACACGCTCCCTTATTCCCACACTTTACACACGCTCCCTTATTCCCTCTCTCTTTACGCACGCTCCCTTAATCCCCTCTCTCTTCACTCATGCTCCCTTAATCCCCTTCTCTTTACACACGCTCCCTTATTCCCTCTCTCTTTACACACGCTCCCTTAATCCCCTCTCTCTTTTCACACGCTCCCTTAATCCTCTCTCTCTTTACACACTCTCCCTTAATCCCCTTCTCTTTACACACGCTCCCTTATTCCCTCTCTCTTTACACACGCTCCCTTAATCCCCTCTCTTTACACACGCTCCCTTAATATCCTCTCTCTTTACACACGCTCCCTTAATCCCCACTCTCTTTACACACACTCCCTTAATCCCCTTCTCTTCACACGCGCTCCCTTAATACCCTCCCTCTTTACACACGCTCCCTTAATCCACTTCTCTTTACACACGCTCCCTTATTCCCTCTCTCTTTACACATGCTCCCTTAATCCACTCTCTCTTTACACATGCTCCCTTAATCCACTTCTCTTTACACACACTCCCTTATTCCCTTCTCTTTACACACGCTCCCTTATTCTCTCTCTCTTTAAACACGCTCCCTTAATCCCCTCTCTCTTTACACACGCTCCCTTAATCCACTTCTCTTTACACACGCTCCCTTATTCTCCTCTCTCTTTACACACGCTCCCTTAATCGCCTCTCTCTTTACACACGCTCCCTTATTCCACTCTCTCTTTACACACACTCCCTTAATCCTCTTTTCTTTACACACGCGCCCTTAATCTCCTCTCTCTTTACACACGCTCCCTTAATCCTCTCTCTCTTTACACACGCTCCCTTATTCCCTCCCTCTTCTCACATGCTCCCTTAATCCCCTCTCTCTTCACACACGCTCCCTTAATCCCCTCTCTCTTCACGCACGCTCCCTTAATCCCCTCCCTCTTTACACACGCTCCCTTATTCCCTCCCTCTTTACACACGCTCCCTTAATCCCCTCTCTCTTTACACACGCTCCCTTATTCCCTCCCTCTTTACACACGCTCCCTTAATCCCCTCTCTCTTTACACACGCTCCCTTATTCCCTCCCTCTTTACACTCGCTCCCATAATCCCCTCCCTCTTCACACACGCTCCCTTAATCCCCAACTCTTTACACACGCTCCCTTATTCACTCCCTCTTTACACACGCTCCCTTAATCCCCTCTCTCTTTACACACACTCCCTTGTTTCCTCCCTCTTTACACACGCTCCCTTAATCCCATCTCTCTTCACACACACTCCCTTAATCCCCTATCTCTTCTTACACGCTCCCTTAATCCCCTCTCTACACATGCTCCGTAATTCCCTCTCTTTTCGCACACGCTCCCTTAATCCCTTCACTCTTTACACACACTCCCTTAATCCCATCTCTCTTTACGCACACTCCCTTAATCCCCTCCTCTTTACACACACTCCCTTATCCCCTCTCTCTTTACACACACTCCCTTAATCCCCTTCTCTTTACACACACTCCCTTATCCTCCCTCTCTTTACACATGCTCCCTTATTCTCTCTCTTTTCGCACACGCTCCCTTAATCCCTTCTCTCTTTACACACACTCCCTTAATCCCCTTCTCTTTACACACGCTCCCTTAAGCCCCTCTCTCTTTACACACGCTCCCTTATTCCCTCTCTCTCCTTACACTAAACACCCGTAAGACAAAGGTCCTCTACCAACCTGCCCCCGCCACAGAGTACTGGCTCCCCGATTATCAAAATCCACGACAAGGCCTTGGATAATGTGGACCACTTTCCATACCTCGGGAGCCTACTGTCAACAAGGGCAGACGTCGACGACGAAGTCCAACACTGCCTTCAATGTGCCAGTGCAGCCTGAGGTCGCCTGAGGAAGAGAGTGTTTGAAGACCAGGACCTCAAACCCGGCACTAAGCTCATGGTCGACAGAGCAGCAGTGATACCCGCCCTGCTGTATGCCTCAGAGACATGGACCATGTACAGCAGGCACCTCAAAGCACTGGAGAGGTACCACCAACGCTGCCTCCGCAAGATCCTGCAAATCCATTGGCCGGATAGGTGCACCAACGTCGGTGTTCTCGCTCAGGCCAACATCCCCAGCATCGAGGCTTTGACCACGCTCGATCAGCTCCGATGGACGGGTCACATTGTCCGCATGCCCGATACGAGACTCCCCAAACAAGCGCTCTACTCGGAGCTCCGACACAGCAAGAGAGCCCCAGGTGGGCAGAGGAAACGCTTCAAGGACACCCTCAAAGCCTCCTTGGAAAAAGTGTAACATCCCCACCGACACCTGGGAATCCCTGGCCCAGGACCGCACAAAGTGGAGGAGAAGCATCCGGGAAGGCGCCGAACACCTCGAGTCTCTTCGCCGGGAGCAAGCGGGAAGGCAAGCGCAGGGAGCGCACGTCAACCCAAGCACCCCACCCGCCCACCCCTTCAACCACCGTCTGCCCCACCTGTGACAGAGACTGTAGGTCCCGCATTGGACTCATCAGTCACCTGAGAACTCATGTTTAATGTGGCGCAAGTCATCCTCGGTTCCGAGGGACTGCCTAAGAAGAACACTCGCTCCCTTAATCCCCTCTCTCTTTACACACGCTCCCTTAATCCACTCTCTCTTTACACACGCTCCCTTAATCCACTCTATCTTTACACTCGCTCCCTTAATCCCTCTCTCTTTACACACGCTCCCTTATTCCCCTTCTCTTTAGAGATGCTCCCTTAAATCCTTCTCTCTTTACACATGCTCCCTTATTCCCCTTCTCTTTACAGACGCTACCTTAAATCCTTCTCTCTTTACACACGCTCCCTTAATCCCCTCTCTCTTTACACACGCTCCCTTAATCCCCTCTCTCTTTACACTCGCTCCCTTAATCCCTCGCTCTTTAAACACGCTCCCTTATTCCCCTTCTCTTTACAGACGCTCCCTTAAATCCGTCTCACTTTACACACGCTCCCTTAATCCCTCTCTCGTTACACACGCTCCCTTATTCCCCTTCTCTTTACAGATGCTCCCTTAAATCCTTCTCTCTTTACACACGCTCCCTTATTACCCTTCTTTTTACAAATGCTCTTTACTCTCTACTCGCTCTTTACAGACGCTCCCGTAATCCACTCTCTCTTTACACACGCTCCCTTAATCCTCTCTCTCTTTACACATGCTCCCTTAATCCCCTCTCTCTTTACACACACTCCCTTAATCCTGTCTCTCTTTACACACGCTTCCTTAATCCCCTCTCTCTTTACACACGCTCCCTTATTCCCCTTCTCTTTACAGACGCTCCCTTAAATCCTTCTCTCTTTACACACGCTTCCTTAATCCCTCTCTCTTTACACACGCTCCCTTAATCCCCTCTCTCTTTACACACGCTCCCTTAATCCTGTCTCTCTTTACACACGCTTCCTTAATCCCTCTCTCTTTACACACGCTCCCTTATTCCCCTTCTCTTTACAGACGCTCCCTTAAATCCTTCTCTCTTTACACACATTCCCTTATTCCTCTTCTCTTTACAGACGCTCCCTTAAATCCTTCTCTCTTTACACATGCTCCCTTAATACCCTTCTTTTTACACATGCTCTTTACTCTCTACTCGCTCTTTACACCCGCTCCCTTAATCTACACTCTCTTTACACACGCTCCCTTAACACCCTTCTCTTTAAACACGCTCCCTTAACCCCTTCTCTCTTTACGCACGCTCCATTAACCCCTTCTCTCTTTACACATGCTCCCTTAACACCCTCTCTCTTTCCACATGCTCCCTTAATCCCCTCTCTCTTTACACACGCTCCCTTAATCCCATCTCTCTTTACACACGCTCCCTTATCCCCTTGCTCTTGACACACATTCCCTTATTCCCTCACTCTTTGCACACACTCCCTTATTCCCCCTCTCTTTACACATGCTCCCTTAACACCCTCTCTCTTTACACACGCTCCCTTATTCCCTCTCTCTTTGCACACGCTTCCTTATTCCCCTCTCTTTACACATGCTCCCTTAACACCCTCTCTCTTTATGCACGCTCCCTTATTCCCTCCCTCTTTACACACGCTCTCTTAATCCCGCTCTCTTTACACACGCTCCCTTATTCTCTCTCTCTTTACACACACTCCCTTTAATTCCCTTCTCTTTACACACACTCCCTTATTCCCCTTCTCTTTACAGACGCTCCCTTAAATTCTTCTCTCTTTACACATGCTCCCTTAACACGCTCTTGCTTGACATTTGCTCCCTTAATCCCCTTCTTTTTACACCTGCAACCTTACACTCCACTCGCACTTTAAACACGCTCCCTTAATCCACACTCTCTTTACACACACTCCCTTAATCCCCTTCTCTTTACACACGCTCCCTTAACCCCTTCTCTCTTTACACACGCTCCCTTAAACCCCTTCTCTTAAAACACGCTCCCTTAACCCCTTCTCTCTTTACACATGCTCCCTTAACACCCTCAATTTTTCCAGACACTCCCTTAATCCCATCGCTCTTTACACATGCTCCCTAATCCCCTCGCTCTTGACACATGCTCCCTTATTCCCTCTTTCTTTACACACGCTCCCTTAACAGCCTCTCTCTTGACACACGCACCCTTATTCCCTCTCTCTTTACACACGCTCCCTTATTCCCGCTCTCTTTACACATGCTCCCTTATCCCCTCGCTCTTGACACACGCTCCCTTAACCCCTTCTCTCTTTACACACGCTCCCGTAATTCCCTCTCTCTTTACACACGCTCCCTTAACCCCTTCTCTCTTGACACATGCTCCCTAATCCCCTCACTCTTGACACACGCTCCCTTAACCCCTACACTCTTTACACACGCTCCCTTAACACCCTCTCTCTTTACACACGCTCCCTAATCCCCTCACTCTTGACACACGCTCCCTTAACCCATTCTCTCTTTACACACGCTCCCTAATCCCTTCTCTCTTTACACATGCTCCCTTAACACCCTGTCTCTATACACACAATCCTTTAACATCCTCTCTCTTTACACACGCTCCCTTATTACCCTCTACTGTTTACATACGCTCCCTAATTCCCTCTCTCTTTACACATGCTCCCTTATTCCCTCCCTCGTTAAACACGCTCTCTTAATCCATCTCCCTTTACACACCATCCCTTATTCCCTCACTCTTTACACACGCTCCCTTATTACTCCCTCTTTACACACTCTCCCTTAATCCCCTCTCTCTTTACACATGCTCCCTTATTCCCTCTCTCTTTACACACGCTCCCTTATCCACTCGCTATTGACACACGCTCCCTTAACCCCTTCTCTCTTTACACACGCTCCCTTAACACCCTCTCTCTTTCCACACGCTCCCTTAATTCCCTCTCTCTTTACACACACTCCCTTAACCCCTTCTCTCTTTACACACACTCCCTTATCCCCTCTCCCTTTACACACGCTCCCTTATTCCTGCCCTCTTTACACACGCTCTCTTAATCATTCTCTCTTTACACTCGCTCCCTTAATCCCTCTCTCTTTACACACACACCCTTAATCCCCTCTATCTTTACACACGCTCCCTTAACCCCCTCTCTCTTTACACATGCTCCCTTAATCCTTCTCTCTTTACACATGCTCCCTTAATCCTTCTCTCTTTACACACGCTCTCTTATTCCCCTCCCTCTTTACACACGCTCCCTTAATCCCCTCTCTCTTTACACACGCTCCCTTAATCCCCTCTCTCTTTACACACGCTCCCTTAATCCTTCTCTCTTTACACACGCTCCCTTATTCCCCTCCCTCTTTACACACGCTCCCTTAATCCCCTCTCTCTTCACACACGCTCCCTTAATCCCCTCTCTCTTTACACACACTCCCTTAAACCCCTTCTCTTTACACACGCTCTCTTAATCATTCTCTCTTTACACTCGCTCCCTTAATCCCTCTCTCTTTACACACACACCCTTAATCCCCTCTATCTTTACACACGCTCCCTTAACCCCCTCTCTCTTTACACATGCTCCCTTAATCCTTCTCTCTTTACACATGCTCCCTTAATCCTTCTCTCTTTACACACGCTCTCTTATTCCCCTCCCTCTTTACACACGCTCCCTTAATCCCCTCTCTCTTTACACACGCTCCCTTAATCCTTCTCTCTTTACACACGCTCCCTTATTCCCCTCCCTCTTTACACACGCTCCCTTAATCCCCTCTCTCTTTACACACGCTCCCTTAATCCCCTCTCTCTTTACACACACTCCCTTAAACCCCTTCTCTTTACAAACGTTCCCTTAATCCACTTCTCTTTACACATGCTCCCTTATTCCCCTCTCTCTTTACACACGCTCCCTTAATCCCCTCTCTCTTTACACATGCTCCTTTATTCCCCTCCCTCTTTACACACGCTCCCTTAATTCCCTCTCTCTTTATACACGCTCCCTTAACACCCATTCTCTTTACACACGCTTTCTTATCCCTCTCTCTTTACACATGCTCCCTTAATCCCCTCTCTCTTTATACACGCACCCTTAACACCCATTCTCTTTACACCCACTCCCTTAACCCCTCTCTCTTTACACACACTCCCTTAATCCCCTCTCTCTTTACACACGCTCCCTTAACCCCCTCTCTCTTTACACACGCTCCCTTAATCCTCTCTCTTTATACACGCTCCCTTTACACCCTCTCTCTCCACACAGGCTCCCTTATTTCCCCCCTCTTTAACCACACACCCTTAATCCCTTTAACAAGCACAGAGCACTTCAGCGCTATGTCCCCGCCCCCAACACCCCACCACCACCAAACCCCCTGCCCTTTCCTCGTAGCCCTGCAAATTCTCCAACTCCCTTTTGAAAGCCATTATTGACCCTATCAGGCAGCGCATTCCAGATCCTAACCACTCGCTGCGTCATGAAGTTTTTCCTCATGTACCCTTTGGTTCTTCTGCCAAACACCTTAAATCTGTGCCCTCTGGTTCTCGACCCTTCCGCGAATGGGAACAGTTTCTCTCCATCTACTCTGTGCAGACCCCTCATGATTTTGAACACCTCTATCAAATCTCCTCTCAACCTTCTCTGCTCTAAGGAGAACAACCCCAGGTTCTCCAGTCTCTCCACGTAACTGAAGTCCCTCATCCCTGGTACCATTCTGGTCAATCTCCCCTTAACCTTCTCTGCTCTAAGGAGAACAACCCCAGCTTCTCCAGTCTCTCCACGTAACTGAAGTCCCTCATCCCTGGTACCATTCTGGTCAATCTCCCCTTAACCTTCTCTGCTTGAAGGAGAACAACCCCAGCTTCTCCAGTCTCTCCACGTAACTGAAGTCCCTCATCCCTGGTACCATTCTGGTCAATCTCCCCTTAACCTTCTCTGCTCTAAGGAGAACAACCCCAGCTTCTCCAGTCTCTCCACGTAACTGAAGTCCCTCATCCCTGGAACCATTCTGGTCAGTCTCCTCTTAACCTTCTCTGCTCTAAGGAGAACAACCCCAGCTTCTCCAGTCTCTCCACATCACTGAAGCCCCTCATCCCTGGTACCATTCTGGTCAATCTCCCCTTAACCTTCTCTGCTCTAAGGAGAACAACCCCAGCTTCTCCAGTCTCTCCACGTAACTGAAGTCCCTCATCCCCGGTACCATTCTGGTCAATCTCCCCTTAACCTTCTCTGCTCTAAGGGGAACAACCCCAGCTTCTCCAGTCTCTCCACGTAACTGAAGTCCCTCATCCCCGGTACCAGTTGGGTCAATCTCCCCTTAACCTTCTCTGCTCTAAGGAGAACAATCCCAGCTTCTCCAGTCTCTCCACGTAACTGAAGTCTCTCATCCCCGGTACCATTCTGATCAATCTCCCCTTAACCTTCTCTGCTCTAAGGAGAACAACCCCAGCTTCTCCAGTCTCTCCACGTAACTGAAGTCCCTCATCCCTGGTACCATTCTGGTCAATCTCCCCTTAACCTTCTCTGCTCTAAGGAGAACAACCCCAGCTTCTCCAGTCTCTCCACGTAACTGAAGTCCCTCATCCCTGGTACCATTTGGGTCAATCTCCCCTTAACCTTCTCTGCTCTAAGGAGAACAACCCCAGCTTCTCCAGTCTCTCCACGTAACTGAAGTCCCTCATCCCCGGTACCATTCTGGTCAATCTCCCCTTAACCTTCTCTGCTCTAAGGAGAACAATCCCAGCTTCTCCAGTCTCTCCACATCACTGAAGTCCCTCATCCCCGGTACCATTCTGGTCAATCTCCTCTGCACCCTCTCCAAAGTCTTCACATCCTTCCTAAAGTGCGGTGCCCAGAATTGGACACAATATTCCAGTTGAGGCTGAACCAGTGTTTTCTAAAGGTTCATCATAATTTCTATGATTTTGTACTCTATCCCTCTTTATGAAGCCCAGGATCTCATTGAAACTTATAAAATTCTAACAGGGCTAGACAGACTAGATGCAGGAAGGATGTTCCCGATGGCGGGGGAGTCCAGAACTAGGGGTTACAGTCTAATGATAAGGGGTAAGCCATTTAGGACAGGGTGTGGAGATGCCTGTGTTGGACTGGGGTGGACAAATGTAAGAAATCACACAACACCAGGTTATAGTCCAACAGTTTTATTTGAAATCACAAGCTTTCAGAGCGCTGCTCCTTCGTCAGGTGAAGTGGAGAGATGCATATAGACACAGCATATATAGTCAGAGAATACTGCCAGGTGATTACAGGTAATCTTTCCCAGTCGGGGAACACTTCAGCAGTCAAGGACATTCAGCCTCCGATCTTCGGGTAAGCATTCTCTAAGGCGGCCTTCGAGACACACGACAACGCAAAATCGTCGAGCAGAAACTGATAGCCAAGTTCCGCACCCATGAGGACGGCCTCAACCGGGATCTTGGGTTCATGTCACGCTACATGCAACCCCACCTGACGCAGGGTCATCCAGACTCGAGTCGTCGTTGGCTTGTTCTCTCCACACAGATGCGGCCGGACCTGCTGTGATTTCCAGCAAAAAAAAATGTTTTTTGTCTGTTTTTTTGTTTTTCATACAGACCCCAGCATCTGCAACATTTGACCCCTTGTGACCCCACCTTATTGTTCTTTGATGTAATGTTTTCCTGACTGACCTGTTTGGACACCATTTACACCTTTGATTGCTGTGATTATCTCTCTGCCGAGGTGTGATAAATGGCAGTTAGGAAGATTACCTGTAATCACAGAAATCACAGAAACGCCACAGTGCAGATAGAGGCCATTTCGGCCCATCGAGCCTGCATCGACACATATCCCACCCGATCCCCGTAACCCCTACACCAACACATATCCCACCCTATCCCCGTAACCCCACGTATTTAATCCCCCTAACACTAAGGGTCAATTTATCATAGCCAATCAACCTAACCCGCACATCTTTGGACTGTGGGAGGAAACCGGAGCACCCGGAGAAAACCCACGCAAACACGGGGAGAATGTGCAAACTCCACACAGACAGTCGCCCGAGGCCGGATTCGAACCCGGGTCTCTGGCGCTGTGAGACAACAGTGCTAACAACAGTGCTAACCACTATGCCACCGTGCTGCCCCCATCTGGCAGTATTCTCTGACTATATAAACTGTGTCTTTATGCATCTCTCCACTTCACCTAACGAAGGAGCAGCGCTCCGAAAGCTTGTGATTTCAAATAAAGCTGTTGGACTATAACCTGGTGTTGTGTGATTTCTTACATTTAGGACAGAGATGAGGAGGAATTTCTTCACCCAGAGAGTGGTGAACCTGTGGAATTCTCTACCACACAAGGCAGTAGAGGCCAATTCATTAAATATATTCAAGAAGGAGTTGGATATATTTCTTAAGGCTAAAGGGATCAAGGGATATGGGGAGAAAGCAGGGACAGGGTACTGAGTTTGGATGATCAGCCATGATCTCATTAAATGGCGGAGCAGGCTCGAGGGGCCGAATGGCCTGCTCCTGCTCCTATCTTCTATGTTTCTATGCTCCCGTATGCATTTTTAACCGCTTTCTCAACCTGTCCTGCCAGCTTCAACATTTTGTGCACACATACCCCCAGGTCTCTCTGTTCTTGCACCCATTTCAGGATTGTACCCTTTAGTTTAGATAAGATGACAGTGGGTAGGGGGGGAGGGAGATGGGCACGCCTGTTGGCAGCTGATCCCGGGCGTGCAGTGGTAGAAAAAACAGAAAGGCAGAGTATTTCCGAAATGGTGAAAGCTTGGGGAATGCAGATAGATGAAGATGTAACTAGTGGAGTAGACAAAGGGGAACAGGTAGATGTGGTGTATTTAGATTTTCAGAAGGCCTTCGATAAGGTCCCACACAAGAGGTTGGTGAACAAAATTAGGGCACATGGAATTGGGGGTCATATACAGTACTAGCATGGATTGAGAATTGGTTAATAGACAGAAAACAAAGAGTGGCGATAACATAGAAACATAGAAGATAGGAGCAGGAGTAGGCCATTCGGCCCCTCGAGCCTGCTCCGCCATTCAATGAGATCACGGCTGATCATCCAAATTCAGTACCCTGTCCCTGCCTTCTCCCCATACCCCTTGATCCCTTTAGCCTTAAGAAATATATCCAACTCTTTCTTGAATATACTTAATGAACTGGCCTCCACCGCCCTCTGTGGCAGAGAATTCCATTGGTTCAACACTCTCTGGGTAAAGAAATTCCTCCTCATTTCAGTCCTAAATGGCTTACCCCTTATCCTTAGACTATGACCCCTGGTTCTGGACTCCCCCGCCATCGGGAACATCCTTCCTGCATCTAGTCTGTCTAGTCCTGTTAGAATTTTATAAGTTTCGATGAGATCCCCTCTCATTCTTCTAAACTCCAGTGAGTATAAGCCCAATCGACACAATCTCTCCTGATACGTCTGGTGAATCTTCGCTGCACTCCTTCCATGGCGATTACATCCTTCCTCAGGTAAGGCGACCAAAACTGCACACAATACTCAAGGTGCGGTCTCACCAAGGCCCTGTACAACTGTAGCAAGACATCCTTGTTCCTGTACTTGAACCCTCTCGCTACGAAGGCCAACATACCATTTGCCTTCTTAACCGCCTGCTGCACCTGCATGCTTACCTTCAGCGATAAGCAGGTCTTTTTCAGGATGGCAGGCTGTGACTAGTGGGGTACCGCAAGGATCGGTGCTTGGGCCCCAGCTATTCACAACCTATATCAATGATTTGGATGAGGGGACTAAATGCAACATTTCCAAATTTGCTGATGTCACAATGCTAGGTGGCAGTGTCAGTTGCGAAGAGGATGTGAAGAGGCTTCAAGGGGATCTCGACAGGCTCAGTGAGTGGGCGAGAACATGGCAGATGGATTATAATGTGGATAAATGTGAAGTTATCCACTTTGGTAGAAAAAACAGAAAGGCAGAGTATTTCCTAAATGGTGAAAGATTGAGGAATGCAGATGCTCAAAGGGACCTGGGTGTCCTTGTACATGAGTCACTGAAAGTGAATGTGCAGGTGCAGCAAGCCATTAGGAAGGCAAATGGTACGCTGGCCTTCATTACAAGAGGATTTGAGTACAGGAGTAAAGAAGTCTTACTCCAATTATACAGGGCCTTGGTGAGACCACACCTGGAGTACTGTGTACAATCTTGGTCTCCTTACCTAAGGAAGGATATACTTGCCATAGAGGGAGTGCAGCGAAGGTTCACGAGACTGGTTCCTGGGATGGTGGGACTGTCGTATGAGAAGAGATTGAGTAAACTAGGTCTGTATTCTCTTGAATTCAGAAGAATGAGAGGGGATCTCATTGAAGCATACAAAATGATCGCAGGGCTTGATAGGGTGGATGCTGGGAGAATGTTTCCCTTGGCTGGGGAGCCTAGAACCAGGGGCCACAGCCTCAGAATAAGGGGCCGGCCATTCAGGACTGAGATGAGGAGAAATTTCTTCACACAGAGGGTGGTGAATCTTTGAAATTCTCTACCCCAGAGGGCTGTGGAGGCTCAGTCATTGGGTATATTCAAAACAGAAGCCGATAGATTTCTGACTAGTAAGGGCATCCAGGGATATGGCGAAAGGGCCGGTGAATGGAGTTGACGCAGAAGATCAGCCATGATCTCACTGAATGGCGGAGCAGGCTCGAGGGGCCGAATGGCCGACTCCTGCTCCTATTTCTTATGTTCTTATGCTGCGGTCGAATAGCTAGTTGAGCCGGTGCCTGCTCAGACCCCTGCGAGGGTGGGACTCGGCCCTCTATGCCCCCACCCTGCCCACCCCCCGAACCCTTTAACCGCAGGGTCGCGGGTGGCGGTGAGTGGATCAAAGGCTAGCTGGTCTTTCAAACTCCGTCAACCAGCTCATGGCCAAACCCTCTTAAATACACCACTCGAAGCAAACAGGCACAACACAAAGACACATTCCACAGGGCAGCAAGCACACTGACCAACTGAGGTCAGAGGCCGGAGGCCCCAGGGAGTTTGGCGGGGGGAGGGGAGGGGATCAGAGGGGAAAGGTCAGAGCTCGCTTGACAATTAGCCGCTAAATGCCCTGCAGTGAACAACATCGAACTCTGCAATTTCCAAAACTGCCAGTTAACAACTCAAGAATGATTCAGGGAACAAGGAGTCCCCACAGTTTGGGGGGTGAGGAGACCCCACAGTTTGGGAGGTGAGGAGTCGCCACAGTTTGGGAGGTGAGGAGTCCCCACAGTTTGGGGGGTGAGGAGTCCCCACAGTTTGGGGGGTGAGGAGTCCCCACAGTTTGGGGGGTGAGGAGTCCCCACAGTTTGGGAGGTGAGGAGTCCCCACAGTTTGGGGCGTGAGGAGTCCCCACAGTTTGGGGGGTGAGGAGTCCCCACAGTTTGGGGCGTGAGGAGTCCCACAGTTTGGGGCGTGAGGAGTCCCACAGTTTGGGGGGTGAGGAGTCCCCACAGTTTGGGAGGTGGGGAATCCCCACAGTTTGGGGGGTGAGGAGTCCCACAGTTTGGGGGGTGAGGAGACCCCACAGTTTGGGGGGTGAGGAGACCCCACAGTTTGGGGGGTGAGGAGTCCCCACAGTTTGGGGGGTGAGGAGTCCCACAGTTTGGGGCGTGAGGAGTCCCCACAGTTTGGGGCGTGAGGAGTCCCACAGTTTGGGAGGTGAGGAGTCCCCACAGTTTGGGGGGTGAGGAGCCCCACAGTTTGGGAGGTGAGGAGTCCCCACAGTTTGGGAGGGTGAGGAGTCCCCACAGTTTGGGGCGTGAGGAGTCCCACAGTTTGGGAGGTGAGGAGTCCCCACAGTTTGGGAGGTGAGGAGTCCCCACAGTTTGGGGGGGTGAGGAGTCCCCACAGTTTGGGGGGTGAGGAGTCCCCACAGTTTGGGGGGTGAGGAGTCCCCACAGTTTGGGGGGTGAGGAGTCCCACAGTTTGGGGGGTGAGGAGTCCCCACAGTTTGGGGGGTGAGGTGTCCCCACAGTTTGGGAGGTGGGGAGTCCCCACAGTTTGGGGGGTGAGGAGTCCCCACAGTTTGGGGGGTGAGGAGTCCCCACAGTTTGGGAGGTGAGGAGTCCCCACAGTTTGGGGGGTGAGGAGTCCCCACAGTTTGGGAGGTGAGGAGTCCCCACAGTTTGGGAGGTGAGGAGTCCCCACAGTTTGGGGGGGGTGAGGAGTCCCCACAGTTTGGGGGGTGAGGAGTCCCCACAGTTTGGGGGGTGAGGAGACCCCACAGTTTGGGAGGTGAGGAGTCCCCACAGTTTGGGGGGTGAGGAGTCCCCACAGTTTGGGGGGTGAGGAGTCCCCACAGTTTGCGGGGTGAGGAGTCCCCAGTTTGGGAGGTGAGCAGTCCCACAGTTTGGGAGGTGAGGAGTCCCCACAGTTTGGGGGGTGAGGAGTCCCCACAGTTTGCGGGGTGAGGAGTCCCCAGTTTGGGAGGTGAGCAGTCCCACAGTTTGGGAGGTGAGGAGTCCCACAGTTTGGGGAGGTGAGGAGTCCCCACAGCTTGGGAGGTGAGGAGTCCCCACAGTTTGGGGGGTGAGGAGTCCCCACAGTTTGGGGGGTGAGGAGTCCCCAGTTTGGGAGGTGAGCAGTCCCACAGTTTGGGAGGTGAGGAGTCCCACAGTTTGGGGAGGTGAGGAGTCCCCACAGTTTGGGAGGTGAGGAGTCCCACAGTTTCGGGGGTGAGGAGCCCCCACAGTTTGGGGGGGTGAGGAGTCCCACAGTTTGGGGGGTGAGGAGTCCCCACAGTTTGGGGGGTGAGGAGTCCCCACAGTTTGGGAGGTGAGGAGTCCCCACAGTTTGGGGGGGTGAGGAGTCCCACAGTTTGGGGGGTGAGGAGTCCCCACAGTTTGGGGGGTGAGGAGTCCCCACAGTTTGGGAGGTGAGGAGTCCCCACAGTTTGGGGGGTGAGGTGTCCCACAGTTTGGGGGGTGAGGAGTCCCCACAGTTTGGGAGGTGAGGAGTCCCACAGTTTGGGGGGTGAGGAGTCCCCACAGTTTGGGGGGTGAGGAGTTCCCACAGTTTGGGGAGGTGAGGAGTCCCACAGTTTGGGAGGTGAGGAGTCCCACAGTTTGGGAGGTGAGGAGTCCCCACAGTTTGGGGGGTGAGGAGTCCCACAGTTTGGGAGGTGAGGAGTCCCCACAGTTTGGGGGGTGAGGAGTCCCCACAGTTTGGGGGGTGAGGAGTCCCCAGTTTGGGAGGTGAGGAGTCCCCACAGTTTGGGAGGTGAGGAGTCCCCACAGTTTGGGAGGTGAGGAGCCCCCACAGTTTGGGAGGTGAGGAGTCCCCACAGTTTGGGGGGTGAGGAGTCCCCACAGTTTGGGGGGTGAGGAGTCCCCACAGTTTGGGGGGTGAGGAGTCCCCACAGTTTGGGGGGTGAGGAGCCCCCACAGTTTGGGAGATGAGGAGTCCCCACAGTTTGGGGGGTGAGGAGTCCCCACAGTTTGGGGGGTGAGGAGTCCCCACAGTTTGGGGGGTGAGGAGTCCCACAGTTTGGGAGGTGAGGAGTCCCCACAGTTTGGGGGGTGAGGAGTCCCACAGTTTGGGGAGGTGAGGAGTCCCCACAGTTTGGGAGGTGAGGAGTCCCCAGTTTGGGAGGTGAGGAGTCCCCACAGTTTGGGAGGTGAGGAGTCCCACAGTTTGGGGGGTGAGGAGTCCCCACAGTTTGGGAGGTGAGGAGTCCCCACAGTTTGGGGGTTGAGGAGTCCCCACAGTTTGGGGGGTGAGGAGTCCCCACAGTTTGGGGGGTGAGGAGTCCCCACAGTTTGGGGGGTGAGGAGTCCCACAGTTTGGGAGGTGAGGAGTCCCCACAGTTTGGGAGGTGAGGAGTCCCCACAGTTTGGGGGGTGAGGAGTCCCTACAGTTTGGGGGGTGAGGAGTCCCCACAGTTTTGGAGGTGAGGAGTCCCCACAGTTTGGGAGGTGGGGAGTCCCCACAGTTTGGGGGGTGAGGAGTCCCCACAGTTTGGGAGGTGAGGAGTCCCCACAGTTTGGGGGGTGAGGAGTCCCCACAATTTGGGGGGGTGAGGAGATCACAGTTTCGGGGGGTGAGGAGTCCCCACAGTTTGGGGAGGTGAGGAGTCCCCACAGTTTGGGAGGTGAGGAGTCCCCACAGTTTGGGAGGTGAGGAGTCCCCACAGGTTGGGAGGTGAGGAGGCCTCACAGTTTGGGGGATGAGGAGACCCACAGTTTCGGAGGCGAGGAGTCCTCACAGTTTGGGAGGTGAGGAGACCCCAGAGTTTGGGGTGTGAGGAGTCCCCATAGTTTGGGAGGTCAGGAGTCCCCACAGTTTGGGGGGTGAGGAGTCCCCACAGTTTGGGAGGTGAGGAGTCCCCACAGTTTGGGGGGTGAGGAGTCCCCACAGTTTGGGAGGTGAGGAGATCACAGTTTGGGAGGTGAGGAGGCCCCACAGTTTGGGAGGTGAGGAGTCCCCACAGTTTGGGGAGGTGAGGAGACCCCACAGTTTGGGGGGTGAGGAGTCCCACAGTTTGGGGGGTGAGGAGTCCCCACAGTTTGGGAGGTGAGGAGTCCCCACAGTTTGGGAGGTGAGGAGTCCCCACAGTTTGGGGGGTGAGGTGTCCCACAGTTTGGGAGGTGAGGAGTCCCCACAGTTTGGGAGGTGAGGAGTCCCCACAGTTTGGGGGGTGAGGAGTCCCCACAGTTTGGGGGGTGAGGAGTCCCCACAGTTTGGGGGGTGAGGAGTCCCACAGTTTGGGGGGTGAGGAGTCCCCACAGTTTGGGAGGTGAGGAGTCCCCACAGTTTGGGGGGAGAGGAGTCCCCACAGTTTGGGAGGTGAGGAGTCCCCACAGTTTGGGGGGTGAGGAGTCCTCACAGTTTGGGAGGTGAGGAGTCCCCACAGTTTGGGGGGTGAGCAGTCCCCACAGTTTGGGAGGTGAGGAGTCCCCACAGTTTGGGGGTTGAGGAGTCCCCACAGTTTGGGGGGTGAGGAGTCCCCACAGTTTGGGGGGTGTGGAGTACCCACAGTTTGGCGGGTGAGGAGTCCCACAGTTTGGGGGGTGAGGAGTCCCCACAGTTTGGGAGGTGAGGAGTCCCCACAGTTTGGGGGGTGAGGAGTCCCCACAGTTTGGGGGGGTGAGGAGTCCCCACAGTTTGGGGGGTGAGGAGTCCCCACAGTTTGGGAGGTGAGGAGTCCCCACAGTTTGGGGGGTGAGGAGTCCCACAGTTTGGGAGGTGAGGAGTCCCCACAGTTTGGGAGGTGAGGAGTCCCCACAGTTTGGGAGGTGAGGAGTCTCCACAGTTTGGGAGGTGAGGAGTCCCACAGTTTGGGAGGTCAGGAGTCCCCACAGTTTGGGGGGTGAGGAGTCCCCACAGTTTGGGGGGTGAGGAGTCCCCACAGTTTGGGAGGTGAGGAGTCCACACAGTTTGGGAGGTCAGGAGTCCCCACAGTTTGGGGGGTGAGGAGTCCCACAGTTTGGGAGGTGAGGAGTCCCCACAGTTTGGGGGGTGAGGAGTCCCCACAGTTTGGGGGGTGAGGAGTCCCCACAGTTTGGGAGGTGAGGAGTCCCCACAGTTTGGGGGGTGAGGAGTCCCCACAGTTTGGGGGTGAGGAGTCCCACAGTTTGGGGGGTGAGGAGTCCCCACAGTTTGGGAGGTGAGGAGACCCCACAGTTTGGGAGGTGAGGAGTCCCCACAGTTTGGGGGGTGAGGAGTCCCCACAGTTTGGGGAGGTGAGGAGTCCCCACAGTTTGGGGGGTTGAGGAGTCCCACAGTTTGGGGGGTGAGGAGTCCCACAGTTTGGGGGGTGAGGAGTCCCCACAGTTTGGGAGGTGAGGAGTCCCCACAGTTTGGGAGGTGAGGAGTCCCCACAGTTTGGGGGGTGGGGAATCCCACAGTTTGGGGGGTGAGGAGTCCCCACAGTTTGGGGGGTGAGGAGTCCCCACAGTTTGGGAGGTGAGGAGTCCCCACAGTTTGGGGGGTGAGGAGTCCCCACAGTTTGGGAGGTGAGGAGTCCCCACAGTTTGTGGGGTGAGGAGTCCCCACAGTTTGGGAGGTGAGGAGTCCCACAGTTTGGGAGGTGAGGAGTCCCCACAGTTTGGGAGGTGAGTAGTCCGCACAGTTTGGGAGGTAAGGAGTCCCCACAGTTTGCGGGGTGAGAAGTCCCACAGTTTCGGGGTAATGAGTAAAAGTGACGCACTGTCGGAGAGGCAGTACTGAGGGAGCGCTGCAGTGTTGGAGGGGCAGTACTGAGGGAGCGCCGCACTGTCAGAGGGGCAGTACTGAGGGAGCGCCGCACTGTCGGAGGGTCAGTACTGAGGGAGCGCCGCACTGTCGGAGGGGCAGTACTGAGGGAGCGCCGCACTGTCGGAGGGGCAGTACTGAGGGAGCGCCGCACTGTCGGAGGGGCAGTACTGAGGGAGCGCCGCACTGTCGGAGGGGCGGTACTGAGGGAGCGCCGCACTGTCAGAGGGGCCGTACTGAGGGAGCGCCGCACTGTCGGAGGGGCAGTACTGAGGGAGCGCCGCACTGTCAGAGGGGCCGTACTGAGGGAGCGCTGCAGTGTCAGAGGGGCAGTACTGAGGGAGTGCCGCACTGTCGGAGAGGCAGTACTGAGGGAGCGCCACACTGTCGGAAGGGCAGTACTGAGGGTGTGCTGCACTGTCGGAGGGGCAGTACTGAGGGAGCGCCGCACTGTCGGAGGGGCAGTACTGAGGGAGTGCTGCACTGTCAGAGGGGCAGTACTGAGGGAGAGCCGCACTGTCGGAGGGGCAGTACTGAGGGAGTGCCACACTGTCGGAGGGGCAGTACTCAGGGAGCGCCGCACTGTTGGAGGGGCGGTACTGAGGGAGCGCCGCACTGTCGGAGGGGCAGTACTGAGGGAGCGCCGCACTGTCGGAGAGGCAGTACTGAGGGAGCGCCGCACTGTTGGAGGGGCAGTACTGAGGGAGCGCCGCACTGTCGGAGGGGCAGTACTGAGGGAGCGCCGCACTGTTGGAGGGGCAGTACTGAGGGAGCGCCGCACTGTTGGAGGGGCAGTACTGAGGGAGGGCCGCACTGTCGGAGGGGCAGTACTGAGGGAGCGCCGCACTGTCGGAGGGTCAGTACTGAGGGAGGGCCGCACTGTCGGAGGGGCAGTACTGAGGGAGCGCCGCACTGTCGGAGGGGCAGTACTGAGGGAGCGCCGCACTGTCGGAGGGGCAGTACTGAGGGAGCGCCGCACTGTCGGAGGGGCAGTACTGAGGGAGCGCCGCACTGTCAGAGGGGCCGTACTGAGGGAGCGCTGCAGTGTCAGAGGGGCAGTACTGAGGGAGCGCCGCACTGTTGGAGGGGCAGTACTGAGGGAGCGCTGCACTGTTGAAGGGAGCAATACTGAGGGAGCGCCGCACTGTTGGAGGGGCAGTACTGAGGGAGCGCCGCACTGTTGGAGGGGCAGTACTGAGGGAGCGCCGCACTGTCAGAGGGGCCGTACTGAGGGAGCGCTGCAGTGTCAGAGGGGCAGTACTGAGGGAGTGCCGCACTGTCGGAGAGGCAGTACTGAGGGAGCGCCACACTGTCGGAAGGGCAGTACTGAGGGTGTGCTGCACTGTCGGAGGGGCAGTACTGAGGGAGCGCCGCACTGTCGGAGGGGCAGTACTGAGGGAGTGCTGCACTGTCAGAGGGGCAGTACTGAGGGAGAGCCGCACTGTCGGAGGGGCAGTACTGAGGGAGTGCCACACTGTCGGAGGGGCAGTACTCAGGGAGCGCCGCACTGTTGGAGGGGCGGTACTGAGGGAGCGCCGCACTGTCGGAGGGGCAGTACTGAGGGAGCGCCGCACTGTCGGAGAGGCAGTACTGAGGGAGCGCCGCACTGTTGGAGGGGCAGTACTGAGGGAGCGCCGCACTGTCGGAGGGGCAGTACTGAGGGAGCGCCGCACTGTTGGAGGGGCAGTACTGAGGGAGCGCCGCACTGTTGGAGGGGCAGTACTGAGGGAGCGCCGCACTGTCGGAGAGGCAGTACTGAGGGAGCGCCACACTGTCGGAGGGGCAGTACTAAGGGTGTGCTGCACTGTCGGAGGGGCAGTACTGAGGGAGCGCCGCACTGTCAGAGGGGCAGTACTGAGGGAGCGCCGCACCATCAGAGGGGCAGTATCGAGGGTGCGCCGCGCTCTCGGAGAGGCGGTACTGAGGGACTTGGCTGGAATTGCGACTGAGTCATTACTTTATCTTTGAAGGGAATGCTTGTGAAATGATTTTCAGATGGGTTTCATATGTTGTTTTCGCCACATGAAGCACCATTTCCAGTTGTCCGGCCCTTGCTTTGACTACGAGAGGTTGATGACACATTCGCTGCCTCGTAAACTGTTTTTTGTTTTGAAATCCTTCGACTTCCCGGAGAACTGGTAATATTTTCGCGATTTTTTAACGTCTGTCCCAGCAATTGCGCCTGTCAAATGTTAGCACAATGATACAGTGATCGGTGTGGGGTATATCAGTGTGTTACAGTGAGGGTTGTGGGGTATATCAGTGTGTTACAGTGAGGGGTGTGGGGTATATCAGTGTTACAGTGATGGGTGTGGGGTATATCAGTGTTACAGTGAGGGGTGTGGGGTATATCAGTGTTACAGTGAGGGGTGTGGGGTATATCAGTGTTACAGTGAGGGGTGTGGGGTATATCAGTGTTACAGTGAGGGGTGTGGGGTATATCAGTGTTACAGTGAGGGGTGTGGGGTATATTAGTGTTACAGTGAGGGGTGTGGGGTATATCAGTGTTACAGTGAGGAGTGTGGGGTATATCAGTGTTACAGTGAGGGGTGTGGGGTATATCAGTGTTACAGTGAGGGGTGTGGGGTATATCAGTGTGTTACAGTGAGGGGTGCGGGGTATATCAGTGTTACAGTGAGGGGTGTGGGGTATATCAGTGTTACAGTGATGGGTGTGGGGTATATCAGTGTTACAGTGAGGGGTGTGGTTAATATCAGTGTGTTACAGTGAGGGGTGTGGGGTATATCAGAGTGTTACAGTGAGGTGTGTGGGGTATATCAGTGTTACAGTGAGGGGTGTGGGGTATATCAGTGTTACAGTGAGGGGTGTGGGGTATATCAGTGCTACAGTGAGGGGTGTGGGGTATATCAGTGTTACAGTGAGGGGTGTGGGGTATATCAGTTTTACCGTGAGGGGTGTGGGGTATATCAGTGTTACAGTGAGGTGTGTGGGGTATATCAGTGTGTTACAGTGAGGGGTGCGGGGTATATCAGTGTTACAGTGAGGGGTGTGGGGTATATCAGTGTGTTACAGTGAGGGGTGTGGGGTATATCAGTGTGTTACAGTGAGGGGTGCGGGGTATATCAGTGTTACAGTGAGGGGTGTGGGGTATATCAGTGTTACAGTGAGGGGTGTGGGGTATATCAGTGTTACAGTGAGGGGTGCGGGGTATATCAGTGTTACAGTGAGGGGTGTGGGGTATATCAGTGTTACAGTGATGGGTGTGGGGTATATCAGTGTTACAGTGAGGGGTGTGGGGTATATCAGTGTGTTACAGTGAGGTGTGTGGGGTATATCAGTGTTACAGTGAGGGGTGTGGGGTATATCAGTGTTACAGTGAGGGGTGTGGGGTATATCAGTGTTACAGTGAGGGGTGTGGGGTATATCAGTGTTACAGTGAGGGGTGTGGGGTATATCAGTTTTACCGTGAGGGGTGTGGGGTATATCAGTGTTACAGTGAGGGGTGTGGGGTATATCAGTGTGTTACAGTGAGGGGTGTGGGGTATATCAGTGTTACAGTGAGGGGTGTGGGGTATATCAGTGTTACAGTGAGGTGTGTGGGGTATATCAGTGTGTTACAGTGAGGGGTGCGGGGTATATCAGTGTTACAGTGAGGGGTGTGGGGTATATCAGTGTGTTACAGTGAGGGGTGTGGGGTATATCAGTGTTACAGTGAGGGGTGTGGGGTATATCAGTGTTACAGTGAGGGGTGTGGGGTATATCAGTGTTGCAGTGAGGGGCGTGGGGTATATCAGTGTTACAGTGAGGGGTGTGGGGTATATCAGTGTTACAGTGAGGGGTGTGGGGTATATCAGTGTTACAGTGAGGGGTGTGGGGTATATCAGTGTTACAGTGAGGTGTGTGGGGTATATCAGTTACAGTGAGGGGTGTGGGGTATATCAGTGTTATAGTGAGGGGCGTGGGGTATATCAGTGTTACAGTGAGGGGTGTGGGGTATATCAGTGTTACAGTGAGGGGTGTGGGGTATATCAGTGTTACAGTGAGGGGTGTGGGGTATATCAGTGTGTTACAGTGAGGGGTGTGGGGTATATCAGTGTTACAGTGAGGGGTGTGGGGTATATCAGTGTGTTACAGTGAGGGGTGCGGGGTATATCAGTTACAGTGAGGGGTGTGGGATATATCAGTGTTACAGTGAGGGGTGTGGGGTATATCAGTGTGTTACAGTGAGGGGTGTGGGGTATATCAGTACAGTGACCGGTGTGGGGTATATCAGAGTGTTACAGTGAGGGGTGTGGGGTATATCAGTGTGTTACAGTGAGGGGTGTGGGGTATATCAGTTACAGTGAGGGGTGTGGGGTATATCAGTGTTACAGTGAGGGGTGTGGGGTATATCTAGTGTTACAGTGAGGGGTGTGGGGGTATATCAGTGTTACAGTGAGGGGTGTGGGGTATATCAGTGTTACAGTGAGGGGTGTGTGGTATATCAGTGTTACAGTGAGGGGTGTGGGGTATATCAGTGTTAAAGTGAGGGGTGTGGGGTATATCAGTGTTACAGTGAGGGGTGTGGGGTATATCAGTGTTACACTGAGGGGTGTGGGGTATATCAGTGTGTTACAGTGAGGGGTGTGGGGTACATCAGTGTGTTACAGTGAGGGGTGTGGGGTATATCAGTGTTACAGTGAGGGGTGTGGGGTATATCAGTGTTACAGTGAGGGGTGTGGGGTATATCAGTGTGTTACAGTGAGGGGTGTGGGGTATATCAGTGTTACAGTGAGGGGTGTGGGGTATATCAGTGTGTTACAGTGAGGGGTGTGGGGTATATCAGTGTTACAGTGTGGGGTGTGGGGTATATCAGTGTTACAGTGAGGGGTGTGGGGTATATCAGTGTTACAGTGAGGGGTGTGGGGTATATCAGTGTTACAGTGAGGGGTGTGGGGTATATCAGTGTTACAGTGAGGGGTGTGGGGTATATCAGTGTTACAGTGAGGTGTGTGGGGTATATCAGTGTTACAGTGAGGGGTGTGGGGTATATCGGAGTGTTACAGTGAGGGGTGTGGAGGTATATCAGTTACAGTGAGGGGTGTGGGGTATATAAGTGTTACAGTGAGGGCTGTGGGGTATATCAGAGTGTTACAGTGAGGGGTGTGGGGTATATCAGTGTTACAGTGAGGAGTGTGGGGTATATCAGTGTTACAGTGAGGTGTGTGGGGTATATCAGTTACAGTGAGGGGTGTGGGGTATATCAGTGTTACAGTGAGGGGCGTGGGGGTATATCAGTGTTACAGTGAGGGGTGTGGGGTATATCAGTGTTACAGTGAGGGGTGTGGGGTATATCAGTGTTACAGTGACGGGGTGTGGGGTATATCAGTGTGTTACAGTGAGGGGTGTGGGGTATATCAGTGTTACAGTGAGGGGTGTGGGGTATATCAGTGTGTTACAGTGAGGGGTGCGGGGTATATCAGTTACAGTGAGGGGTGTGGGATATATCATTGTTACAGTGAGGGGTGTGGAGTATATCAGTGTGTTACAGTGAGGGGTGTGGGGTATATCAGTGTGTTACAGTGAGGGGTGTGGGGTATATCAGTGTTACAGTGAGGGGTGTGGGGTATATCAGTGTTACAGTGAGGTGTGTGGGGTATATCAGTGTGTTACAGTGAGGGGTGCGGGGTATATCAGTGTTACAGTGAGGGTGTGGGGTATATCAGTGTGTTACAGTGAGGGGTGCGGGGTATATCAGTGTTACAGTGAGGGGTGTGGGGTATATCAGTGTTACAGTGATGGGTGTGGGGTATATCAGTGTTACAGTGAGGGGTGTGGGGTATATCAGTGTGTTACAGTGAGGGGTGCGGGGTATATCAGTGTTACAGTGAGGGGTGTGGGGTATATCAGTGTTACAGTGATGGGTGTGGGGTTATATCAGTGTTACAGTGAGGGGTGTGGTTAATATCAGTGTGTTACAGTGAGGTGTGTGGGGTATATCAGTGTTACAGTGAGGGGTGTGGGGTATATCAGTGTTACAGTGAGGGGTGTGGGGTATATCAGTGCTACAGTGAGGGGTGTGGGGTATATCAGTGTTACAGTGAGGGGTGTGGGTATATCAGTTTTACCGTGAGGGGTGTGGGTATATCAGTGTTACAGTGAGGTGTGTGGGGTATATCAGTGTGTTACAGTGAGGGGTGCGGGGTATATCAGTGTTACAGTGAGGGGTGTGGGGTATATCAGTGTGTTACAGTGAGGGGTGTGGGGTATATCAGTGTGTTACAGTGAGGGGTGCGGGGTATATCAGTGTTACAGTGAGGGGTGTGGGGTATATCAGTGTTACAGTGAGGGGTGTGGGGTATATCAGTGTTACAGTGAGGGGTGCGGGGTATATCAGTGTTACAGTGAGGGGTGTGGGGTATATCAGTGTTACAGTGATGGGTGTGGGGGTATATCAGTGTTACAGTGAGGGGTGTGGGGTATATCAGTGTGTTACAGTGAGGTGTGTGGGGTATATCAGTGTTACAGTGAGGGGTGTGGGGTATATCAGTGTTACAGTGAGGGGTGTGGGGTATATCAGTGTTACAGTGAGGGGTGTGGGGTATATCAGTGTTACAGTGAGGGGTGTGGGGTATATCAGTTTTACCGTGAGGGGTGTGGGGTATATCAGTGTTACAGTGAGGGGTGTGGGGTATATCAGTGTGTTACAGTGAGGGGTGTGGGGTATATCAGTGTTACAGTGAGGGGTGTGGGGTATATCAGTGTTACAGTGAGGTGTGTGGGGTATATCAGTGTGTTACAGTGAGGGGTGCGGGGTATATCAGTGTTACAGTGAGGGGTGTGGGGTATATCAGTGTGTTACAGTGAGGGGTGTGGGGTATATCAGTGTTACAGTGAGGGGTGTGGGGTATATCAGTGTTACAGTGAGGGGTGTGGGGTATATCAGTGTTACAGTGAGGGGCGTGGGGTATATCAGTGTTACAGTGAGGGGTGTGGGGTATATCAGTGTTACAGTGAGGGGTGTGGGGTATATCAGTGTTACAGTGAGGGGTGTGGGGTATATCAGTGTTACAGTGAGGTGTGTGGGGTATATCAGTTACAGTGAGGGGTGTGGGGTATATCAGTGTTATAGTGAGGGGCGTGGGGTATATCAGTGTTACAGTGAGGGGTGTGGGGTATATCAGTGTTACAGTGAGGGGTGTGGGGTATATCAGTGTTACAGTGAGGGGTGTGGGGTATATCAGTGTGTTACAGTGAGGGGTGTGGGGTATATCAGTGTTACAGTGAGGGGTGTGGGGTATATCAGTGTGTTACAGTGAGGGGTGCGGGGTATATCAGTTACAGTGAGGGGTGTGTGATATATCAGTGTTACAGTGAGGGGTGTGGGGTATATCAGTGTGTTACAGTGAGGGGTGTGGGGTATATCAGTGTTACAGTGACCGGTGTGGGGTATATCAGAGTGTTACAGTGAGGGGTGTGGGGTATATCAGTGTGTTACAGTGAGGGGTGTGGGGTATATCAGTGTGTTACAGTGAGGGGTGTGGGGTATATCAGTGTTACAGTGAGGGGTGTGGGGTATATCAGTGTTACAGTGAGGGGTGTGGGGTATATCAGTGTGTTACAGTGAGGGGTGTGGGGTATATCAGTGTTACAGTGAGGGGTGTGGGGTATATCAGTGTGTTACAGTGAGGGGTGTGGGGTATATCAGTGTTACAGTGAGGGGTGTGGGGTATATCAGTGTTACAGTGAGGGGTGGGGTATATCAGTGTTACAGTGAGGGGTGTGGGGTATATCAGTGTTACAGTGAGGGGTGTGGGGTATATCAGTGTTACAGTGAGGGGTGTGGGGTATATCAGTGTTACAGTGAGGTGTGTGGGTATATCAGTGTTACAGTGAGGGGTGTGGGGTATATCGGAGTGTTACAGTGAGGGGTGTGAGGTATATCAGTTACAGTGAGGGGTGTGGGGTGGGTATATAAGTGTTACAGTGAGGGCTGTGGGGTATATCAGAGTGTTACAGTGAGGGGTGTGGGGTATATCAGTGTTACAGTGAGGAGTGTGGGGTATATCAGTGTTACAGTGAGGTGTGTGGGGTATATCAGTTACAGTGAGGGGTGTGGGGTATATCAGTGTTACAGTGAGGGGCGTGGGGTATATCAGTGTACAGTGAGGGGTGTGGGGTATATCAGTGTTACAGTGAGGGGTGTGTGGGGTATATCAGTGTTACAGTGAGGGGTGTGGGGTATATCAGTGTGTTACAGTGAGGGGTGTGGGGTATATCAGTGTTACAGTGAGGGGTGTGGGGTATATCAGTGTGTTACAGTGAGGGGAGCGGGGGTATATCAGTTACAGTGAGGGGTGTGGGATATATCATTGTTACAGTGAGGGGTGTGGAGTATATCAGTGTGTTACAGTGAGGGGTGTGGGGTATATCAGTGTTACAGTGACCGGTGTGGGGTATATCAGTGTGTTACAGTGAGGGGTGTGGGGTATATCAGTTACAGTGAGGGGGTGTGGGGTATATCAGTGTTACAGTGAGGGGTGTGGGGTATATCAGTGTTACAGTGAGGGGTGTGGGGTATATCAGTGTTACAGTGAGGGGTGTGGGGTATATCAGTGTTACAGTGAGGGGTGTGGGGTATTCAGTGTTACAGTGAGGGGTGCGGGGTATATCAGTGTTACAGTGAGGGGTGTGGGGTATATCAGTGTTACAGTGAGGGGGTGTGGGGTATATCAGTGTTACAGTGAGGGTGTGTGGTATATCAGTGTTACAGTGAGGGGTGTGGGGTATATCAGTGTTACAGTGAGGGGTGTGGGGTATATCAGTGTTACAGTGAGGGGTGTGGGTATATCAGTGTTACAGTGAGGGGTGTGGGGTATATCAGTGTTACAGTGAGGGGTGTGGGGTATATCAGTGTTACAATGAGGGGTGTGGTATATCAGTGTTACAGTGAGGGGTGTGGGGTATATCAGAGTGTTACAGTGAGGGGTGTGGGGTTGATCAATGTTACAGTGTGGGTGTGGGGTATATCAGTGTTACAGTGAGGAGTGTGGGGTATATCAGTGTTACAGTGAGGGTGTGGGGTATATCAGTGTTACAGTGAGGGGTGTGGGGTATATCAGAGTGTTACAGTGAGGGGTGTGGGGTTGATCAATGTTACAGTGAGGGGTGTGGGGTATATCAGTGTTACAGTGAGGGGTGTGGGGTATATCAGTGTTACAGTGAGGAGTGTGGGGTATATCAGTGTTACAGTGAGGGGTGTGGGGTATATCAGTGTTACAGTGAGGGGTGTGGGGTATATCAGTGTTACAGTGAGGGGTGTGGGGTATATCAGAGTGTTACAGTGAGGAGTGTGGGGTATATCAGTGTTACAGTGAGGGGTGTGAGGTATATCAGTGTTACAGTGAGGGGTGTGGGGTATATCAGTGTTACAGTGAGGGGTGTGGGGTATATCAGTGTTACAGTGAGGGGTGTGGGGTATATCAGTGTTACAGTGAGGGGTGTGGGGTGTATCAGTGTTACAGTGAGGGGTGTGGGGTTTATCTGTGTTACAGTGAGGGGTGTGGGGTATATCAGTGTTACAGTGAGGGGTGTGGGGTATATCAGTGTTACAGTGAGGGGTGTGGGGTATATCAGTGTTACAGTGAGGGGTGTGGGTTATATCAGTGTTACAGTGAGGGGTGTGGGGTATATCAGTGTTACAGTGAGGGGTGTGGGGTATATCAGTGTTACAGTGAGGGGTGTGGGGTATATCAGTGTTACAGTGAGGGGTGTGGGTTATATCAGTGTTACAGTGAGGGGTGTGGGGTATATCAGAGAGTTACAGTGAGGGGTGTGGGGTATATCAGAGTGTTACAGTGAGGGGTGCAGGGTTAGATCAATGTTACAGTGAGGGGTGTGGGGTATATCAGTGTTACAGTGAGGGGTGTGGGGTATATCAGTGTGTTACAGTGAGGGATGTGGGGTATATCAGTGTTACAGTGAGGGGTGTGGGGTATATCAGTGTGTTACAGTGAGGGGTGCGGGGTATATCAGTGTTACAGTGAGGGGTGTGAGGTATATCGGAGTGTTACAGTGAGGGGTGTGGGGGTATATCAGTGTTACAGTGAGGGGTGTGGGGTATATCAGTGTTGCAGTGAGTGGTGTGGGGTATATCAGTGTTACAGTGAGGGGTGTGGGTTATATCAGTGTGTTACAGTGAGGTGTGGCAGGGAATATCAGAGTGTTACAGTGAGGGGTGTGGGGTATATCAGAGTGTTACAGTGAGGGGTGTGGGGTATATCAGAGTGTTACAGTGAGGGGTGTGGGGTATATCAGTGTTACAGTGAGGGGTGTGGGGTATATCAGTGTTACAGTGAGGGGTGTGGTGTATATCAGTGTTACAGTGAGGGGTGTGGGGTATATCAGTGTTACAGTGAGGGGTTGTGGGGTATATCAGTGTTACAGTGAGGGGTGTGGGGTATATCAGAGTGTTACAGTGAGGGGTGTGGGGGTATATCAGTGTTACAGTGAGGGGTGTGGGGTATATCAGTGTTACAGTGAGGGGTGTGGGGTATATCAGTGTTACAGTGAGGGGTGTGGGGTATATCAGTGTTACAGTGAGGGGTGTGGGGTATATCAGTGTTACAGTGAGGGGTGTGGGGTATATCAGAGTGTTACAGTGAGGGGGTGTGGGTTATATCAGTGTTACAGTGAGGGGTGTGGGGTATATCAGTGTTACAGTGAGGGGTGTGGGGTATATCAGAGTGTTACAGTGAGGGGTGTGGGGTATATCAGTGGTTACAGTGAGGGGTGTGGGGTATATCAGTGTTACAGTGAGGTGGTTGTGGGGTATATCAGAGTGTTACAGTGAGGGGTGTGGGGTATATCAGTGTTACAGTGAGGGTGTGGGAGGTATATCAGTGTTACAGTGAGGGGTGTGGTGTGGGGTATATCAGTGTTACAGTGAGGGGTGTGGGGTATATCAGTGTTACAGTGAGGGGTGTGGGGTATATCAGTGTGTTACAGTGAGGGGTGTGGGGTATATCAGTGTTACAGTGAGGGGTGTGGGGTATATCAGAGTGTTACAGTGAGGGGTGTGGGGTATATCAGTGTTACAGTGAGGGGTGTGGGGTATATCAGTGTTACAGTGAGGGGTGTGGGGTATATCAGAGTGTTACAGTGAGGGGTGTGGGGTATATCAGTGTTACAGTGAGGAGTGTGGGGTATATCAGTGTTACAGTGAGGGTTGTGGGGTATATCAGTGTTACAGTGAGGGGTGTGGGGTAGATCAATGTTACAGTGAGGGGTGTGGTGTATATCAGAGTGTTACAGTGAGGGGTGTGGGGTATATCAGAGTGTTACAGTGAGGGGTGTGGGGTATATCAGTGTTACAGTGAGGGGTGTGGGGTAGATCAATGTTACAGTGAGGGGTGTGGGGTATATCAGTGTTACAGTGAGGGGTGTGTGGTATATCAGAGTGTTACAGTGAGGGGTGTGGGGTATATCAGAGTGTTACAGTGAGGGGTGGCAGGGAATATCAGAGTGTTACAGTGAGGGGTGTGGGGTATATCAATGTGTTACAGTGAGGGTGTGAGGTATATCAGTGTTACAGTGAGGGGTGTGGGGTATATCAGAGTGTTACAGTGAGGGGTGTGGGGTATATCAGTGTTACAGTGAGGGGTGTGGGGTATATCAGTGTTACAGTGAGGGGTGTGGGGTATATCGGAGTGTTACAGTGAGGCGTGTGAGGTATATCAGTGTTACAGTGAGGGGTGTGCGGTATATCAGTGTTACAGTGAGGGGTGTGGGGTATATCAGTGTTACAGTGAGGGGTGTGGGGAATATCAGTGTTACAGTGAGGGGTGTGGATATATCAGAGTGTTACATTGAGGGGTGTGGGCTATATCAGATTGTTACAGTGAGGGGTGTGGGATACATCAGTGTTACAGTGAGGTGTGTGGAGTATATCGGAGTGTTACAGTGAGGGGTGTGGGGTATATCAGTGTTACAGTGAGGGGTGTGGGTTTTATCAGTGTTACAGTGAGGGGTGTGGGGTATATCAGTGTTACACTGAGGGGTGTGGGGTATATCTGTGGGGTATATCAGAGTGTTACAGTGAGGGGTGCGGGGTATATCAGTGTGTTATAGTGAGGGGTGTGGGGTTTATCAGTGTTACAGTGAGGGGTGTGGGGTATTTCAGAGTGTTACAGTGAGGGGTGTGGGGTATATCTGTTGCAGTGAGGGGTGTGGGGTATATCAGTGTTACAGTGAGGGGTGCGGAGTATATCAGTGTTACAGTGAGGGGTGTGGGGCATATCAGTGTTACAGTGAGGGGTGTGGGGTATATCAGTGTTACAGTGAGGGGTGTGGGGTGTATCATAGTGTTACAGTGAAGGGTGTGGGTTATATCAGAGTGTTACAGTGAGGGGTGTGGGGTATATCAGTTTTACAGTGAGGAGTGTGGGGTATATCAGTGTTACAGTGAGGGGTGTGGGGTATATCAGTGTAGTACAGTGAGGGGTGTGGGGTATATCAGTGTTACAGTGAGGGGTGTGGGGCATATCAGTGTTACAGTGAGGGGTGTGGGGTATATCAGTATTACAGTGAGGGATGTGGGGTATATCAGTGTGTTACAGTGAGGGGTGTGGGGTATATCAGTGTTACAGTGAGGAGTGTGGGGTATATCAGTGTTACAGTGAGGGATGTGGGGTATATCAGTGTAGTACAGTGAGGGGTGTGGGGTATATCAGTGTTACAGTGAGCGTGTGGGTTTATCAGTGTGTTACAGTGAGGGGTGTGCGGTATATCTGGGTGTTACATTGAGGGGTGTGGGGTATATCAGTGTTACAGTGAGTGGTGTGGGGTATATCAGTATTACAATGATGGGTGTGGGGTATATCAGTGTTACAGTGAGGGGTGTGGGGTTTATCAGTGTGTTACAGTGAGGGGTGTGGGGTATATCTGAGTGTTACACTGAGGGGTGTGGGGTATATCAGTGTTACAGTGAGGAGTGTGGGGTATATCAGTGTTACAGTGAGGGGTGTGGGGTTTATCAGTGTGTTACAGTGAGGGTTTTGGGGTAGATCAGAGTGTTACAGTGAGGCGTGTGGGGTATATCAGCGTTACAGTGAGGGGTGTGGGGTATATCAGAGTGTTACAGTGAGGGGTGTGGGGTATATCAGTGTTACAGTGAGGGATGTGGGGTATATTAGTGTGTTGCAGTGAGGGGTGTGGGGTATATCAGTGTTACAGTGAGGGGTGTGGGGTATATCAGAGTGTTACAGTGAGGGGTGTGGGTTATATCAGTGTTACAGTGAGGGGTGTGGGGTATATCAGTGTAACAGTGAGGGGTGTGGGGTATATCAGTGTTACAGTGAGGAGTGTGGGGTATATCAGTGTTACAGTGAGGGGTGTAGAGTATATCAGTGTTACAGTGAGGGGTGTGGGGTATATCTGTGTTACAGTGAGGTGTGTGGGATATATCAGTGTTACAGTGAGCGGTGTGGGGTACATCAGTGTTACAGTGAGGGGTGTGGGGCATATCAGAGTGTTACAGTGAGGGGTGTGGGGTATATCAGAGTGTTACAGTGAGGGGTGTCGGGTATATCAGAGTGTTACCGTGAGGGGTGTGGTGTATATCAGAGTGTTACCGTGAGGGGTGTGGGGTATATCAGTGTTACAGTGAGGGGTGTGGGGTATATCAGTGTTACAGTGAGGGATGTGGGGTATATCAGAGTGTTACAGTGAGGGATGTGGGTTAAATCAGAGTGTTACCGTGATGTGTGTGTGGTATATCAGTGTTACAGTGAGGGGTGTGGGGTATATCAGTGTTACAGTGAGGGGTGTGGGGTATATCAGAGTGTTACAGTGAGGGGTGTGGGGTATATCAGTGTTACAGTGAGGGGTGTGGGGTATATCAGTGTTACAGTGAGGGGTGTGGGGTATATCAGTGTTACAGTGAGGGGTGGCAGGGAATATCAGAGTGTTACAGTGAGGGGTGTGGGGTATATCAGTGTTACAGTGAGGGGTGTGGGGTATATCAGTGTTACAGTGAGGGGTGTGTGGTATATCAGTGTTACAGTGAGGGGTGTGGGGTATATCAGTGTGTTACAGTGAGGGGTGTGGGGTATATCAGAGTTTTACAGTGAGGGGTGTGGGGTATATCAGTGTTACAGTGAGGGGTGTGGGGTATATCAGTGTTACAGTGAGGGGTGTGGGGTATATCAGTGTTACAGTGAGGGGTGTGCGGTATATCAGTGTTACAGTGAGGGGTGTGGGGTATATCAGTGTGTTACAGTGAGGGGTGTGGGGTATATCAGAGTTTTACAGTGAGGGGTGTGGGGTATATCAGTGTTACAGTGAGGGGTGTGGGGTATATCAGAGTTTTACAGTGAGGGGTGTGGGGTATATCAGTGTTACAGTGAGGGGTGTGGGGTATATCAGAGTGTTACAGTGAGGGGTGTGGTGTATATCAGAGTGTTACAGTGAGGGGTGTGGTGTATATCAGAGTGTTACAGTGAGGGGTGTGGGGTATATCAGTGTTACAGTGAGGGGTGTGGGGTATATCAGTGTTACAGTGAGGGGTGTGGGGTATATCAGAGTTTTACAGTGAGGGGTGTGGGGTATATCAGTGTTACAGTGAGGGGTGTGGGGTATATCAGAGTGTTACAGTGAGGGGTGTGGGGTATATCAGTGTTACAGTGAGGGGTGTGCGGTATATCAGTGTTACAGTGAGGGGTGTGGTGTATATCAGAGTGTTACAGTGAGGGGTGTGGGGTATATCAGAGTGTTACAGTGAGGGGTGTGGGGTATATCAGTGTTACAGTGAGGGGTGTGGGGTATATCAGTGTTACAGTGAGGGGTGGGGGGTATATCAGTGTTACAGTGAGTGGTGTGGGGTATATCAGAGTGTTACAGTGAGGGGTGTGGTGTATATCAGAGTGTTACAGTGAGGGGTGTGGGGTAGATCAATGTTACAGTGAGGGGTGTGGGGTATGTCGGAGTGTTACAGTGAGGGGTGTGGGGTATATCAGAGTGTTACAGTGAGGGGTGTGGGGTATATCAGAGTGTTACAGTGAGGGGTGTGGGGTATATCAGAGTGTTACAGTGAGGGGTGTGGGGTATATCGGAGTGTTACAGTGAGGGGTGTGGGGTTTATCAGTGTGTTACAGTGAGGGGTGTGGGGTATATCTGAGTGTTACACTGAGGGGTGTGGGGTATATCAGTGTTACAGTGAGGAGTGTGGGGTATATCAGTGTTACAGTGAGGGGTGTGGGGTTTATCAGTGTGTTACAGTGAGGGTTTTGGGGTAGATCAGAGTGTTACAGTGAGGGGTGTGGGGTATATCAGCGTTACAGTGAGGGGTGTGGGGTATATCAGAGTGTTACAGTGAGGGGTGTGGGGTATATCAGGGTTACAATGAGGGCTGCGGGGTATATCAGAGTGTTACAGTGAGGGGTGTGGGGTATATCAGTGTTACAGTGAGGGGTGTGGGTTACATCAGTGTTACAGTGACGGGTGTGGGGTATATCAGTGTTACAGTGAGGGATGTGGGGTATATCAGTGTGTTGCAGTGAGGGGTGTGGGGTATATCAGTGTTACAGTGAGGGGTGTGGGGTATATCAGAGTGTTACAGTGAGGGGTGTGGGTTATATCAGTGTTACAGTGAGGGGTGTGGGGTATATCAGTGTAACAGTGAGGGGTGTGGGGTATATCAGTGTTACAGTGAGGAGTGTGGGGTATATCAGTGTTACAGTGAGGGGTGTGGGGTATATCTGTGTTACAGTGAGGTGTGTGGGGTATATCAGTGTTACAGTGAGCGGTGTGGGGTACATCAGTGTTACAGTGAGGGGTGTGGGGCATATCAGAGTGTTACAGTGAGGGGTGTGGGGTATATCAGAGTGTTACAGTGAGGGGTGTGGAGTATATCAGAGTGTTACAGTGAGGGGTGTCGGGTATATCAGAGTGTTACCGTGAGGGGTGTGGTGTATATCAGAGTGTTACCGTGAGGGGTGTGGGGTATATCAGTGTTACAGTGAGGGATGTGGGGTATATCAGAGTGTTACAGTGAGGGATGTGGGTTAAATCAGAGTGTTACCGTGATGTGTGTGTGGTATATCAGTGTTACAGTGAGGGGTGTGGGGTATATCAGTGTTACAGTGAGGGGTGTGGGGTATATCAGAGTGTTACAGTGAGGGGTGGCAGGGAATATCAGAGTGTTACAGTGAGGGGTGTGGGGTATATCAGTGTTACAGTGAGGGGTGTGGGGTATATCAGTGTTACAGTGAGGGGTGTGGGGTATATCAGAGTGTTACAGTGAGGGGTGTGGGGTATATCAGTGTTACAGTGAGGGATGTGGGGTATATTAGTGTGTTGCAGTGAGGGGTGTGGGGTATATCAGTGTTACAGTGAGGGGTGTGGGGTATATCAGAGTGTTACAGTGAGGGGTGTGGGGTATATCAGAGTGTTACAGTGAGGGGTGTGGGTTATATCAGTGTTACAGTGAGGGGTGTGGGGTATATCAGAGTGTTACAGTGAGGGGTGTGGGTTATATCAGTGTTACAGTGAGGGGTGTGTGGTATATCAGTGTGTTACAGTGAGGGGTGTGGGGTATATCAGAGTGTTACAGTGAGGGGTGTGGGTTATATCAGTGTTACAGTGAGGGGTGTGGGGTATATCAGTGTAACAGTGAGGGGTGTGGGGTATATCAGTGTTACAGTGAGGAGTGTGGGGTATATCAGTGTTACAGTGAGGGGTGTAGAGTATATCAGTGTTACAGTGAGGGGTGTGGGGTATATCTGTGTTACAGTGAGGTGTGTGGGATATATCAGTGTTACAGTGAGGGGTGTGGGGCATATCAGAGTGTTACAGTGAGGGGTGTGGGGTATATCAGAGTGTTACAGTGAGGGGTGTCGGGTATATCAGAGTGTTACCGTGAGGGGTGTGGTGTATATCAGAGTGTTACCGTGAGGGGTGTGGGGTATATCAGTGTTACAGTGAGGGGTGTGGGGTATATCAGTGTTACAGTGAGGGATGTGGGGTATATCAGAGTGTTACAGTGAGGGATGTGGGTTAAATCAGAGTGTTACCGTGATGTGTGTGTGGTATATCAGTGTTACAGTGAGGGGTGTGTGGTATATCAGAGTGTTACAGTGAGGGGTGGCAGGGAATATCAGAGTGTTACAGTGAGGGGTGTGGGGTATATCAGTGTTACAGTGAGGGGTGTGGGGTATATCAGTGTTACAGTGAGGGGTGTGTGGTATATCAGTGTTACAGTGAGGGGTGTGGGGTATATCAGTGTGTTACAGTGAGGGGTGTGGGGTATATCAGAGTTTTACAGTGAGGGGTGTGGGTATATCAGTGTTACAGTGAGGGTGTGGGGTATATCAGTGTTACAGTGAGGGGTGTGCGGTATATCAGTGTTACAGTGAGGGGTGTGGGGTATATCAGTGTGTTACAGTGAGGGGTGTGGGGTATATCAGAGTTTTACAGTGAGGGGTGTGGGGTATATCAGTGTTACAGTGAGGGGTGTGGGGTATATCAGAGTTTTACAGTGAGGGGTGTGGGGTATATCAGTGTTACAGTGAGGGGTGTGGGGTATATCAGAGTGTTACAGTGAGGGGTGTGGTGTATATCAGAGTGTTACAGTGAGGGGTGTGGTGTATATCAGAGTGTTACAGTGAGGGGTGTGGGGTATATCAGTGTTACAGTGAGGGGTGTGGGGTATATCAGTGTTACAGTGAGGGGTGTGGGGTATATCAGAGTTTTACAGTGAGGGGTGTGGGGTATATCAGTGTTACAGTGAGGGGTGTGGGGTATATCAGAGTGTTACAGTGAGGGGTGTGGGGTATATCAGTGTTACAGTGAGGGGTGTGCGGTATATCAGTGTTACAGTGAGGGGTGTGGGGTATATCAGTGTGTTACAGTGAGGGGTGTGGGGTATATCAGAGTGTTACAGTGAGGGGTGTGGGGTATATCAGTGTTACAGTGAGGGGTGTGGGGTATATCAGTGTTACAGTGAGGGGTGTGGGGTATATCAGAGTGTTACAGTGAGCGGTGTGGGGTATATCAGAGTGTTACAGTGAGGGGTGTGGGGTATATCAGTGTGTTACAGTGAGGAGTGGGGGGTATATCAGTGTTACAGTGAGTGGTGTGGGGTATATCAGAGTGTTACAGTGAGGGGTGTGGTGTATATCAGAGTGTTACAGTGAGGGGTGTGGGGTAGATCAATGTTACAGTGAGGTGTGTGGGGTATGTCGGAGTGTTACAGTGAGGGGTGTGGGGTATATCAGAGTGTTACAGTGAGGGGTGTGGGGTATATCAGAGTGTTACAGTGAGGGGTGTGGGGTATATCAGAGTGTTACAGTGAGGGGTGTGGGGTATATCGGAGTGTTACAGTGAGGGGTGTGGGGTTTATCAGTGTGTTACAGTGAGGGGTGTGGGGTATATCTGAGTGTTACACTGAGGGGTGTGGGGTATATCAGTGTTACAGTGAGGAGTGTGGGGTATATCAGTGTTACAGTGAGGGGTGTGGGGTTTATCAGTGTGTTACAGTGAGGGTTTTGGGGTAGATCGGAGTGTTACAGTGAGGGGTGTGGGGTATATCAGCGTTACAGTGAGGGGTGTGGGGTATATCAGAGTGTTACAGTGAGGGGTGTGGGGTATATCAGGGTTACAATGAGGGCTGCGGGGTATATCAGAGTGTTACAGTGAGGGGTGTGGGGTATATCAGTGTTACAGTGAGGGGTGTGGGTTACATCAGTGTTACAGTGACGGGTGTGGGGTATATCAGTGTTACAGTGAGGGATGTGGGGTATATCAGTGTGTTGCAGTGAGGGGTGTGGGGTATATCAGTGTTACAGTGAGGGGTGTGGGGTATATCAGAGTGTTACAGTGAGGGGTGTGGGTTATATCAGTGTTACAGTGAGGGGTGTGGGGTATATCAGTGTAACAGTGAGGGGTGTGGGGTATATCAGTGTTACAGTGAGGAGTGTGGGGTATATCAGTGTTACAGTGAGGGGTGTGGGGTATATCTGTGTTACAGTGAGGTGTGTGGGTATATCAGTGTTACAGTGAGCGGTGTGGGGTACATCAGTGTTACAGTGAGGGGTGTGGGGCATATCAGAGTGTTACAGTGAGGGGTGTGGTGGTATATCAGAGTGTTACAGTGAGGGGTGTGGAGTATATCAGAGTGTTACAGTGAGGGGTGTCGGGTATATCAGAGTGTTACCGTGAGGGGTGTGGTGTATATCAGAGTGTTACCGTGAGGGGTGTGGGGTATATCAGTGTTACAGTGAGGGATGTGGGGTATATCAGAGTGTTACAGTGAGGGATGTGGGTTAAATCAGAGTGTTACCGTGATGTGTGTGTGGTATATCAGTGTTACAGTGAGGGGTGTGGGGTATATCAGTGTTACAGTGAGGGGTGTGGGGTATATCAGTGTGTTACAGTGAGGGGTGGCAGGGAATATCAGAGTGTTACAGTGAGGGTGTGGGGTATATCAGTGTTACAGTGAGGGGTGTGGGGTATATCAGTGTTACAGTGAGGGGTGTGGGGTATATCAGTGTTACAGTGAGGGGTGTGGGGTATATCAGTGTTACAGTGAGGGGTGTGGGGTATATCAGTGTTACAGTGAGGGTGTGGGGTATATCAGTGTTACAGTGAGGGGTGTGGGGTATATCTGTGTTACAGTGAGGGGCGTGGGGTATATCAGAGTTTTACAGTGAGGGGTGTGGGGTATATCAGTGTTACAGTGAGTGGTGTGGGGTATATCAGAGTGTTACAGTGAGGGGTGTGGTGTATATCAGAGTGTTACAGTGAGGGGTGTGGGGTAGATCAATGTTACAGTGAGGGGTGTGGGGTATGTCGGAGTGTTACAGTGAGGGGTGTGGGGTATATCAGAGTGTTACAGTGAGGGGTGTGGGGTATATCAGTGTTACAGTGAGGGGTGTGGGGTATATCAGAGTGTTACAGTGAGGGGTGTGGGGAATATCAGAGTGTTACAGTGAGGGGTGTGGGGTATATCAGTGTTACAGTGAGGGTGTGGGTATATCAGAGTGTTACAGTGAGGGGTGTGGGGTATATCAGAGTGTTACAGTGAGGGGTGTGGGGTATATCAGAGTGTTACAGTGAGGGGTGTGGGGTATATCAGAGTGTTACAGTGAGGGGTGTGGTGTATATCAGAGTGTTACAGTGAGGGGTGTGGGGTATATCAGAGTGTTACAGTGAGGGGTGTGGGGTATATCAGAGTGTTACAGTGAGGGGTATGGGGTATATCAGTGTTACAGTGAGGGGTGTGGGGTATATCAGTGTTACAGTGAGGGGTGGCAGGGAATATCAGAGTGTTACAGTGAGGGGTATGGGGTATATCAGTGTTACAGTGAGGGGTGTGGGGTATATCAGTGTGTTACAGTGAGGGGTGTGGGGTATATCAGAGTGTTACAGTGAGGGGTGTGGTGTATATCAGAGTGTTACAGTGAGGGGTGTGGGGTATATCAGTGTGTTACAGTGAGGGGTGTGGGGCATATCAGTGTTACAGTGAGGGGTGTGGAGTAGATCAATGTTACAGTGAGGGGTGTGGGGTATATCAGAGTGTTACAGTGAGGGGTGTGGGTATATCAGTGTGTTACAGTGAGGGGTGTGGGGTAGATCAATGTTACAGTGAGGGGTGTGGGGTATGTCGGAGTGTTACAGTGAGGAGTGTGGGGTATATCAGTGTTACAGTGAGGGGTGTGGGGTATATCAGTGTTGCAGTGAGGGGTGCGGTGTATATCAGTGTTACAGTGAGGGGTGGGGGGTGTTTCTGTGGGGTATATCAGTGTTACAGTGAGGGGTGTGGGGTTTATCAGTGTTACAGTGAGGGGTGTGGGGTATATCAGTGTTACAGTGAGGGGTGTGGGGTATATCAGTGTTACAGTGAGGGGTGCGGGGTATATCAGTGTTACAGTGAGGGGTGGGTGGTGTTTCTGTGGGGTATATCAGTATGTTACAGTGAGGGGTGCGGGCATTGTTGAGGGTCCTCATAGAGAGAGGTGTTACGTGTGAAAAAGCTGGCCTCTCCCGGAACAGAGTGACGACACACTTGGCAGATTTTCGAAAGTGATATATCTTGTGTTTGTGGCTTTAAGATGCGTGTGACTTCTGTCCCAATTACGCCCAGCTGTTGGGTTTGGTTTCTCACAGCTGGAGCCAAGCGACATTCAGCACTTGGGAGCTCGGGACCCAGACGAAGATCGACGATGTCCCCTCGTCTCCCACTTGCCCTTTTGGCTGCCCTCTGCTCGCTCGCCTGTTTGCGCTGCGACATGACCGAGCGTTTCCAGTCACTGCCGGGCTGTCAGCACTTTTTCTACAAGGGTCAATCTCCATCTGGGTTCGTGTCCATCTCGCAGAGCCATCTGTGCCAGCGCCTGAAAGGGAAGCTCTACTACGCCACTCTCTACGACCGGGCTGGGCGTCTGCCCATCTACTCCGCCTTCCTCTACAAGCACCGGGCGGAGGATGACTCGCGGGAGAAGGGAGTGGACCGCACCTGGAAGTACGAGCCGCAGGTCAGTGTTCTCACGGTCTGGTGATCGCGAAGGGGGGAGGCGAGTCGGGATCGCGGGGGCGGGTGTTGCCGTGCATCCATGGTTAAACCCACGCGATGCTGGCGACCGCGGTGGGGCGTGTCACGCTTTTCCAATTGCAAATCCTATGTAAATGATCACGGTGCCATTTAAAAAAAAATTCAATCCTGGGATGCGGGCGCCGCTGGCGACGCCAGCCTTTATTGCCCATCCCTAGTTGCCCCTTGAGAAGGTGGTGGTGAGCCGCCGCCTTGAACCGCTGCAGTCCGTGTGGTGTACGCGCTCCCACAGTGATGTTAGGGAGGGAGTTCCAGGATTTTGACCCAGCGACGACGACGGAACGGCCGATATATTTCCCAGTCAGGATGGTGTGCGACTTGGAGGGGAACTTGGAGGTGGTGGTGTTCCCACGCGCCTGTTGCCCCTTGTCCTTCTAGGTGGAAGAGGTCGCGGGTTTGGGAGGTGCTGCCGAAGAAGCCTTGGCGAGTTGCTGCAGTGCATCTTGTAGATGGTACACACTGCAGCCACGGTGCGCCGGGGGTGGAGGGAGTGAATGTTTAAGGTGGCGGATGGGGTGCCGATCAAGCGGGCTGCTTTGTCCTGGATGGTGTCGAGTTTCTTGAGTGTTGTTGGAGCTGCACTCATCCAGGCAAGTGGAGAGTATTCCATCACACTCCTGACTTGTGCCTTGTAGATGGTAGAAAGGCTTTGGGGAGTCAGGAGGTGAGACACTCGCCGCAGAATCCCCAGCCTCTGACCCGCTCTTGCAGCCACAGTATTTATGTGGCTGGTCCAGTTAAGTTTCTGGTCAATGGTGACCCACCAGGATGTTGATGGTGGGGGATTCAGCGATGGTAATGCCATTGAATGTCAAGGGGAGGTGGTTAGACGCTTGCTTGTTGGAGATAGTCATTGCCTGGCACTTGTGTGGTGCGAATGTTACCTGCCACTTATCAGCACAAGCCTGGATGTTGTCCAGGTCTTGTTGCTTGTGGGCACGGACTGCTTCATTATCTGAGGAGTTGTGAATGGCCCTGATTGTTGATATGAACAGGTTGGGTGATTGGGCAGATGCATGGCAGATGCAGTATAATGTGGATAAATGCGAGGTTATCCACTTTGGTGGCAAAAACAGGAAGGCAGATTATTATCTGAATGGCAATAGATTGGGAGAAGGGGAAGTGCAACGAGACCTGGGTGTCCTTGTGCACCAGTCGCTGAAGGTAGGCATGCAGGTGTAGCAGGCGGTTAAGAAGGCAAATGGTATGTTGGCCTTCGTAGCGAGAGGATTCGAGTACAGGAACAAGGGTGTCTTGCTGCAGTTGTACAGGGCCTTGGTGAGACCACACCTTGAATATTGTGTGCAGTTTTGGTCGCCTTATCTGAGGAAGGATGTTCTTGTCATGGAGGGAGTGCAGCGAAGATTCACCAGGCTGATACCTGGGATGGCAGGAATGACGTATGAGGAGAGATTCGGTCGATTGGGATAATATTCGCTGGAGTTTAGAAGAATGAGAGGGGATCTCATTGAAACTTATAAAATTCTAACAGGACTGGACAGACTAGATGCAGGAAGGATGTTCCCGATGGTTGGGATATCTAACTCCTTCTTGAATATATTTAATGAATTGGCCTCCACTGCCCTCTGTGGTAGAGAATTCCACAGGTTCACCACTCTCTGGGTGAAGAAATTCCTCCTCATCTCTGTCCTAAATGGCTTACCCCTTATCCATAGGCTGTGACCCCTGGTTCTGGACTCCCCGACCATCGGGAACATCCTTCCTGCATCTAGTCTGTCTAGTCCTGTTAGAATTTTATAAGTTTCAATGAGATCCCCTCTCAATCTTCTAAACTCCAGCGAGTATAAGCCCAATCGACCCAATCTCTCCTCATACGTCATTCCTGCCATCCCAGGTATCAGCCTGGTGAATCTTCGCTGCACTCCCTCCATGGCAAGAACATCCTTCCTCAGATAAGGCGACCAAAACTGCACACAATACTCAAGATGCGGTCTCACCAAGGCCCTGTACAACTGCAGCGAGACATCCTTGCTCCTGTACTCGAATCCTCTCGCTCCGAAGGCCAACATACTATTTGCCTTCTTAACCGCCTGCTGCACCTGCATGCTTACCTTCAGTGACTGGTGCACAAGGACACCCAGGTCTCATTGCAATTCCCCTTCTCCCAATCTATTGCTGTTCAGATAATAATCTGTCTGCCTGTTTCTGCCACCAAAGTGGATAACCTTGCATTTATCCACCTTCTACTGCATCTGCCATGCATCTGCCCAATCACCCAACCTCTCCAAATCATACTGGAGTTTCTCGGCATCCTACTCACAGCAAAGGGATCAAGGGATTTGGGGAGAGAGCAGGGACAGGGTGACATGAATCAGTCATTCATGAAAGAAAGACTTATGAAATAATACTGAGCGGCCTGCGGGCGGCGCTGTCCAGGGAGAGTATAAATACTCGGGCACGGTCCCAGCTTGCGCAGGACATTCTTAACAGGAACTAGTGAAGGGCACAACTAGACCTCCATGTTGTAAAACAGTTGATTAAAGCTTTATTTAATGCTTAGATCAAGTGCCGAGTAGTCACAGGGTACTGAAGTTGGATGATCAGCCATGATCTCATTAAATGGCAGAGCGGGCTCGAGGGGCCGAATGGCCTCCTCCTGCTCCGATGTTTCTATGTTTCTATGTTTCTATGTTAACGTCTCCCCTCCTCTCTGTCTCTCCCTTCCCCCTACAGCTGGTGGACCCTCAAGCAGAAGGCAACATGACCGCGATCTCGAGCGCCGCCCAGCGGGATCCTGCTCTGCTGCGGTCCCAGGCGGCAGGCGGCGGCTACCCCATGCGGCTGGGCCAGCTGAACTACGTGCGGGGCCAGCTCAACCCCCCCAACTTCCAGCGCAGCCGGGCCAGCCGCTCGGCCACCTACACCGTCACCAATGCCGTGCCGTACCCGCGCAGGTTCCACCACGAGGGCTGGAAACCGGCGCTGGCCCGGGTGGTGCGGCGGCTGCGGGGAGAGTGCGCTGGCTCGCGGGCTTACGTGGTGTCCGGCGCCATGCGGGCGGCGCGGGCCCGGGAGACCTGGGCTCCCGCCAAGGGTAAAGGTCGGGCGGCGGTGCCCGAGCTCCTGTGGTTGGCCTACTGTTGTGCCAACGGGGTGAGCGGCGCCACCGTGGGACGGTGCGGTGTGTCCGGCGGCCCAGCGCTGTCCCCGCTGAATCTCGCGCCCTACGAGACCCTGGACATCGGGGTGGGCGAGCTCGAGAGAATTCTGGTCGCCTACCTCAAGAGCAAGAGAGTCAAGATCTTCGACGGGGGGTGCGCCCCTCTCTAGCCCGGAAAACCCGACCACGGGCGGGGAGGGAGACGGGAGATCTCGCAGGGTCGGTGGCGGAGGGTGGGTGGGTGAGCAGCGAGAGGGAGGGAGGGTGAAGGCTTTTACAGGTCTTCGCCACGTGCACCCCCCCCACCGCCCCTCCGCCCCTCCCTCAACGCACGGACCACACCCACAGCTTGCGTCTGCTTTCACTTCCAGTAGATCGTCGGTTACTTTGCCAAATCATAATGCTGTCGGCACCGAATGACGCGCTTTTAATAAAGTAAATAACCCGCAGAATAACTTCTCGTGTTGGTTCTTCATTGTGTTTGAGGCAGACTCCCACTCTCTCTCTCTCTCTCTCTCTCTCTCTCTGTCTCTCTCTCTCTCTCAGTCTCTGTCTGTCTCTCTCTCTCAGTCTCTGTCTCTCTCTCTGTCTCTCTCTGTCTCTCTCTCCCTCTCTCTCTGTCTCTCTCTGTCTCTCTCTCCCTCGCTCAGTCTCTCTCTCTCTCTGTCTCTGTCTCTCTCTCTCTGTCTCTCTCTCTCTCTCTCTGTCTCTCTCTCTGTCTCTCTGTCTCTCTCTCTGTCTCTCTCTCTCTCTCTCTCTCTCTCTGTCTCTCTCTCTGTCTCTCTCTCTGTCTCTCTCTCTCTCAATTCAATTCAATTCAATTCAATTCAATTCAAATGCTTTATTGGCATGAAAGTTTACAGGGAACCATATTGCCAAAGCTTACATAACAAAAAGTACAGTTTTCCAACATTCTTTCTCTCTGTGTCTCTCTCTCTCTCTCTCTCTCTCTCTCTGTCTCGCTCTTTGACTCTCTCTCTCTCTCTCTCTGTCTCTCTCTCTCTGTCTCATTCTCTCTCTCTGTCTCTCTCTCTCTCTCTCACTCTCTCTCTGTCTCTCTATCTCTCTCTGTCTCTCTCTGTCTCTCTCTCTCTCTCTGTCTCTCTCTCTCTCTCTCTATCTCTGTCTCTCTCTATCTGTCTCTCTCCCTCTCTGTCTCTCCCTCTCTCTGTGTCTCTGTCTCTCCCTCTCTGTCTCTCTCTCTCTCTCTCCCTCTCTCTGTCTCTCTCTCTCTCTCTCTGTCTCTTACTCCCTCTCTGTCTCTATCTCCCTCTCTGTCTCTCTGTCTCTCTCTCTGTCTCTCTCTCTCTGTCTCTCTCTCTGTCTCGCTCTCTGTCTCTCTCTCTCTCTGTCTCGCTCTGTCTCGCTCTCTGTCTCTCACTCTCTGTCTCTGTCTCTCTCTCTCTCTCTCTGCCTCGCCCTCTGTCTCTCTCTCTCTCCGTCTCTTTCTCTCTGTCTCTCTCTGTCTCTCTCTCCCTCTCTCTCTCGCTGTCTCTCTCTGTCCCTCTCTCTCTCACTGTCTCCCTCTGTATCTCTCTCTCTCTGTCTGACCCCAGGTCCCCGAGATCTGAAAGGTCAGTGTCTGACCCACCGTGATCCCTCCTCACTCCTCCTGGGACTCGATGATTCCCGGAGTTTGATTAAGCGGATACAGTAAACTAGAGAATGATTCATGTGAAGTCCCGCCCAGTCACACTGAGCGCCTTGATATCTCAGCACCAGCTTCAAACTGAATCTCAACACAAATAATTGGGCAGTATTCCATCTGTGTAAGAAATATATAAGTAGATCACCTATACCATGTGAAATAAGTATCTAAATGGGGTTGAGGAACAGAGGGATCTGGGAGTACAGATACACAAATCATTAAAGTAGCGACGCAGCTCAATAAGGCCATAAAAAAAGCAAACCAAGTATTGGGGTTCATTTCTAGAGGGATAGAATTGAAAAGTAGAGGGATTACGCTAAACTTCTTTCGAACCTTGGTTAGACCACACTTGGAGCACTGTGCACAGTTCTGGTCTCCATATACCTTGGTTAGACCACACTTGGAGCACTGTGCACAGTTCTGGTCTCCACATACCTTGGTTAGACCACACTTGGAGCACTGTGCACAGTTCTGGTCTCCATATACCTTGGTTAGACCACACTTGGAGCACTGTGCACAGTTCTGGTCTCCATATACCTTGGTTAGACCACACTTGGAGCACTGTGCACAGTTCTGGTCTCCATATACCTTGGTTAGACCACACTTGGAGCATTGTGCACAGTTCTGGTCTCCATATACCTTGGTTAGACCACACTTGGCGCACTGTGCACAGTTCTGGTCTCCATATACCTTGGTTAGACCACACTTGGCGCACTGTGCACAGTTCTGGTCTCCATATACCTTGGTTAGACCGCACTTGGAGCACTGTGCACTGTTCCGGTCTCCATATACCTTGGTTAGACCACACTTGGAGCACTGTGTACAGTTCTGGTCTCCATGTACCTTGGTTAGACCGCACTTGGAGCACTGTGCACAGTTCTGGTCTCCATATACCTTGGTTAGACCACACTTGGAGCACTGTGCACAGTTCTGGTCTCCATATACCTTGGTTAGACCACACTTGGAGCACTGTGCACAGTTCTGATCTCCATATACCTTGGTTAGACCACACTTGGAGCACTGTGCACAGTTCTGGTCTCCATATACCTTGGTTAGACCACACTTGGAGCATTGTGCACAGTTCTGGTCTCCATATACCTTGGTTAGACCACACTTGGAGCACTGGGCACAGTTCTGGTCTCCATATACCTTGGTTAGATCACACTTGGAGCACCGTGCACAGTTCTGGTCTCCATATACCTTGGGTAGACCACACTTGGATCACGGTGCACAGTTCTGGTCTCCATATACCTTGGTTAGACCACACTTGGAGCACTGTGCACAGTTCTGGTCTCCATAGACCTTGGTTAGACCACACTTGGAGCACTGTGCACAGTTCTGGTCTCCACATACCTTGGTTAGACCACACTTGGAGCACTGTGCACAGTTCTGGTCTCCATATACCTTGGTTAGACCACACTTGGAGCACTGTGCACAGTTCTGGTCTCCATATACCTTGGTTAGACCACACTTGGAGCACTGTGCACAGTTCTGGTCTCCATATACCTTGGTTAGACCACACTTGGAGCACTGTGCACAGTTCTGGTCTCCATATACCTTGGTTAGACCACACTTGGAGCACTGTGCACAGTTCTGGTCTCCATATACCTTGGTTAGACCACACATGGAGCACCGTGCACAGTTCTGGTCTCCGTATACCTTGGTTAGACCACACTTGGAGCACCGTGCACAGTTCTGGTCTCCACATACCTTGGTTAGACCGCACTTGGAGCACTGTGCACAGTTCTGGTCTCCATATACCTTGGTTAGACCACACTTGGAGCACTGTGCACAGTTCTGGTCTCCATATACCTTGGTTAGACCACACTTGGAGCACTGTGCACAGTTCTGATCTCCATATACCTTGGTTAGACCACACTTGGAGCACTGTGCACAGTTCTGGTCTCCATATACCTTGGTTAGACCACACTTGGAGCACTGTGCACAGTTCTGGTCTCCATATACCTTGGTTAGACCACACTTGGAGCACTGGGCACAGTTCTGGTCTCCATATACCTTGGTTAGATCACACTTGGAGCACCGTGCACAGTTCTGGTCTCCATATACCTTGGGTAGACCACACTTGGATCACGGTGCACAGTTCTGGTCTCCATATACCTTGGTTAGACCACACTTGGAGCACTGTGCATAGTTCTGGTCTCCATATACCTTGGTTAGACCACACTGGGAGCAATGTGCATAGTGCTGGTCTCCATATACCTTGGTTAGACCACACTTCGATCACGGTGCACAGTTCTGGTCTCCATATACCTTGGTTAGACCACACTTGGAGCACTGTGCACAGTTCTGGTCTCCATATACCTTGGTTAGACCACACTTGGAGCACCGTGCACAGTTCAGTTCTCCATATATCTTGGTTAGACCACACTTGGAGCACTGTGCACAGTTCTGGTCTCCATAGACCTTGGTTAGACCACACTTGGAGCACTGTGCACAGTTCTGTTCTCCACATACCTTGGTTAGACCACACTTGGAGCACTGTGCACAGTTCTGGTCTCCACATACCTTGGTTAGACCACACTTGGAGCACTTTGCACAGTTCTGGTCTACATATACCTTGGTTAGACCGCACTTGGAGCACTGTGCACAGTTCTGGTCTCCATATACCTTGGTTAGACCACACTTGGAGCACTGTGCACAGTTCTGGTCTCCATATACCTTGGTTAGACCACACTTGGAGCACTGTGCACAGTTCTGGTCTCCACATACCTTGGTTAGACCACACTTGGAGCACTGTGCACAGTTCTGGTCTACATATACCTTGGTTAGACCGCACTTGGAGCACTGTGCACAGTTCTGGTCTCCATATACCTTGGTTAGACCACACTTGGAGCACTGTGCACAGTTCTGGTCTCCATATACCTTGGTTAGACCACACTTGGAGCACTGTGCACAGTTCTGGTCTCCATATACCTGGGTTAGACCACACTTGGATCACGGTGCACAGTTCTGGTCTCCATATACCTTGGTTAGACCACACTTGGAGCACTGTGCACTGTTCTGGTCTCCATATACCTTGGTTAGACCACACTTGGAGCACCGTGCACAGTTCTGGTCTCCATATACCTTGATTAGACCACACTTGGAGCACTGTGCACAGTTCTGGTCTACATATACCTTGGTTAGACCGCACTTGGAGCACTGTGCACAGTTCTGGTCTCCATATACCTTGGTTAGACCACACTTGGAGCACTGTGCACAGTTCTGGTCTCCATATACCTTGGTTAGACCACACTTGGAGCACTGTGCACAGTTCTGGTCTCCATATACCTGGGTTAGACCACACTTGGATCACGGTGCACAGTGGCTGGGTCTCTTTTCCCTTGAGAATAGAGGCCGAGGGGTGACCTAATAGAGGTCTTTACAATTATGAAAGGTTTTGATAGAGTGGATACAGAGAGAACGTTTCCACTTGTGGGGAAGAGCATAACTAGAGGCCATCAATAGAAGACAGTCACCAAAAAATCCAATGGGGAATTCAGAAGAAACATCTTTACCCAGAGATTGGTGAGAATGTGGTACTCGCTCCCACAGGGAGTAGTCGAGGCGAATAGTATGGATGCATTTAAGGGGAGGCTGGATAAACACACGAGGGAGAAGGGAATAGAGGGTTATGCTGACAGGGTGTCATAGAGTTAAACAGCACAGAGAGTGGCCCTTCGGCCCATCATGTCCGGGCCAGCCATCAAGCCCTGTCTATTCTAATCCCATTTGGAGGAGGGGACCGAGTGTAACATATCAAAGTTTGCAGATGATACTAAGATGGGAGGGAAAGTAGTGAGTGAGGAGGACATAAAAAACCTGCAAGGGGACATCGACAGGCTAAGTAAGTGGGCAGAGATTTGGCAGATGGAATACAATACTGGAAAGTGTGAGGTTATGCACTTTGGCAGGAAAAATCGTAGAGCAAGTTATTATCTTAATGGCAAGAAACTGGAAAGTACTGAAGTACAAAGGGATCTGGGGGTCCTGGTGCACGAAACTCAAAAGGTTAGTATGCAGGTGCAGCAAGTGATTAAGAAGGCCAATGGAATGTTGGCTTTCATTGCTACAGGGATAGAATATAAAAATAGGGAGGTATTGCTTCAGTTGTACAAGGTATTGGTGAGACCGCACCTGGAATACTGCGTACAGTTTTGGTGTCCATACTTAAGAAAGGACATACTTGCTCTCGAGTCAGTACAAAGAAGGTTCACTCGGTTAATCCCGGGGATGAGGGGATGGACATATGAGGAGAGGTTGAGTAGATTGGGACTCTACTCATTGGAGTTTAGAAGAATGAGAGGCGATCTTATTGAAACATACAAGATTGTGAAGGGGTTGGATCGGATGGATGCGGGGAGGATGTTCCCGATGATGGATGAAACTAGAACTAGGGGGCATAGTCTTAGAATAAGGGGCTGCTCTTTCAAAACTGAGATGAGGAGGAACTACTTCACTCAGAGGGTGGTAGGTCCATGGAATATGCTGCCCCAAAAAGCTGTAGAAGCTACATCATTACATAAATTTAAAACAGAAATAGACAGTTTCCTAGAAGTAAAGGGAATTAAGGGTTACGGGGAGCGGGCAGGAATTTGGACATGAGTCTAGGTTCGGATCGGTCATGGCCCTGTGGGTAGCGGAGCGGGCCCAGGGGCCGTGTAGCCTGATCCTGCTCCTATTTCGTGTGTCTAATTCTGTTAGATTCAGGAGATGGTTCTGTGATAGTGGATTGGCGGTTAGGATCAGATCAGCCATGATCTTATTGAATGGCGGAGCAGGCTCGAGGGGCCGATTAGCCTACTCCTGCTCCTATTTCTTATGTTCTTATGTTCTTATTTCCCAGCACTTGGTCCGTAGCCTTGTATGCTGTGGCGTTTCAAGTGCTCATCTAAATGCTTCTTTAACGTTGTGAGGGTTCCTGCCTCTACCACCCTTTCAGGCAGTGAGTTCCAGATTCCAACCACCTGGAGGTGTACAAAACGCTAGTTGGACCACAGCTGGACTACTGTGTGCAGTTCTGGTCGCCACACTATAGGAGCGATGTGATTGCAAGGATGTCTTGCTGCAGTTGTACAGGGCCTTGGTGAGACCACATCTTTGAGTATTGTGTGCAGTTTGTGTCGCCTTATCTGAGGGAGGATGTTCTTGCCATGGAGGGAGTGCAGCGAAGATTCACCAGACTGATACCTGGGATGGCAGGAATGACGTATGAGGAGAGATTGGGTCGATTGGGCTTGTACTCGCTGGAGTTTAGAAGAATGAGAGGGGATCTCATCGAAACTTATAAAATTCTAACAGGACTGGACAGACTAGATGCTGGAAGGATGTTCCCGATGGTCGGGGAGTCCAGAACCAGGGGTCACAGTCTAAGGATAAGGGGTAAGCCATTTAGGACAGAGATGAGGAGGAATTTCTTCACCCAGAGAGTGGTGAACCTGTGGAATTCTCTACCACAGAAGGCAGTAGAGGCCAATTCATTCAATATATTCAAGAAGGAGTTGGCTATATTTCTTAAGGCTAAAGGGATCAAGGGGTATGGGGAGAAAGCAGGGACAGGGTACTGAATTTGGATGATCAGCCATGATCGCATTGAATGGCGGAGCAGGCTCGAGGGGCCGGTTGGCCTACTCACAGAAATCACAGAAACCTCACAGTACAGATAGAGGCCATTTCAGCCCATCGAGCCTGCACCGACACATATCCCACCCGATCCCCGTAACCCCTACACCAACACATATCCCACCCTATCCCCGTAACCCCACGTATTTAATCCCCCCTAACACTAAGGGTCAATTTTTATCATGGCCAATCAACCTAACCCCGCACATCTTTGGACTGTGGGAGGAAACCGGAGCACCCGGAGGAAACCCACGCAAACACGGGGAGAATGTGCAAACTCCACACAGACAGTCACCCGAGGCCGGATTCGAACCCAGGTCCCTGGCGCTGTGAGGCAACAGTGCTAACCACTATGCCACCATGCTGCCCATACTCCTGCTCCTATTTCTTATGTTCTTATGTTCTTATCCTTGATGTGTGGGATTCCCGACGGCTCCGAACCACGCCAAGTTAGCGAGGCGGTCCGTCGGTCTGCAGGGGTCGGAGGGGTCGAGATGTCCGGTGTGCAGGTGAGTGATGGGTGCATGTGTACAGAGGTAAGTGTGTGAGGTAAGTGTAAAGTGTTTTAATAAGCTTTACTTACCTTTACTTTCTCCTGCAGGCTTCCTCCCTTCAGTTCTTGGGAGTCCCTCAGCTCACCGGCACAGAAAGCAGAATGGCCGCTGAACTGTCAATGGCTGCAGCATTCAGCTTTCTGTGCCGGTGAGATTTCTAACTGAGTCTGAGTAGAAGGACTCAAGTTAGGAGACAGACTGTCAGTGTTTGACAGCTTGACAGAGCTGTCAAACGCCGATTTTTCAGCCGTCAAAAGCTCTTGACAGATGAAATGTCAATCGCTGACGTCACCAGTAACCGGGTGTCCCTTAATTGGCCCGCTGAGCCCGCTGGGCGGACTTAACAAGGTCAATCAAGGGAAAATCGCGTGGGTTGGCCACAAGTCGATGGAGGCGGGACGACAACCCAAAAAGTGGGTGTCCCGCCTCCATCACGTCCCCATTGACAAAATCCAGCCCATTGAGTTACACAGCACAGAAAGAAACCCTTCGGCCCATCGTGTCCACGCCGGCTGATGGGCCTTCAATAACCACAAAACTAGAAGTTATAGACTTAAACAAGTTGGCTTTTAATCACTAAGATCAGAGCTAACACCTCAACACGCCGACTGGTTCACAGGAATGAGTCATACAGATCCTGGGATCTTTATGTCAGAGAAGTCAGGGGCGGAGCCAAGAGCCAAGACCTGGAACCTCCCAGGTTAGTCGGGAAAGAGGAAGTGAAACTATACACAGTGGGGGAGGGTAATATACATGAGTGCAAAACGAATACAGGATCAAGACAAACAGATTTCATTACATTGGCCATCAAGCCCTGTCTATTCTGTCAATGCAGCGGTCTCCTCTACACTGGAGCGACCAAACGCAGATTGGGCGACCGCTCTGTGGAACACCTCCGTTCAGTCCGCAAGGGTGACCCCCGCGCTCCCGGTGGCCTGTCACTTCAATTCACCGCCCCACTCCCACTCGGACCTCGCCGTCCTCGGCCTCTTGCGCTGTTCCACGGAAGCTCAGCGTAAACTCGAGGAACAGCACCTCATCTTCCGATTAGGCCCTTTACAGCCTTCAGGATTCAACATGGAGTTCAACAATTTCAGATCACAACCTCGGCCCCTATCCTATATATATTTTTATCCACACTTTCTGTTTGGCCTTTTTTTCCTTCTCCCCCACATGGCAGCTGTCTTTCATTCTGCCAGCGCAACTCAGCCCTCACCTAGAGCCATCCTCTGTCTCTTAACCTGTCCCATTACCATCTCCTCTCGCCTTGAATATCTCTCAATGTCTCTTTACTCATCGTGCCTTCCATCCTATCACAGACCTTCCCTTGTGTCCCACCATCCCCTCTCCCCTTTCCCAGCCCCTATACTTGGTTTAAAATCTGTTCCATTTCCTGCTTTGCTCTCAGTTCTGACGAAAGGTCATCAACCTGAAACGTCAACTTTGTTTCTCTCTCCACGGATGCTGCCTGGCCTGCGGAGTATCTCCAACATTTTCTGTTTTTATTTCAGATTTCCAGCATCTGCTGTATTTTCCTTTTGTATTAGTATTTATACGCTCTCTCTCTCTCCCCCCGTCCCCCGTCTCTCTCTCTCTCCGTCCCTCTCTCTCTCCCCCCCATCTCTCTCTCTCCCCATTCCCCAGTTTTCCCAGCGTTTTCTGTTGCTATTCCTGTCTATTCTAATCCCATTTTCCAGCACTTGGTCCGTAGCCTTGTCTGCTGTGGCGTTTCAAGTGCTCATCTAAATGCTTCTTGAATGTTGTGAGGGTTCCTGCCTCTACCACCCTTTCAGGCAGTGAGTTCCAGATTCCAACCACCCTCTGCGTGAAAAACATTTTCCACAAATCCCCTCTAAACCTCCTGCCCCTTACCTTGAAACTATGCCCCCTGGTTATTGACCCCTCTACTAAAGGGGAAAAGTTCCTTTCTATCTACCCTATCTATGCCCCTCATAATTTTGTACACCTCAATCAGGTCCCCCCCTCAGCCTTCTCTGCTCTAAGGAAAACAACCCCAGCCTGTCCAGTGTCTCTTCATAGCTGAAGCGCTCCAGCCCAGGTAACATCCTGGTGAATCTTCTCTGCACCCTCTCCAATGCAATCACATCCTTCCTATAGTGTGGCAACCAGAACTGCACACAGTATTCCAGCTGTGGCCTAACTAGAGTTGTGTACAGCTCCATCATAACCTCCCTGCTCTTATATTCTATGCCTCGGCTAATGAAGGCAAGTATCCCATATGCCTTCTTAACCAACTTATCAACCTGTCCTGCTGCCTTCAGGGATCTATGCACATGCACACCAAGGTCCCTCTGATCCTCTGTCCTTCCTAGGGTCCTACCATTCATTGTGTATTCCCTTGCCTTGTTAGTCCTCCCTAAATGCATCACCTCACACTTTTCAGGGTTAAACTGCATTTGCCACTGCTCTGCCCATCTGACCAACCCGTCTATATCGTCCTGTAGCCTGAGGCTTCCCTCCTCGCTATTTACCACTCCACCAATTGTCGTGTCCTCTGCGAACTTACTGATCATACACCTCCTACATTCATATCTAAATCATTAATGTACGCTACAAACACCACAAACTCCATTCCCCAGCCACCGAATCCATCCCTCTCCCCAACATCTGTCTGAGGTAGAAACACACTCTTCGCAAACTTCCAACTCCAACACTGCTCCATCACTAAGACCGCTTATTTCCACCTCCGTAACATCGCCCGTCTCCGCCCCTTGCCTCAGCTCATCCGCTGCTGAAACCCTCCTCCATGCCTCTGTCACCTTCAGACTCGACTATTCCGACGATCTTCTGGCTGACCTCCCACATTGCACCCTGTGTAAGCTTCAACGATTGGTCACAGAGCAAGCCAAGAGGAAAATGAAGAAACCGCAAATCAAACACACCCGATCGAAGCCCAAAATTTCAGTTCATTTTATTTTGAAAAGTTAGATACAGAGTAAAGCTCCCTCTACACTGTCCCATCAAACACTCCTAGGGCAGGTACAGCACGGGGTTAGATACAGAGTAAAGCTCCCTCTACACTGCCCCATCAAACACTCCTAGGGCAGGTACAGCACGGGGTTAGATATAGAGTAAAGCTCCCTCTACACTGTCCCATCAAACACTCCTAGGGCAGGTACAGCACGGGGTTAGATACAGAGTAAAGCTCCCTCTACACTGTCCCATCAATCACTCCGAGGTCAGGTACAGCACGGGTTAGATACAGAGTAAAGCTCCCTCTACACTGTCCCATCAAACAGTCCCAGGGCAGGTACAGCACGGGGTTAGATACAGAGTAAAGCTCCCTCTACACTGTCCCATCAAACACTCCCAGGGCAGGTACAGCACTGGGTTAGATACAGAGTAAAGCTCCCTCTACACTGTCCCATCAAACAGTCCCAGGGCAGGTACAGCATGGGGTTAGATACAGAGTAAAGCTCCCTCTACACTGTCCCATCAAACACTCCTAGGGCAGGTACAGCACGGGGTTAGATACAGAGTAAAGCTCCCTCTACACTGTCCCATCAAACACTCCCAGGGTACGTACAGCACGGGGTTAGATACAGAGTAAAGCTCCCTCTACACTGTCCCATCAAACACTCCCAGGGCAGGTACAGCACGGGGTTAGATACAGAGTAAAGTTCCCTCTACACTGTCCCATCAAACACTCCCAGGGCAGGTACAGCACGGGTTAGATACAGAGTAAAGCTCCCTCTACACTGTCCCATCAAACACTCCCAGGGCAGGTACAGCACGGGGTTAGATACAGAGTAAAGCTCCCTCTACACTGTCCCATCAAACACTCCCAGGGCTGGTACAGCACGGGGTTAGATACAGAGTAAAGCTCCCTCTACGCTGTCCCATCAAACACTCCCAGGGCAGGTACAGCACGGGGTTAGATACAGAGTAAAGCTCCCTCTACACTGTCCCATCAAATACTCCCAGGGCAGGTACAGCACGGGGTTAGATACAGAGTAAAGCTCCCTCTACACTGTCCCATCAAACACTCCCAGGGCAGGTACAGCACGGGGTTAGATACAGAGTAAAGCTCCCTCTACACTGTCCCATCAAACACTCCCAGGGCAGGTACAGCACGGGGTTAGATACAAAGTAAAGCTCCCTCTACACTGTCCCATCAAACACTCCCAGGGCAGGTACAGCACGGGGTTAGATACAGAGTAAAGCTCCCTCTACACTGTCCCATCAAACACTCCCAGGGCAGGTACAGCACGGGTTAGATACAGAGTAAAGCTCCCTCTACACTGTCCCATCAAACACTCCCAGGGCAGGTACAGCACGAGGTTAGATACAGAGTAAAGCTCCCTCTACACTGTCCCGTCAAACACTCCCAGGGCAGGTACAGCACGGGTTAGATACAGAGTAAAGCTCCCTCTACACTGTCCCATCAAACACTCCCAGGGCAGGTACAGCACGGGTTAGATACAGAGTAAAGCTCCCTCTACACTGTCCCATCAAACACTCCCAGGGCAGGTACAGCACGGGGTTAGATATGGGGAGGTGGCCATTCAGCCTCTGGAGCTCAATCGCTTGTCCTCTCCACATGCTCCACGAAGTTTCTCTGTTGCTGTTCCGCTCATTCCAAAGCGAATCTGAAATGAAAGTAGAATTTCACTCAGTTTCCATTTCTTCAACTTTCTTAGGCCCATGCCCAGTATAACTCCGATAATGAAGCAGTCCGTGCCCGCATGCAACAAGACCTGGACACCATTCAGGCTTGGGCTGACAAGTGGCTGTTAACATTCGCGCCACACAAGTGCCAGGCAATGACTATCTCCAACAAGCGAGAGTCTAACCACCGCTCCTTGACATTCAACAGCATTACCATCGTCGAATCCCCCACCATCAACATCCTGGGGGGTCACCATTGACCAGAAACTTAACTGGACCAGCCACATAAATACTGTGGCTACAAGAGCGGGTCAGAGGCTGGGTATTCTGCGGCGAGTGTCTCACCTCCTGACTCCCCAAAGCCTTTCCACCATCGACAAGGCACAAGTCAGGAGTGTGATGGAATACTCTCCACTTGCCTGGATGAGTGCAGCTCCCAACAACACTCAAGAAGCTCGACACCATCCAGGACAAAGCAGCCCGCTTGATTGGCACCCCATCCACCACCTTAAACATTCACTCCCTCCACCACCGGCGTACCGTGTCCGCAGTGTGGACCATCTACAAGATGCACTGCAGCAACTCGCCAAGGCTTCTTCGGCAGCACCTCCCAAACCCGCGACCTCGTCCACCTAGGAGGACAAGGGCAGCAGGCGCGCGGGAACACCACCACCTCCAAGTTCCCGCCCGATCTCCATATCCCTTGATTCCCCTCGAGTCAAAAATCTATCGATCTCAGCCTTGAATACACTCAAAGATTCAATATCCACAGCCCTCTGTGGTAGAGAACTCCAAAGATTCACAACCCTCTGAGTGAAGAAATTCCTCCTCATCTCAGTCTTTAATGGCCAACCCCTTATCCTGAGACTATGCCCCCTAGTTCTAGACACTCCAGCCAGGGGAAACAGCCTCTCAGCGTCTACCCTGTCAATCCCCCTCAGATTCTTGTATGTTTCAATGAGATCACCACTCATTCTTCTAAACTCTAGAGAGTATCGGCCCATTCTACACAATCTCTCATCATAGGACAGCCCTCCCATCCCAGGAATCAGTCTATCACAGAATCACAGAATCACAGAAACCCCACAGTGCAGATAGAGGCCATTTCGGCCCATCGAGCCTGCACCGACACATATCCCACCCAATCCCCGTAACCCCTACACCAACACATATCCCACCCTATCCCTGTAACCCCACGTATTTAATCCCCCTAACACTAAGGGTCAATTTATCATAGCCAACCAACCTAACCCGCACATCTTTGGACTGTGGGAGGAAACCGGAGCACCCGGAGGAAACCCACGCAAACACGGGGAGAATGTGCAAACTCCACACAGACAGTCGCCCGAGGCCGGATTCGAACCCGGGTCCCTGGCGCTGTGAGGCAACAGTGCTAACCACTATGCCACCGTGCTGCCCTTCGTCTAGTGAACCTTCGTTGCATTGCCTCCAAGGCAAGTATATCCTGCCTTAGATAAGGAGACCAAAACTGTGCACAGTACTCCAGGTGTGGTCTCACCAAGGCCCTGTACAATTGTAGCAAGACTTCCTTACTCTTAGACTCCAACCCCCTTGCAGTAAAGGCCAACATGCCATTTACCTTCCTTACTGCTTGCTGTACCTGCATGCTGGCTTTCTGTGTTCCTTGCACGAGGACACCCAAATCTCTCTGAACACCCACACGGCCCTTGACCGTGTCCGTTCTATCTCCCGCACTTCTGCCCTCACCCCTTCCCCTCCCTCCCGGAACCACGATAGGGTTCCGCTTGTCCTCACCTTTCACCCCACCAGCCTCCACATTCAACGGATCATCCTCCGCCATTTCCGCCACCTCCAACGTGATCCCACCGCCAAACGCATCTTCCCCTCGCCTCCCCTTTCAGCATTCCGAAGGGACCGCTCCCTCCGCAACACCCTGGTCCACTCTTCAATCACCCCTAACACTCCTACCCCTTTCCCCGGTGTGATGAAATATGCCATTCATCAGGCACTGTATTCCCTGTGTTTAGTTTAGTTTCAGTTTCATTTCCTTACCTGTATTGTATTGTGTGTAGGGCTCCGCCCATACCTGGCCCCTACTTAAGCAAGCCCCAGCGTGTCTCACAGCAGTACAGCAGATCTCTGGATGAGAGACACTTCTCCAATGTGTATTACTTTCTGAGTTAATAAAAGCCTTGCTTTGCTCCGTTGACGTCGAGTCTCGGATTCACTGAGGCACATCACCCGGCACCTTCCCATGCAAGCGCAGGAGATGCAACACCTGCCCTTTTACCGGTTGTGGTGCATATCGGTACCGATATAGGTAAAAACCAGGATGAGGTCCTAAAAGCTGAATATAGGGAGTTAGGAGGTAAATTAAAAAATAATACCTCAAAGGTAGTAATCTCAGGATTGCTACCAGTGCCACGTGCTAGTCAGAGTAGAAATAGAAGGATATTTCAGATGAATACGTGGCTAGAGGAATGGTGCAAGGGGGAGGGATTCAAATTCCTGGGACATTGGAACTGGTTCTGGGGGAGGTGGTGTTATGTTCATTAATATATAGACATTCTTATTATGAACACAGCTGGCTTTTGCTAGACACTTTTATTGAGCACATGTGGACTTGTACAGCATCTTGTAGAGGCTTCCATCTTGACTGCCTTGTGGGTAGCCTAGCCTCATGGGTAATGTAGTCTTAATATAATATATAGCTGGGTAGTGTAGTCTTATACATAGAGCTATATACAGCTCTATGGCTCCACCTAGTGTCCACTATAGAATGACATGCTATTGATCACTACAGGTGGGACCAGTACAAACCGGATGGTTTGCACCTGGGCAGGGCCGGGACCGATGTCCTGGGGGGGAGGGTTTAAACTAAAATGGCAGGGGGTTGGGAACCTGTGCAGGGAGACAGAGGAAAGGGAAGCAAGGATAGAAGCAAAAGACAGGAAGGAGAAAAGCAAAAGTGGCAGTCAGGGAAATCAAGGGTGTAAATCAAACAGGGCCACAGTAAATAATAATTCTAAAAGGTGTAAGAGTGTTAAAAAAACAAGCCTGAAGGCTTTGTGTCTTAATGCGAGGAGCATTCGTCATAAGGTGGATGAATTAGCTGCGCAAATACGGATATGATATAATTGGGATTACAGAGACATGGCTCCAGGGTGACCAAGGCTGGGAATTCAACATCCAGGGGTATTCAATATTCCGGAAAGACAGGCAAAAAGGAAAAGGAGGTGGGGTAGCATTGCTGGTTAAAGAAGGGATTAACACAATGGTAAGGAAGGATATTCGCTCTGATGATGTGGAATCTGTATGGGTAGAACTGAGAAATACCAAGGGGCAGAAAACATTAGTGGGAGTGGTATATAGACCCCCAAACGGTAATGCTGAGGTTGGGGATGGCATTAAATGGGAAATTAGAGAAGCGTGCAATAAGGGCACAGCAGTTATCAGGGGTGACTTTAATCTACATGTAGATTGCGCTAACCAAATTAGTGAATAAGCTCACACTATATCATAGACATAGAAGATAGGAGCAGGAGTAGGCCATTCGGCCCCTCGAGCCTGCTCCGCCATTCAATGCGATCATGGCTGATCATCCAAATTCAGTACCCTGTCCCTGCCTTCTCCCCATACCTCTTGATCCCTTTAGCCTTAAGAAATATATCCAACTCCTTCTTGAATATATTTAATGAGTTGGCCTCAACTGCCTTCTGTGGTAGAGAATTCCACAGGTTCACCACTCTCTGGGTGAAGAAATTCCTCCTCATTTCTGTCCTAAATGGCTTACCCCTTATCCTTAGGCTGTGACCCCTGGTTCTGGACTCCCCCGCCATCAGAAACATCCTTCCTGCATCTAGTCTGTCCTGTCCTGTCAGAATTTTATAAGTTTCAATGAGATCCCCTCTCATTCTTCTAAACTCCAGCGAGTACAAGCCCAATCGACCCAATCTCTCCTCATACGTCATTCCTGCCAGCCCAGGTATCAGCCTGGTGAATCTTCGCTGAACTCCTTCCACGGCAAGAACATCCTTCCTCAGATAAGGCGACCAAAACTGCACACAATACTCAAGATGTGGTCTCACCAAGGCCCTGTACAACTGCAGCAAGACATCCTTGCTCCTGTACTCAAACCCTCTCGCTACGAAGGCCAACATACCATTTGCCTTCTTAACCGCCTGCTGCACCTGCATGCTTACCTTCAGCGACTGGTGCACAAGGACACCCAGGTCTCGTTGCACTTCCCCTTCTCCCAATCTATTGCCATTCAGATAATAATCTGCCTTCCTGTTTTTGCCACCAAAGTGGATAACCTCACATTTATCCACGTTATATTGCATCTGCCATGTTTCTGCCCAATCACCCAACCTGTCCAAATCATACTGGAGTTCCTCGGCATCCTCCTCACAGCACACACGCCCACCCAGCTTTGTGTCGTCTGCAAACTTGGAGATATTACATCTACTGTAGTTCCCTCGTCCAGATCATTAATATATATGGTGAATAGCTGGGGTCCTAGCACCGATCCCTGCGGTACCCCACTAATCATTGCCTGCCACTCGGAAAAAGACCCGTTTATTCCAACTCGTTGCTTTCTGCCTGCCAACCAGTTCTCTATCCAAGTCAATACCTTGCCCCCAATCCCATGTGCCTTAACTTTACACGCTAATCTCTTATGCGGGACCTTATCGAAAGCCTTCTGAAAGTCCAAATACACCACATCCACTGGTTCTCCCTTATCTATTCTACCAGTTACATCCTCAAAAATTTCCAGTATATCCTCCATCTCCCACCTTACTGGCCCACTCACCTGCGTACAATGACTGACACCGTAGCGCAGAAAGGTCGCCAGGTGTTCGCAGTTGAAGCTGATCAGCGAGTAGGTGAACTCCCGATTCAGCAGCCGAATGATGCGTCGCTCGATCTGGTCCCAGGGGTCAGGCTCGCCCAGGACTCCGTCGTGGGCGCTGTTCGTGACCCTGACCTCGGGGCGGCCCCTGACCTCCGACACGGACTGCAGCCGCACCTGGGTCTTGAAGAAGACCACAAATCCCGAGCTCGGGAAGACCCTGGAACATCTCCAAGTCTCCTGCCGCTCTACGACAAAGATCAGGGAAAAAAGAGCAGGAAAATGAGACCAAGTTGATCAAATGGACAGAAAGATTTGCATTTCTATAGCGCCTTTCACGAGCACCGGACGTCCCAAAGCGCTTCACAGCCAAGGAAGTACTTTTTCAAGTGTGGTCACTGTTGTAATGTAGGAAACGCGGCAGCCGATTTGCGCACAGCAAGCTCCCACAAACAGCAACGTGATAATGACCACATCATCTGCTGATGATGTTGGTTGAGGGATAAATATTGGCCCCAGGACACCGTGGAGAACTCCCCTCTACTCTTCTTCCAATAGTGTCCATGGGATCTTTTACATCCACCTGAGAGAGCAGACGGGGCCTCGGTTTAACGTCTCATCCGAAAGACGGCACCTCCGACAGTGCAGCGCTCCCTCAGTACTGCCCCTCCGACAGTGCAGCGCTCCCTCAGTACTGACCCTCCGACAGTGCGGCGCTCCCTCAGTACCGCCCCTCCAACAGTGCGGCGCTCCCTCAGTACTGCCCCTCCGACAGTGCAGCGCTCCCTCAGTACTGCCCCTCCGACAGTGCGGCGCTCCCTCAGTGCTGCCCCTCCGACAGTGCGGCGCTCCCTCAGTACTGCCTCTCCGACAATGCGGCGCTCCCTCAGTACTGCCCCTCCGACAGTGCGGCACTCCCTCACTACTGCCCCTCCGACAGTGCGGCGCTCCCTCAGTACTGCCCCTCCGACAGTGCGGCGCTCCCTCAGTACTGCCCCGCCGACAGTGCAGCGCTCCCTCAGTACTGCCCCACCAACAGTGCGGCGCTCCCTCAGTACTAACCCTCCGACAGTGCAGCGCTCCCTCAGTACAGCTCCTGCAACAGTGCAGCGCTCCCTCAGTACAGAGAGTTTGGGGAGAAGGTGGGTAGGTGGGGTTGAGGGATTGGGGAGAAGGTGGGTAGCTGGGGTTGAGGGATTGGGGAGAAGGCGGGTAGGTGGGGTTGAGGGATTGGGGAGAAGGTGGATAGGTGGAGTTGAGGGATATGTGGAGAAGGTGGGTTGATGGGGTTGAGGGATTGGGGAGAAGGTGGTAGGTGGGGTTGAGGGATTGGGGAGAAGGTGGGTAGGTGATGTTGAGGGATTGGGGAGAAGGTGGGTAGGTGGGGTTGAGGGATTGGGGAGAAGGTGGGTAGGTGGGTTTGAGGGATTAGGGAGAAGGTGGGTAGGTGGGGTTGTGGGATTTGGGAGAAGGTGAGTAGGTGGGGTTGAGGGATTGGGGAGAAGGTGGGTAAGTGGGGTTGAGAAATATGGGGAGAAGGTGGGTAGGCTTGGTTGAGGGAATGGGGAGAAGGTGGGTAGGTGGGGTTGAGGGATTGGGGAGAAGGTGGGTAGGTGGGGTTGAGGGATTGGGGAGAAGGTGGGTAGGTGGGGTTGAGGGATTGGGGCAAAGGTGGGTGGGTGGGGATGAGGGATTGGGGAGAAGGTGGGTAGGTGTGGTTGAGGGATTGGGGAGAAGGTGGGTAGGTGGGGCTGAGGGATTGGGGAGAAGGTGGGTAGGTGGGGTTGAGGGATTGGGGCGAAGGTGGGTGGGTGGGGATGAGGGATTGGGGAGAAGTTGGGTAGGTGTGGTTGAGGGATTGGGGAGAAGGTGGGTTGGTGGGGTTGAGGGATTGGGGAGAAGGTGGGTCGGTGGGGTTGAGGGATATGTGGAGAAGGTGGGTAGGTGGGGTTGAGGGAGTGGGGAGAAGGTGGGTAGGTGGGGATGAGGGATTGGGGAGAAGGTGGGTTGGTGGGGTTGAGGGATTGGGGAGAAGGTGGGTAGGTGGGGTTGAGGGATATGTGGAGAAGGTGGGGAGGTGGGGTTGATGGATTGGGAGAAGGTGGGTGGGTGGGGATGAGGGATTGGGGAGAAGGTGGGTAGGTGGGGTTGAGGGATTGGGGAGAAGGTGGGTGGGTGGGGCTGAGGGATTGGGGAGAAGGCGGGTAGTTGGGGTTGAGGGATTGGGGAGAAGCTGGGTGGATGGGGTTGAGGGATTGGGGAGAACGTGGGTGGGTGGGGTTGAGGGATTGGGGAGAAGGTAGTTACCTGGGGTTGAGGGATGGGGGAGCTGGGCAGATTAATCTGTGACTCTTTCCCATTAACCTGTAGTTAGAATCTTGCTCTCCAGATAATACAGGATGGTGAATGACCTCATTCTTTACCTGGTACCGTCAGGTGGACTACCTTATCTCCACCCACGTAGACGCCCCAGTGCTGGAAGGGGCCATAATCGAACTCCACCAGATCTCCACAGGTAGCCTGATGTCGCATCGAGCCCATCTACAGATACAAATAGGACATATACGAACAGAAAAATCCTCAGTTCCATATTGCTTGGTTAGACCACACTTGGAGCACTGTGCACAGTTCTGGTCTGCATATACCTTGGTTAGACCACACTTGGAGCACTGTGCACAGTTCTGGTCTCCATATACCTTGGTTAGACCACACTTGGAGCACTGTGCACTGTTCTGGTCTCCATATACCTTAGTTAGACCACACGTGGAGCACTGTGCACAGTTCTGGTCTCCATATACCTTGGTTAGACCACACTTGGAGCATTGTGCACAGTTCTGGTCTCCATATACCTTGGTTAGACCACACTTGGAGCATTGTGCACAGTTCTGGTCTCCATATACCTTGGTTAGACCACACTTGGAGCACTGTGTACAGTTCTGGTCTCCATATACCTTGGTTAGACCACACTTGGAGCACTGTGCACAGTTCTGGTCTCCATATACCTTGGTTAGACCCCACCTGGAGCACTGTGCACAGTTCTGGTTTCCATATACCTTGGTTAGATCACACTTGGAGCACTGTGCACAGTTCTGGTCTCCATATACCTTGGTTAGATCACACTTGGAGCACTGTGCACAGTTCTGGTCTCCACATACCTTGGTTAGACCACACTTGGAGCACTGTGCACAGTTCTGGTCTCCACATACCTTGGTTAGACCACACTTGGAGCACTGTGCACAGTTCTGATCTCCATAAACCTTGGTTAGACCACACTTGGAGCACTGTGCACAGTTCTGGTCTGGTCCAGTTTGCAGAATGAGAGGTGATCTCATTGAAGCATATAAGATTCTGAGGGGGATTGACAGGGTAGATGCAGGGAGGATGTTTCCCCCTGGCTGGAGAGTCCAGAACCAGGGGTCACAGTCTCAGAATAAGGGGTCGGTCATTTAACACTGAGATGAGGAGGAATTTCTTCACTCAGAGGGCGGTGAATCTTTGGAATTCTCTGCCCCAGAGGGCTGTGGATGCTCAGTCGTTGAGTATATTCAAGAATGGGATCGAGAGATTGTTGGACTCTCGGGGAATCAAGGGATATGGGGATCGGGCAGGAAAGTGGAGTTGAGGTCGATGATCAGCCATGATCTCATTGAATGGCGGAGCAGGCTCAAGGGGCCGAATGGCCTCCCTTGGTCCTATTTATTCTGTGCTTATTCTCCCCTCCCCTCCAATCCCCTCCCCTCCAATCCCCTCCCCATTCCAATCCCCCTCCCCTCCAATCCCCTCCCCTCCAATCCCCCTCCCCTCCAATCCCCTCCCCTCCAATTTCCTCCCCTCCAATTCCCTCCCCTCCAGTCCCCCTCCCCTCCAGTCCCCACCCCTCCAATCCCCCTCCCCTCCAATCCCCCTCCCCTCCAATCCCCACCCCTCCAATCCCCCTCCCCTCCAATCCCCTCCCCTCCAATCCCCCTCCCCTCCAATCCCCTCCCCTCCAATCCCCCTCCCCTCCAATCCCCTCCCCTCCCCTCCAATCCCCTCCCCTCCCCTCCAATCCCTCTCCCCTCCAATTCCCCTCCCCTCCAATTCCCCTCCCCTCCAATCCCCCTCCCCTCCAATTCCTCTCCCCTCCAATCCCCCTCCCTCCAATCCCCCTCCCCTCCAATCCCCTCCCCTCCAATCCCTCTCCCCTCCAATCCTCCTCCCCTCCAATCCCCCTCCCCTCCAATCCCCTCCCCTCCAATCCCCCTCCCCTCCAATCCTCCTCCCCTCCAATCACCCTCCCCTCCAATCCTCCTCCCCTCCAATTCTCCTCCCCTCCAATCCCCCTCCCCTCCAATCCCCTCCCCTCCAATCACCCTCCCCTCCAATTCTCCTCCCCTCCAATCCCCCTCCCCTCCAATCCCCTCCCCTCCAATCACCCTCCCCTCCAATTCTCCTCCCCTCCAATCCCCCTCCCCTCCAATCCCCTCCCCTCCAATTCTCCTCCCCTCCAATCCCACTCCCCTCCAATCCCCCTCTCCTCCAATCCCCTCCCCTCCAATCCGTGGGGGCGGAGGTCCGTACCCTCATCTCACTTACCATTTTATCGGGGACAAGCCCCTGATTACGGATTATGTTCCTGTCCACGATTCGAGAATTCCCAGCCCAGCATTCCCACAGGCAACGCCTCAGGAATGTGGAGACTGGAGGAGGGAAAAATGTCATTGTGATCAGAGCACGGACAGAGAGAGAGAGACGGAGACTGAGAGAGAGAGAGAGACAGAGAGAGTGAGACAGAGAGAGAGAGAGACAGAGAGAGAGACAGAGAGAGACAGAGAGAGAGAGACAGAGAGAGAGACAGAGACAGAGAGAGAGACAGAGAGAGAGACAGAGAGAGACAGAGAGAGAGAGACAGAGAGAGAGAGACAGAGAGAGAGAGAGACAGAGAGAGACAGAGAGACAGAGAGAGAAAGAGAGACAGAGAGACAGAGAGAGACAGAGAGAGAGACTGAGAGAGAGACACACACAAACAACCCTCCCTATCTCTGTAACCTCCTCTAGACCCTACACCCCTCCCTATCTCTGTAACCTCCTCCAGCCCCTACACCCCTCCCTATCTCTGTAAACTCCTCCAGACCCTACACCCCTCCCTATCTCTGTAACCTCCTCCAGCCCCTACACCCCTCCCTATCTCTGTAACCTCCTCCAGCCCCTACACCCCTCCCTATCTCTGTAACCCCCTCCAGCCCCTACACCCCTCCCTATCCCTGTAACCCCCTCCAGCCCCTACACCCCTCCCTATCTCTGTAAACTCCTCCAGCCCCTACACCCCTCCCTATCTCTGTAAACTCCTCCAGCCCCTACAACCCTCCCTATCTCTGTAACCTCCTCCAGCCCCTACACCCCTCCCTATCTGTGTAACCTCCTCCAGCCCCTACACCCCTCCCTATCTCTGTAACCTCCTCCAGCCCCTACACCCCTCCCTATCTCTGTAACCTCCTCCAGCCCCTACACCCCTCCCTATCTCTGTAACCTCCTCCAGCCCCTATACTCCTCCCTATCTCTGTAACCTCCTCCAGCCCTACAACCCTCCTTATCTCTGTAACCTCCTCCAGCCCCTACACCCCTCCCTATCTCTGTGTGGTGATTATTCCTTGTTTAGTAAAAGTATTGTGATTGGTTGTTTGTTAACTGCCTTGGGATATATGTTGTAATCTCATTGGTAGTTGATGTCACATGATGTGTGGTGGCCACCTTAAATTCAGTTCTTTTCCAGCTTTGGTTGGGACTGGATGTGGAAAGATGTGCTGCTGATTTTAAAGTTAATAAAGCCTAGCTTTGGAAGGCAAATCTATTCTTTATTTCAATTTATTAACTTTATGTTAGAATGGAGCGATATCTTCAACCAGAACGATTCAAGGCTGACCCCAATTCTGCTGGAGTGGATGATAAATGGAAACATTGGTATTGTACATTTAAAAACTTTTTGGGCGTGTTGGATCAAGAGTCTCTAAATAAGCTGAATATGCTGATCAACTACATTGCTCCGGATGTATATAAATATATTTTGGACTGTAAAACTTATGAAGTGGCTATTTCTACATTGGAAAAGATTTTTGTTAAACCAAAGAATGAGGTATTTGCACGTCATCTTCTATCTGCCCGTAGGCAGCAGGTGGGAGAATCTTTGGATACTTATTTACAAGCACTTCGGTGCCTTAGTGTTAACTGTAATTATAAGGCTGTGACGGCTGAAGAATATAAGGAAGAATCGGTACGGGATGCTTTTATTAATGGATTACTGTCTAGATCAATTCGTCAGTGGTTGTTAGAAAATAAGACTTTGGGTCTTAAAAGTGCTTTTGAGCAAGCTTCTACATTGGATGTGGCTCAGAGAAGTTCGGATTCTTATGCTCTTTTTAATCGGCCTGCGACTATGGTTTCGGCAGTTTCGGATGAAAAGGAATTATGTGGACTTAATGGGAGTGGTTTACTAGATTCTGAAACAGTTTCTACTTCGGCGGCTGTTGCCTCTAGGATTCAGAAGTGTTATTTTTGTGGGAATATCCGGCACCCTCGTCTGAAGTGTCCTGCTCGGGAGGCTGTGTGTAGTTAATGCGGCAAGAGAGGTCATTATGCACGCGTGTGCAAATCATCAGGTTCAATTACCTCCTCTCCTGGTGTGGGAGGGCCCTCCTCTACCACCTCCTCCTCTGTGACTATTCAGCCTTTAGATAGGGCATTTATTGCATCGATTTCTGCTGCATTTGCCCATGGCCGAAACAAAGCTATAGTTATGGCTCAAGTTAATGGGTTGGAAGTGAAGGCCCTTATAGATACGGGCAGTACTGAGAGTTTTATAAGTCTTCAGTTTGCGAAGGAGAAGCATTTGAAAATTTTGCCTGTTACGTATCAGGTGTGTATGGCTCAGACGACCCTTACTTCACAAATAGCTGGTTGTTGCTTTGTGAAAATGATTCTTCTAGGTAATACGTATACTGATATACGCCTATCTGTTTTGCCTAATCTCTGTGCGGATATTTTGATTGGACATGATGTGCTTCAGTTACACGAGTCTCTTAGTCTTTCATTTGGAGGGACTAAGCCACCTTTATCTATTTGTGGATTAACCTCTTTATCCATTTCTCCATTATCACTTTTTTCCAATTTGATGCCGGATTGTAAGCCAATTGCTACCAAGTCAAGAAGATATAGTAGTCAGGATAGAGAATTTATTAATTCTGAAGTTCAACGTCTCTTATTGGAAGGAATCATTGAACCTAGTTGTTCGCCTTGGCGAGCACAGGTAGTTGTCACGACTAACGAGAGACACAAGAAACGAATGGTGATAGACTATTCCCAAACTATTAATAGGTATACTCAATTAGATGCGTACCCTTTGCCTAAGATTGATGAGCTTATCAATAAAGTATCTCAGTATAAGGTTTTTAGCACTATTGACTTAGAGTGCTTATCATCAGATTCCTATTGTTAAGAAGGATCAACCATATACGGCCTTTGAGGCTGGTGGAAAGCTGTATCAGTTTTGCCGAATACCATTTGGTGTTACTAATGGTGTTGCTTGTTTTCAACGGGCAATGGATGCTTTTATAAGTGATAACTCCCTCTCTGACACCTTTTCATACTTAGATGACATCACAGTGTGTGGCAAATCAAGGGTGGAGCATGATTCTAATTTAAAAAGATTCCTTCAAGCTGCGGAAAAAGTTGGTTTAACTTTTAATAAAGAGAAATGTATCTTTTCGACTACTGAGGTAAATCTATTGGGGTATATTATCTCGGGAAACAAGATTAAACCAGATCCAGAACGTCTGCGACCATTGATTGATTTACCTTGTCCTACTAATTCTAAGGCTTTGCAACGAGTTGTTGGACTGTTTTCTTATTATTCTAATTGGATTGCAAATTTTTCACGGAAGATCCGGCCTCTTATTCGGGTTACGACATATCCTCTATCATGGGAGGCCAGGACATGTTTTGAGAATTTTAAAAAGGATATTTTAGGAGCAGTTGTGCATTCTATTGATGAGCAGGTTCCTTTTGTGATTGAGATGGATGCTTCTGATTTTGCAATTGGGGCTACTCTGAACCAAAATGGAAGACCTGTGGCCTTTTTCTCACGTACTTTGAACAATAGTGAAAAAAGACATTCTTCAATAGAGAAAGAGGCATACGCAATAGTAGAAGCATTGCGTAAATGGAGACATTATTTATCGGGGCGACATTTCACATTGGTAACTGATCAAAAATCTGTGTCCTTTATGTTTGATGTTAAACATTTTGGAAAGATCAAAAATGATAAAATAATGAGATGGAGGATTGAGTTGGCATGTTACCATTTTGACATAGTTTATCGTCCGGGGAAGGATAATGTTGCTGATGATGCACTGTCGAGGGCTTATTGTTCTGTGATTCACGGAGATACGCTTATTAATCTTCACAATGCCTTATGTCATCCTGGGGTTACGAGGATGATACACTTCGTACGCAGTAAGAATTTGCCCTTTTCAGTTGAAGACGTCAAGCGGATGACTTCATCATGTTCTATCTGCGTTCGGTGTAAACCGAATTTCTTTAAGCCTCAACGAGCTCATCTTATAAAGGCTACTTCTCCTTTTGAACGTTTGAGTGTCGATTTTAAGGGGCCTCTTCCTTCAACTACTCAAAACCGATATATTTTTACTGTTGTGGATGAGTTTTCAAGGTTCCCTTTTGCTTTTCCTTGTGCAGATGTATCAGCTGCTACAGTTATCAAATGTCTGACTCAACTTTTTGTCATCTTTGGGATGCCTGCGTATATCCATTCGGATCAGGGAAGTTCTTTTGTGTCTTCCCAGTTGAAGGAATACCTTCAGAGTCGGGGAATTTCTACTAGTAGAACTACCCCGTATAATCCCCAGGGTAATGGACAGTGCGAACGATACAATGGGGTGATCTGGAAGGCAGTTATGTTGGCTTTGACATCCCGGAACCTTAAGAATACACAGTGGGAAATGGTACTGCCTGATGCCCTGCATTCCATTAGATCATTGCTTTCAACGGCTACTAATGTGACCCCCCATGAAAGGCTCTTTTACTATCCGCGGAGATCTACTACGGGATATTCGGTACCTTCATGGCTTACTATGCAGGGACCTGTGCTGCTTCGACGCCATGTTAGATTGTCAAAATATGATCCTTTAGTGGAGGAGGTGGAGCTGTTAGAGGCAAATTCCCAATATGCTCATATTCGATTCCAAGATGGGAAAGAAAGTACCGTTTCAATTAAAGACTTGGCTCCTTGTGGTGGCCAGCCCTCTTCTGAGGATATTAACAATAGTCATGATTTAGATAATGTGGATGCTGTTACTACGAATGTCTCCAATCTGATTGCAGATAATTATACTTCTATTAGTCAGCCCTTGATGGATGTTTATGACCGTCCCAGTTTACCTTCTGATGGGATTTCTAATCCGGAAACCGTTGAAAATCGGGATATGGATATCCTTCCTGCTGAAGATACTTCTGTGCCTTCTGGTGTGGGAGGGCAAGGAATTTCACCAAGGTTAAGAAGGTCGACACGAACAAGGTATCCGGTCGACCGATTGAAAATGGACTTTTAAATTGATAGTAATGTTTTAAAATTGTTGAAATATTATATTATATTGTTTTGGTTGAGAGATACTTAATACTTAAGTGCAATGTTATTATTTGTTGTTGTTCACTTAGTATTGTGTCATGTAAACAGTTTTACTCTTGTTGTGCATAGTTTTAGTTGTAAATAATTAATTATAAATTGTAAAGGTTATTTAGGTTGGAGTATATTTTAAAAGGAGGGGTGAATGTGGTGATTATTCCTTGTTTAGTAAAAGTACTGTGATTGGTTGTTTGTTAACTGCCTTGGGATATATGTTGTAATCTCATTGGTAGTTGATGTCACATGATGTGTGGTGATCACCTTAAATTCAGTTCTTTTCCAGCTTTGGTTGGGACTGGATGTGGAAAGATGTGCTGCAGATTTTAAAGTTAATAAAGCCTAGCTTTGGAAGGCAAATCTATTCTTTATTTCACTCTGTAACCTCCTCCAGCCCCTATACTCCTCCCTATCTCTGTAACCTCCTCCAGCCCTACAACCCTCCTTATCTCTGTAACCTCCTCCAACCCCTACAACCCTCCTTATGTCTGTAACCTCCTCCAACCACTACAACCCTCCCTATCTCTGTAACCTCCTCCAGCCCCAACACCCTTCCCTATCTCTGTAACCTCCTCCAGCCCCCACACCCCTCCCTATCTCTGTAACTGCAGTGTATGTAACCTGTACCACCATAAGAGGATACCTTAAGGTGATGGACTACTTTTTGATGGCTCCTGTACATTGTAGTACCGGTGGTGACCACACCGGTATATAAACCCTGTGGAGCAAAGTGTATTCCAGTTCAGCCCTGACCCTCAGTTACTAAAGACCTGTTTAAGTATTTCTGTAGTCTGTGTCCAGTTATTCAGCATAACTAAATTTGAAAGCACAGACTCAACAGTAACCTCCTCCAGCCCCTACACCCCTCCCTATCTCTGTAACCCCCTACAGCCACTACACACCTCCCTATACCTGTAACCCCCTCCAGCCCCTACACCCCTCCCTATCTCTGTAACCTCATCCAGCCCCTACACCCCTCCCTATCTCTGTAACCTCCTCCAGTCCCTACAACCCTCCCTATCTCTGTAACCTCCACCAGCCCCTACAACCCTCCCTATCTCTGTAACCCCCTCCAGTCCCCTACAACCCTCCCTATCTCTGTAACCTCCTCCAGCCTCGATAACCCTCCCTACATCTGTAACCTCATCCAGCGCCTACACACCTCCCTATCTCTGTAACCTCCTCCAGCCCTAAATCCCTCCCTATCTCTGTAACCTCCTCCAGCTCCTACACCCCTCCCTATCTCTGGAAACTCCTCCAGCTCCTACAACCCTCCCTATCTCTGTAACCTCCTCCAGCCTCGATAACCCTCCCTATCTCTGTAAACTCATCCAGCGCCTACAATCCTCGCTATCTCTGTAACCTCCTCCAGCTCGACAACCATCCCTATATCTGTAACCTCCTCCAGCCCCTACACCCCTCCCTATCTCTGTAACCTCCTCCAGCCCCTACACCCCTCCCTATCTCTGTAACCTCCTCCAGCCCTAAATCCTTCCCTATCTCTGTAACCTCCTCCAGCTCCTACACCCCTCCCTATCTCTGGAACCTCCTCCAGCCCCTACAGCCCTCCCTAACCCTGTAACCTCCTCCAGCCCCTATACCCCTCCTTAACTCTGTAATCTCCTCCAGCCCTACAAACCTCCCTATCTTTGTCACCTCCGCCAGCCCTGCACCCCCTCATCTCTGTAACCTCCTCCAGCCCCTGCACCCCTCCCTATCTCATTAAGCTCCTCCCGCCCTTACACCCCTCCCTATCTCTGTAAACTCATCCAGCGCATACAATCCTCGCTATCTCTGTAATATCCTCCAGATCCTACAACCCTCCCTATCTCTGTAACCTCCTCCAGTCCATACATCTCTCCCTATCTCTGTAACCTCCTCCAGCCCTACAACCCTCCCTATCTCTGTAACCTCCTCCAGTCTCCTACAACCCTCCCTATCTCTGTAACCTCCTCCAGCCCCTACAACCCTCCCTATCTCTGTAACTTCCTCCAGCCGCTAGAACCCTCCCCATCTCTGCAACTTCCTCCAGCCCCTACAACCCTCCCTATCTCTGTAACCTCCTCCAGCCCCCACACCCCTCCCTATCGCTGTAACCTCCTCCAGCCCCTACACACCTCCCTATCTCTGTAACCTCCTCCAGCCCCTACAACCCTCCCTATCTCTGTAACCTCCTCCAGCCCCTACACAGCTCCCTATCTCTGTAACCTCCTCCAGCCCTACAACCCTCACTTTCTCTGTAACCTTCTCCAGCCCCGATAACCCTCCCTACATCTGTAAACTCCTCCAGCGCCCTACAACCCTCCCTATCTCTGTAACCTCCTCCAGCCCCTACATCCCTCCCTATCTCTGTAACCTCCTCCAGCCACTATAACCCTCCCTATCTCTGTAATCTCCTCCAGTCTCCTACAACCCTCCCTATCTCTGGAACCTCCTCCAGACCTTACACACCTCCCTATCTCTGTAACCTCCTCCAGCCCCTACAACCCTCCCTATCTCTGTAACTTCCTCCAGCCCCTACATCCCTCCCTATCTCTGTAACCTCCTCCAGCCCTACAACCCTCCCTATCTCTGTAACCTCCTCCAGCCCTACACCCCTCGCTATCTCTGTAACCTCCTCCAGCCCCTACTACCCTACCTATCTCTGGAACCTCCTCCAGACCTTACACACCTCCCTATCTCTGTAACCTCCTCCAGCCCCTACACCCCTCCCTATCTCTGTAACCTCCTCCAGCCCCTACAACCCTCCCTATCTCTGTAACCTCCTCCAGCCCCTACACCCCTCCCTATCTCTGTAACCTCCTCCAGCCCCTACACCCCTCCCTATCTCTGTAACCTCCTCCAGCCTCTACAAAGCTCCCTATCTCTGTAACCTCCTGCAGCACTACACCCCTCTCTATCTCTGTAACCTCCTCCAGCCCCTGCACCCCTCCCTATCTCTTTAACCTCCTCCCGCCCTTACAACCCTCCCTATCTCTGTAAACGCCTCCAGCCCCCAACAACCCTCCCTATCTCTGTAACATCCTCCAGCTCCTACAACCCTCCCTATCTCTGTAAACTCCTCCAGCCCCTACATCCCTCCCTATCTCTGTAACCTCCTCCAGCCCCTATAACCCTCCCTATCTCTGTAATCTCCTCCAGCCCCCAACAACCCTCCCTATCTCTGTAACATCCTCCAGCTCCTACAACCCTCCCTAACTCTGTAACCTCCTCCAGCCCCTACATCCCTCCCTCGCTCTGAAACCGCCACCAGCTCCTACGACCCCCCCATCTCTGTATCCTCTTCCAGCCCCTACAACCCTCCCTATCTCTGTAACCTCCTCCAGTCCCCTACAACCCTCCCTATCTCTGTAACCTCCTCCAGCCCCGATATCCTCCCTACATCTGTAACCTCCTCCAGCGCCTACACCCCTCCCTATCTCTGTAACCTCCTCCAGAACTAAATCCCTCCCTATCATTGTAACCTCCTCCAGCCCGACAACCCCCCATCTCTGTAACCTCCTCCAGCCTCTGCACTCCTCCCTATCTCTTTAACCTCCTCCCGCCCTTACAACACTCCCTATCTCTGTAAACTCATCCAGCGCATACAATCATCGCTATCTCTGTAACATCCTCCAGCTCCTACAACCCTCCCTATCACTGTAACCTCCTCCAGCCCCTACATCCCTCCCTATCTCTGTAACCTCCTCCAGCCCTACAACCCTCCCTATCTCTGTAAACTCCTCCAGCCCCTATAACCCTCCCTATCTCTGTAAGCTCCTCCAGTCTCCTTCAACCCTCCCTAACTCTGTAACCTTCTCCAGCCCCGACATCCTTCCCTCGCTCTGAAACCACCACCAGCCCCTACGACCCCCACTATCTCTGTAACCTCCTCCAGCCCCATCAACTCTCCCTATCTCTGTAACCTCCTCCAGCCGCTAGAACCCTCCCTATCGCTGTAACCTCCTCCAGCCCCTACAAACCTCCCTATCTCTGTAACCTCCTCCAGCCCTACAACTCTCCCTATCTCTGTAACCTCCTCCAGCCCCTACAACCCTCCCTATCTCTTTAACCTTCTCCCGCCCTTACAACCCTCCCTATCTCTGTAAAGTCATCCAGCGCATACAATCCTCACTATCTCTGTAACATCCTCCAGCTCCTAAAGCCTTCCCTATCTCTGTAACCTCCTCCAGCCCCTACATCCGTCCCTATCTCTGTAACCTCCTCCAGCCCTACAACCCTCCCTATCTCTGTAACATCCTCCAGCCCCTATAACCCTCCCTATCTTTGTAACCTCCTCCAGTCTCCTACAATCCTCCCTAACTCTGTAACCTCCTCCAGCCTCTACACCCCTCCCTCGCTCTGAAACCACCACCAGCCCCTACGACCCCCACTATCTCTGTAACCTCCTCCAGCCCCATCAACTCTCCCTATCTCTGTAACCTTCACCAGCCCCTACACCCCTCCCTATCTCTGTAACCTCCTCCAGCCCCATCAACTCTCCCTATCTCTGTAACCTCCTCCAGCCCCTACAACCCTCCCTATCTCTGTAACCTCCTCCAGCCGCTAGAACCCTCCCTATCTCTGTAACCTGCTCCAGCCCTACACCCCTCCCTATCTCTGTAACCTCCTCCAGCCCCTACACCCCTCCCTATCTCTGTAAACTCCTCCAGCCCCTACAACCCTCCCTATCTCTGTAACCTCCTCCAGCCCCTGCACCCCTCCCTATCTCTGTAACCTCCTCCAGCCCCTACACCCCTCCCTATCTCTGTAACCTCCTCCAGCCCCTACACCCCTCCCTATCTCTGTAACCTCCTCCAGCCCCTACAACCCTCCTTATCTCTGTAACCCCCTCCAGCCCCTACACCCCTCCCTATCTCTGTAACCTCCTCCAGCCCCTACACCCCTCCCTATCTCTGTAACCTCCTCCAGCCCCTACAACCCTCCCTATCTCTGTAACCTCCTCCAGCCCCTACACCCCTCCCTATCTCTGTAACCTCCTCCAGCCCTACAACACTCCCTATCTCTGTAACCTCCTCCAGCCCCTACAACCCTCCCTATCTCTTTAACCTCCTCCCGCCCTTACAACCCTCCCTATCTCTGTAAACTCATCCAGCGCATACAATCCTCGCTATCTCTGGAACTTCCTCCAGTTCCTACAACCCTCCCTATCTCTGTAACCTCCTCCAGCCCTACAACCCTCCCTATCTCTGTCACCTCCTCCAGCCACTATAACCCTCCCTATCTCTGTAACCTGCTCCAACCCTGCACCCCTCCCTATCTCTGTAACCTCCTCCAGCCCCTACAGCCCTCCCTATCTCTGTAACCTGCTCCAACCCTACACCCCTCCCTATCTCTGTAACCTCCTCCAGCCCCTACACCCCTCACTATCTCTGTAAATTCCTCCAGCCCCTACAACCCTCCCTATCTCTGTAACCTCCTCCAGCCCCTACACCCCTCCCTATCTCTGTAACCTCCTCCAGCCCCTACATCCCTCCCTATCTCTGTAACCTTCTCCAGCCCCTACTCCCCTCCCTATCTCTGTAACCTCCTCCAGCCCCTACACCCCTCCCTATCTCTGTAAACTCCTCCAGCCCTACAACCCTCCCTATCTCTGTAACCTGCTCCAGCCCTACACCCCTCCCTATCTCTGTAACCTCCTCCAGCCCCTACACCCCTCCCTATCGCTGTAACCTCCTCCAGCCCCTACAACCCTCCCTATCTCTGTAACCTCCTCCAGCCCTACAACCCTCCCTATCTCTGAAAACCCCTCCAGCCCGTACACCCCTCCCTATCTCTGTAACCTCCTCCAGCAACCTCCAAACCTCCCTATCTCTGTAAACTCCTCCAGCCCCACACCCCTCCCTATCTCTGTAACCTCCTCCAGCTCCTACACCCCTCCCCATCTCTGTAACCTCCTCCAGCCCCTACAACCATCCATATCTCTGTAACCTCCTCCAGCCCCTACAACCCTCCCTATCTCTGGAAGCTTCCTCCAGCCCCTACAACCGTCCCGAACTCTGTAACCTCCTCCAGCCCCTATAAACCTCCCTATCTCTGTAACCTCCTCCAGCCCTACACCCCTCCCTATCTCTGTAAACTCCTCCAGCTCCTACACCCGTCCCTATCTCTGTAACCTCCTCCAGCCCCTACAACCCTCCCTATCTCTGTAACCTCCTCCAGCCCTACAACCCTCCTTATCTCTGTTACCTCCTCCAGCCCCTACAACACTCCCTATCTCTGTAACCTCCTCCAGCCCCCACACCCCTCCCTGTCTCTGCAACCTCCTCCAGCCCTTAGACCCCTCCCTATCTCTGTAACTTCCTCCAGCCCCTACAACCCTTCCTATCTCTGTAACCTCCTCCAGCCCTACAACCCTCCCTATCTCTGTAACCTCCTCCAGCCCCTACATTCCTCCCTATCTGTGTAACCTCCTCCAGCCCTACAACCCTCCCTATCTCTGTAACCTCCTCCAGCCCCTAAACCCCTCCCTATCTCTGTAACCTCCTCCAGTTCCCTACAAACCTCCCTATCTCTGTAACCTCCTCCAGCCCCTGCACCCCTCCCTATCTCTGTAACCTCCTCCAGCCCCTACACCCCTCCCTATCTCTGTAACCTCCTCCAGCCCCTATACCCCCCCTTAACTCTGTAACCTCCTCCAGCCCTACACCCCTCCCTATCTCTGTAACCTCCTCCAGTTCCCTACAAACCTCCCTATCTCTGTAACCTCCTCCAGCCCCTGCACCCCTCCCTATCTCTGTAAGCTCCTCCAGCCCCTACACCCCTCCCTACCTCTGTAACTTCCTCCAGCCCCTGCACCCCTCCCTATCTCTGTAACCTCCTCCAGCCCCTACAACCCTCCCTATCTCTGTAAAGTCCTCCAGCGCCTACAATCCTCATCTCTGTAACTTCCTCCAGCTCCTGCAACCCTCCCTATCTCTGTATCCTCCTCCAGCCCCACACACGCTCCATCTCTGTAACCTCCTCCAGCCCCTGCACCCCTCCATATCTCTGTAACCTCCTCCAGCCGCTACACCCCTCCCTATCTCTGTAACCTCCTCCAGCCCCTACAACCCTCCCTATCTCTGCAACCGCCTCCAGCCCCTACAACCCTCCCTAACTCTGTAACCTCCTCCAGCCCCTATACCCCTCCTTAACTCTGTAACCTCCTCCAGCCCTACAACCCTCCCTATCTCTGTAACCTCCTCCAGCCCTACACCCCCTCCATCTCTGTAACCTCCTCCAGCCCCTGCACCCCTCCCTATCTCTGTAACCTCCTCCAGCCCCTACACCCCTCCCTATCTCTGTAACCTCCTCCAGCCCCTACACCCCTCCCTATCTCTGTAACCTCCTCCAGCCCCTACACCCCTCCCTATCTCTGTAACCTCCTCCAGCCCCTACACACCTCCCTATCTCTGTAACCTCCTCCAGCCCCTACACCCCCCCTATCTCTGTAACCTCCTCCAGCCCCTACAACACTCCCTATCTCTGTAACCTCCTCCAGCCCCTACACCCCTCCCTATCTCTGTAACCTCCTCCAGCCCCTACACCCCTCCCTATCTCTGTAACCTCCTCCAGCCGCTACAACTCTGCGAGATCTCTGCGCTCCTCCAATCCTGGCCTCTTGAACATCCCCTGATTTCCATCGCTCCACCATTGGCGGCCGTGCCTTCAGCTGTCTGGGCCCTGAGCTCTGCAATTCCCTTCCTAAACCTCTCTGCCATTCAGCCACCTCGAGCCTGTTACACAGGAACAGGAGGAGGCCCATTCAGTCCCTCGAGCCTGTTGCACAGGAACAGGAGGAGGCCCATTCAGCCCCTCGAGCCTGTTACACAGGAACAGGAGGAGGCCCATTCAGCCCCTCGAGCCTGTTACACAGGAACAGGAGGAGGCCCATTCAACCCCTCGAGCCTGTTACACAGGAACAGGAGGAGGCCCATTCAGCCCCTTAAGTATGTTACACAGGAACAGGAGGAGGCCCATTCAGCCCCCTCGAGCCTGTTACACGGGAACAGGAGGAGGCCCATTCAGCCCCCTCGAGCCTGTTACACAGGAACAGGAGGAGGCCCATTCAGCCCCTCGAGCCTATTACACAGGAACAGGAGGAGGCCCATTCAGCCCCTCGAGCCTGTTACACAGGAACAGGAGGAGGCCCATTCAACCCCTCGAGCCTGTTACACAGGAACAGGAGGAGGCCCATTCAGCCCATCAAGTATGTTACACAGGAACAGGAGGAGGCCCATTCAGCCCCCTCGAGCCTGTTACACGGGAACAGGAGGAGGCCCATTCAGCCCCCTCGAGCCTGTTACACAGGAACAGGAGGAGGCCCATTCAGCCCCTCGAGCCTATTACACAGGAACAGGAGGAGGCCCATTCAGCCCCTCGAGCCTGTTACACAGGAACAGGAGGAGGCCCATTCAGCCCCTCGAGCCTGTTACACAGGAACAGGAGGAGGCCCATTCAGCCCCATCGAGCCTCTTACACAGGAACAGGAGGAGGCTCATTCAGCCCCCTCGAGCCTGTTACACAGGAACAGGAGGAGGCCCATTCAGCCCCTCGAGCCTATTACACAGGAACAGGAGGAGGCCCATTCAGCCCCTCGAGCCTGTTACACAGGAACAGGAGGAGGCCCATTCAGTCCCCTCGAGCCTGTTACACAGGAACAGGAGGAGGCCCATTCAGCCCCTCGAGCCTGTTACACAGGAACAGGAGGAGGCCCATTCAGCCCCTCGAGCCTGTTACACAGGAACAGGAGGAGGCCCATTCAGCCCCTCGAGCCTGTTACACAGGAACAGGAGGAGGCCCATTCAGCCTCTCGAGCCTGTTACACAGGAACAGGAGGAGGCCCATTCAGCCCCTCGAGCCTGTTACACAGGAACAGGAGGAGGCCCATTCAACCCCTCGAGCCTGTTACACAGGAACAGGAGGAGGCCCATTCAACTTCTGTTTTGAATATACCCAATGTCTGAGTCTCCACAGCCCTCTGGGGTAGAGAGTGCCAAAGATTCACCACCCTCTGTGTGAAGAAATGTCTTCTCATCTCAGTCCTGAATGGCCGGCCCCTTATCCAGAGGCTGTGGCCCCTGGTTCTAGACTCCCCAGCTGAGGGAAACATTCTCCCAGCATCCATCCTATCAAGCCCTGTAAGAATTTTGTATGCTTCAATGAGATCCCCTCTCATTCTTCTGAATTCAAGAGAATGGAGGCCTAATTTACTCAATCTCCTCTCATACGACAGACCCGCCTTCCCAGGAATCAATCTCGTGAACCTTCGTTGCACGCCCTCTTTGGCAAGTATATCCTTCCTTGGGTAAGGTGACCAAAACTGCACACAGTACTCCAGGTGTGGTCTCACCAAGGCCCTATATAATTGCAGTAAGACATCTGTACTCTTATACTCAAATCCTCTTCTGAATTCAAGAGAATACAGGCCTAGTTTACTCAATCTCTTCTCATACGATGGGCTGTCAATCAAGCGGGCTGCTTTATCCTGAATGGTGTCGAGCTTCTTGAGTGTTGTTGGGAGCTGCACTCATCCAGGCAAGTGGAGAGTATTCCATCACACTCCTGACTTGTGCCTTGTCGATGGTGGAAAGGCTTTGGGGAGTCAGGAGGTGAGACACTCGCCACAGAATTTAGCGTGCAAAATTAAGGCACATGGGATTGGGGGCAAGGTATTGACTTGGATAGAGAACTGGTTGACGGACAGAAAGTAAAGAGTTGGAATAAACGGGTCATTTTCCGAGTGGCAGGCAGTGACTAGTGGGGTACCGCAAGGATCGGTCCTAGGACCCCAGCTGTTCACAATATATATTAATGGTCTGGACGAGGGAATTGGATGTAATATCTCCAAATTTGCAGACGACACAAAGCTGGGTGGGAGGGTACGCTGTGAAGAGGATGTCGTGAAACTCCAGTACGATTTGGACAGTTTGGGTGATTGGGCAGAAACATGGCAAATGCACTAAAATGTGGATAAATGTGAGGTTATCCACTGTGATGGCAAAAACAGGAAGGCAGATTATTATTTGAATGGCAATAGATTGGGAGAAGGGGAAGTGCAAAGAGACCTGGGTGTCCTTGTGCACCAGTCGCTGAAGGTAAGCATGCAGGTGCAGCAGGCGGTTAAGAAGGCAAATGGTATGTTGGCCTTCGGAATGAGAGGATTCGAGTACAGGAACACGATTGTCTTGCTGCAGTTGTACAGGGCCTTGGTGAGACCGCACCTTGAGTATTGTGTGCAGTTTTGGTCGCCTTACCTGAGGAAGGACGTTCTTGCCATGGAAGGAGTGCAGCGAAGATTCACCAGGCTGATACCTGGGATGGCAGGATTGGCGTATGAGGAGAGATTGTGTCGATTGGGCTTCTACTCACTGGAGTTTAGAAGATTGAGAGGGGATCTCATCGAAACCTATAAAATTCTGTCAGGCCTGGACAGACTAGATGCAGGAAGGATGTTTATGATGGCGGGGGAGACCAGAACCAGGGGTCACAGGGATATGGAAATGGTACACACTGCAGCCACGGTGCGCCGGTGGTGGAGGGAGTGGATGCTTAAGGTGGTGGATGGGTTGCCAGTCACACGGGCTGCTTTGTCCTGGATGGTGTCGAGCTTCTTGAGTGTTGTTGGAGCTGCACTCATCCAGGCAAGTGGAGAGTATTCCATCACACTCCCGACTTGTGCCTTGTAGATGGTGGAAAGGCTTTGGGGAGTCAGGAGGTGAGACACTCGCCGCAGAATACCCAGCCTCTGACCTGCTCTTGTAGCCACAGTATTTATATGGCTGGTCCAGTTCAGTTTAAGAACATAAGAACATAAGAAGTAGGAGCAGGAGTAGGCCATACGGCCCCTCGGCCCTGCTCCGCCATTCAATAGGATCATGGCTGATCCGAACCTAGACTCACCTCCACTTCCCTGCCCTCTCCCCGTAACCCCTAATTCCCTTATCTGATAGGACAATGTCTATCTCCGTTTTAAATTTATTTAATGTCGCAGCTTCCACAGCTCCCTGGGGTAGCAAATTCCATAGATTTACTACCCTCTGAGTGAAGAAGTTTCTCCTCATCTCAGTTTTGAAAGGGCAGCCCCTTATTCTAAGATTATGCCCCCTAGTTCTAGTCTCACCCATCAGTGGAAACATCCTCACCGCATCCACCCGATCAAGCCCCCTCACAATCTTATATGTTTCGATAAGATCGCCTCTCATTCTTCTGAACTCCAATGAGTAGAGTCCCAATCTACTCAACCTCTCCTCATATGTCCATCCCCTCATCTCCGGAATCAACCGAGTGAACCTTCTCTGAACCGCCTCGAGAGCAAGTATATCTTTTCTTAAATATGGAAACCAAAACTGTACGCAGTATTCCAGGTGTGGCCTCACCAGTACCCTGTATAACTGCAGCAAGACTTCCCTGTTTTTATACTCCATCCCCCTTGCAATAAAAGCCAAGATTCCATTGGCCTTCCTGATCACCTGCTGCACCTGCATCCTAACCTTCTGTGTTTCATGCACCAGGACCCCCAGATCCCTTTGTACTGTAGCACTTTGCAGTTTCGCTCCATTTAGATAATAACTTGCTCTTTGATTTTTTCTGCCAAAGTGCATAAACCTCACACTTTCCGACATTATATTGCATCTGCCAAATCTCTGCCCACTCACTTAGCCTGTCTATGTCCTTTTGCAGGTTTTTTATGTCCTCCTCACTCACTGCTTTCCCTCCCATCTTTGTATCGTCAATGGTGACCCACCAGGATGTTGATGGTGGGGGATTCGGCGATGGTAATGCCGTTGAATGTCAAGGGGAGGTGGTTAGACTCTCGCTTGTTGGAGATGGTCATTGCCTGGCACCTGTGTGGCGCGAATGTTACCTGCACTCCCTCGAAGGCCAATATTGACTTCCTGAGGTCTGGTGCCCAGAACTGAACGTTATTAAGTATGAATAGACCGCCATCTATTGGTCCATCTGTACACACACTCAATAACAGAGCCCTTAACGTTGTAAACCATCCCAAGGTACTTCACAGGAGCGATTATCAAACAGAATTTGACATCGAGCCACATCAGGAGATATTAGGACAGGTGACCAAAAGCTGGGTCAAAGAGGGAGGTTTTAAGGAGCGTCTTAAAGGAGGAGAGAGAGGCGGAGAGGTTTAGGGAGGGAATTCCAGAGCTCAGGGCCCAGGCAGCTGAAGGCACGGCCGCCAATGGTGGAGCGATAGAAATCGGGGGATGCTCGAGAAGACAGAATTGGAGGAGCGCAGAGATCTCGGAGGGTTGTGGGGGCTGGAGGAGGTTACAGAGATAGGGAGGGTTGTAGGGGCTGGAGGAGGTTACAGAGATAGGGAGGGTTGTAGGGGCTGGAGAAGGTTACAGAGCTAGGGAGGGGTGTAGGGGCTGGAGGAGGTTACAGAGATAGGGAGGGTTGTAGGGGCTGGAGAGGGTTACAGAGATAGGGAGGGGTGTAGGGGCTGGAGGAGGTTACAGTGATAGGGAGGGGGGCGAGGGCCATGGAGGAGGTTACAGAGATAGGGAAGGTTGTAGGGCTGGAGGAGGTTACAGAAATAGGGAGGGTTGTAGGGGCTGGAGGAGGTTACAGAGATAGGGAGGGGTGTAGGGGCTGGAGGAGGTTACAGAGATTGGGAGGGGTGTAGGGGCTGGAGGAGGTTACAGATATAGGGAGGGGTGTAGGGGCTGGAGGAGGTTACAGAGATAGGGAGGGTTGTAGGGGCTGGAAGAGGTTACAAAGATAGGGAGGGTTGTAGGGGCTGGAGGAGGTTACAGAGATAGGGAGGGGGCGAGGGCCATGGAGGAGGTTACAGAGATAGGCGCAAGGGTCCGATTGGCCTCCACCTGTTCCTATTTCTTATGTTCTTATCCACCGGGCGGTGACATCATTAAAGCATGGCTCCCCCCCTTGTGGTGACATCATTAAAACATGGCCGCACCAGATGGTGACATCATTAGAACATTGTCGACCACGGGTGGTGACATCATTAAAACATGGCCGCCCCGTGTGGTGACATGATTAAAACATGGCCGCCACTGGTTGGTGACATCATTAAAACATGGCCACCCCCGTGCAGTGACGTCATTAAAACATGGGCGCCCCCCATGCGGTGACATCATTAAAAAATGGCCACCCCCGTGCGGTGACATCATTAAAAGATGGCCGCCCCCGTGCGCTGACATCATTAAAACATGGCCGCCCCCCCGTGCAATGACATCATTAAAACATGGGCGCCCCCCGTGTGCTGACATCATTAAAACATGGCCGCCCCCCGTGCGCTGACATCATTAAAAGATGGCCGTGCGATGGGCCGAATGGACTGTGTCCGCGGTGCCAGTGCGATGTAACAGGTTGCCAAGAATCAGATAACTCCAGTTGGTTTCGTTCAATAAATAGATTTATTCACTTGAAAAGATCAATAAATACCAGCGAGGGAGCGGACTCGGTTAACCGATCCCGCAATCTCTAGTCAATGGATAACCAGCGACCGGCCAACCACCTCATGGCCTCCGAGCGGACCTCATCCATTGGCTGGTCATCCGCTCAAACGATTGTTAACTAGTGACAGGGAATCAGTGCAATCCACTGAACCAGAATCGGTTAACCATTGCAATGGTTGTTGTCCATCAGCCAGTCATTGCTAATAATTAACTGGTTGCTGTTAAGCAGGAATCAGTGACGTGCGGCCCTTAACCAGTCACTAACACATCTCACTCAAGCATTGGAGCCATGCGTGATGTGTTACCAACAGTTAGCCAGTGATTAACTAGCTGAGGAATCGCTGGTGACTGTTGGAGGGCACTACCCTGACAGTATCCCTGTCCTCTCGGCACCGCGAGGGCCTGATCTCAGATAGGCTGGGGGGAGGCGGTGAGCCAAGGATAAGGGCAGAGTCATGGGTCAAAGAGAGAGAGAGAGACAGAGATAGAGAGAGAGAGACAGAGAGAGAGAGGGTGAGAGAGAGAGAGAGACAGAGAGAGACAGAGAGAGAGACACAGAGAGAGAGAGACAGACAGAGAGAGAGACAGAGACAGAGAGAGAGACAGACAGAGAGAGAGAGAGAGAGAGAGGGTGAGAGAGAGAGAGACAGAGAGAGAGAAAGAGAGAGAGAGAGAGGGAGCGAGAGAGAGAGAGAGAGAGACAGAGAGAGAGACAGAGAGAGAGAGACAGAGAGAGAGAGAGACAGAGAGAGAGAGAGAGAGAGAGAGAGAGACAGAGAGAGAGAGACAGAGAGAGAGACAGAGAGAGAGACAGAGACAGAGAGAGACAGAGAGAGAGAGACAGAGAGAGAGAGACAGAGAGAGAGACAGAGACAGAGAAGCAAGGCAGACAGTGTTCGGGGTCCATGATGGGGTCATGGGTCATTGGTGGGGGCCAGCATTTGGTGGTGAGGGGTCAGTGTTGGGTCAGGAGTCAGTGTTGGAGGTCAGGGTTCAGTGTTGGGGTCAGTTTTGGGGTCAGAGATCAGTGTTGGGGTCAGGGTTGGAGGTTAGGGGCCAGTGTTGGGGTCAGTGTTTTTTTTAAATTCACTTATGAGATGTGGGCATCGTTGGCAAGGCACGGCATTTATTGTCCATCCCTAGTCGCCCCTTGAGAAGGTGGTGGTGAGCCGCCTTCTTGAACCGCTGTAATGCCGTTGAATGTCAAGGGGCGGTGGTCAGACTCTCGCTTGTTGGAGACAGTCATTGCCTGGCACTTGTGTGGCTCGAATATTACCTGCCACTTATCAGCACAAGCCTGAACGTCGTCCAGGTCTTGTTGCATGCGGGCATGGACTGCTTCATTATCTGAGGAGTTGTGAATGGCCCTGAACACTGTGCAGTCATCAGCGAACATCCCCATTTCTGACCTTATGTTGGAGGGAAGGTCATTGATGAAGCAGCTGAAGATGGTTGGGCCTAGGACACTGCCCTGAGGAACTCCTGCAGCGATGTCCTGGGGCTGTGATGATTGACCTCCAACCTCCACAACCATCTTCCTTTGTGCTAGGTCTGACTCCAGCCAGTGGAGCGTTTTCCCCCTGATTCCCATTGACTTCAGTTTTACTAGGGCTCCTTGATACCACACTTGGTCAAATGCTGCCTTGATGTCAAGGGCAGTCACTCTCACCTCTGGAATTCAGCTCCTTTGTCCATGTTTGGACCAAGGCTGTAATGAGGTCTGGAGCCGAGTGGTCTTGGCGGAACCCAAACTGGGCGTCAGTTAGCAGGTTATTGGTGAGTAAGTGCCGCTTGATAGCACTGTCGACGACACCTTCCATCACTTTGCTGATGGTTGAGAGTAGACTGATGGGGCGGTAATTGGCCGGGTTGGATTTGTCCTGCTTTTTGTGGACAGGACATACCTGGGCAGTTTTCCACATTGTCGGAGAGATGCCAGTGTTGTAGCGTTGGGGGTCAGGGTTCAGTGTTAGGGTCAGGGGTCAGTGCTGGGATCAGTGTGGGGTTCAGGGGTCAGTGCTGGGGTCAGTGTCGGGATCAGTGTGGGGGTCGGGGTCAGTGTTGATGTCGGGGTCAGTGTGAGGGTCATTGTTGGGATCAGGGGTCAGTACTGGGTCTGTGTAGGGTACAGGGGTCAGTGTGGGGGTCAGTGGTCAGTGTGGGGTCAGGGGTCAGTGTTTGAATTCAGTGTTGGGGTAGGGGGCAGTGTTGGCGGTCAGGGGTCACTGTTGGGATCAGTGATGGAGTCAGTGTTGGGGGGTCAGGTTCAGTGGTGGGGTCAGGGGTCAGTGCTGGGGTCAGGGGTCAGTGTGGGAGTCAGTGTTGGGCTCAGGGGTCAGTTTGAGGTCAGGGATCAGTGCTGGGATCAGTGTGGGGTTCAGTTTTGGGGTTGGGGGCAGTGTTGGGGGTCGGGGGCAGTGTTGGGGGTCAGGGGCAGTGTTGGGGGTCATGGGTCAGTGTTGGGGGTCAGAAGTCAGTGTTGGGGGTCAGGGGGCGGTGTTGGGGGACAGGGGGCGGCATTGGGGGTCAGGGGTCAGTTTTGGGGGTCAGGAGTCAGTGTTGGGGGTCAGGGGGCAGTGTTGGGGGTCAGGGGGGCGGTGTTGGGGGTCAGGGGTCAGTGTTGGGGGTCAGGGGGCAGTGTTGGGGTTCAGGGGTCAATGATGGTGTCAGTTCTCCCGCTCAGATCTCTTCATGTCCCCCCCGGTTTTCAGTCCTGATGCAACGAGCGGCCCTGTGGAGAAAAAGAAACAGAGAGATGAGCGTAAAGAGGTTGGCTGTGAATCTGGGATCCTGCTGTGCCTGTTGGGGCTCAGGCCCATGCGAGGTGTCGTTGCGCCAGTTCCGATGTCCTTACCTCCGAGTTCCGGCGACGACATCTCGTCATTTCTTGGCGAGCCGTCTCAGGAAGCAACAGGTCACCGCGGCGATGATGGTGATCGTCACAATCAGGGAGGTCGTCACGCCAATCACCATGGGAACCAGGAGGGTATCGTAAGCTGCAAGACAGCAATGTCGGTCGTTTCAGCAGGGGAACATTTGGGAGTTTTTACCCGGGACTCCTCGCCACCCAAACTGTGATCTCCTCGCCCCCCAAACTGTGATCTCCTCACCCCCCAAACTGTGATCTCCTCACCCCGCAAACTGTGATCTCCTCACTCCGCAAACTGTGATCTCCTCACTCCCCAAACTGTGGTCTCCTCACCCCCCAAACTGTGATCTCCTCACCCCCCAAACTGTGATCTCCTCACCCCGCAAACTGTGATCTCCTCACCCCCCAAACTGCGATCTCCTCACTCCCCAAACTGTGATCTCCTCACCTCCCCAAACTGTGATCTCCTCACCCCCCAAACTGTGATCTCCTCACCTCCCCAAACTGTGATCTCCTCACCCCCCAAACTGTGATCTCCTCACCCCCCAAACTGTGATCTCCTCACCTCCCCAAACTGTGATCTCCTCACTCCCCAAACTGTGATCTCCTCACCCCCCAAACTGTGATCTCCTCACCCCCCAAACTGTGATCTCCTCACCCCCCAAACTGTGATCTCCTCACCTCCCCAAACTGTGATCTCCTCACCCCCCAAACTGTGATCTCCTCACCTCCCAAAACTGTGATCTCCTCACCTCCCAAACTGTGATCTCTTCACCCCCCAAACTGTGATCTCCTCACCTCCCAAACTGTGATCTCCTCACCCCCCAAACTGTGATCTCCTCACCCCCCAAACTGTGATCTCCTCACCCCCCAAACTGTGATCTCCTCACCTCCCCAAACTGTGATCTCCGCACCTCCCAAACTGTGATCTCCTCACCCCCCAAACTGTGATCTCCTCACCTCCCCAAACTGTGATCTCCTCACCCCCCAAACTGTGATCTCCTCACCCCCCAAACTGTGAACTCCTCACCCCCCAAACTGTGATCTCCTCACCTCCCCAAACTGTGATCTCCTCACCCCCCAAACTGTGATCTCCTCACCCCCCAAACTGTGATCTCCTCACCTCCCAACCTGTGATCTCCTCACCCCCCCAAACTGTGATCTCCTCGCCTCCCAACCTGTGATCTCCTCACCCCCCAAACTGTGATCTCCTCACCTCCCCAAACTGTGATCTCCGCACCTCCCAAACTGTGATCTCCTCACCTCCCAAACTGTGATCTCCTCACCCCCCCCAAACTATGGGTGCACCTCACCCCCCAAACTGCCTCGCTCCGAGAGGGCCGTGTGGTACTCACGTGAGAGGTAGAGGTAGAGAGTGACGGGCTCGGAACGCGCGCGCGCCACCTTGTACCAGTCTTTGTTGGAGTTCTGCGCCCAAGCAGTCACCTCGCAGCGGTAGCGGCCTTGGTCCTGCTTGCCGGCTCTGTGCAGTCGCAGGCGGAAGCAGAGAGGAGCCGCCTTGTCGGCGCTTAGCTCACTGCCCGCCACGGTCTTGCCCTGCAGGGCGGTGTGGAGGCTCACCCCCCGCCTGTCCACCACGACCACGGGATCTTCCCCTTCAGCCCACCAGCCGACTGCAAGTTCCACGTCCTCCTCCCATCTCCCCAGGCTCACGTTGCAGTGAAGGTCCACCGTGTCTCCGCGGTAGAACATGAAAGGAGCGATGGACACCTTCGCGCCCAGCGTCAGTTCTGGAGGGAGACGGGGAGAGAGGTGTAAGGTAAAGAAAGATCCCATCGCAATACTGCCTCAGTCTATGGTCTAATCCCCACTCTCCCCCTCACTCCCCGCACCCTTTAATATCCCACCCAGTCTAATCCCACTCTCCCCCTCACTCCCCGCACCCTTTAATATCCCACCCAGTCTAATCCCACTCTCCCCCTCACTCCTCGTACCCTTTAATATCCCACCCAGTCTAATCCCACTCTCCCCTCATTCCCCACACCCTTTAATATCCCACCCAGTCTAATCCCACTCTCCCCCTCACTCCTCGCACCCTTTAATATCCCACCCAGTCTAATCCCACTCTCCCCCTCACTCCCCACACCCTTTAATATCCCACCCAGTCTAATCCCACTCTCCCCCTCACTCCCCGCACCCTTTAATATCCCACCCAGTCTAATCCTACTCTCCCCCTCACTCCCCGTACCCTTTAATATCCCACCCAGTCTAATCCTACTCTCCCCCCTCACTCCCCGCACCCTTTAATATCCCACCCAGTCTAATCCCACTCTCCCCTCACTCCCCGCACCCTTTAATATCCCACCCAGTCTAATCCCACTCTCCCCCTCACTCCCCGCACCCTTTAATATCCCACCCAGTCTAATCCCACTCTCCCCCTCACTCCCCGCACCCTTTAATATCCCACCCAGTCTAATCCCCACTCTCCCCCTCACTCCCCGCACCCTTTAATATCCCACCCAGTCTAATCCCACTCTCCCCCTCACTCCCCATACCCTTTAATATCCCACCCAGTCTAATCCCACTCTCCCCCTCACTCCCCGCACCCTTTAATATCCCACCCAGTCTAATCCCACTCTCCCCCTCACTCCCCGTACCCTTTAATATCCCACCCAGTCTAATCCCACTCTCCCCTCACTCCCCACACCCTTTAATATCCCACCCAGTCTAATCCCACTCTCCCCCTCACTCCCCGCACCCTTTAATATCCCACCCAGTCCAATCCCACTCTCCCCCCTCACTCCCCGCACCCTTTAATATCCCACCCAGTCTAATCCCAATCTCCCCCTCACTCCCCACACCCTTTAATATCCCACCCAGTCTAATCCCACGCTCCCCCTCACTCCCCGTACCCTTTAATATCCCACCCAGTCTAATCCCACTCTCCCCTCACTCCCCACACCCTTTAATATCCCACCCAGTCTAATCCCACTCTCCCCTCACTCCCCGCACCCTTTAATATCCCACCCAGTCTAATCCCACTCTCCCCCTCACTCCCCACACCCTTTAATATCCCACCCAGTCTAATCCCACTCTCCCCCTCACTCCCCGTACCCTTTAATATCCCACCCAGTCTAATCCCACTCTCCCCCTCACTCCTCGTACCCTTTAATATCCCACCCAGTCTAATCCCACTCTCCCCTCATTCCCCACACCCTTTAATATCCCACCCAGTCTAATCCCACTCTCCCCCTCACTCCTCGCACCCTTTAATACCCCACCCAGTCTAATCCCACTCTCCCCCTCACTCCCCACACCCTTTAATATCCCACCCAGTCTAATCCCACTCTCCCCCTCACTCCCCACACCCTTTAATATCCCACCCAGTCTAATCCTACTCTCCCCCTCACTCCCCGTACCCTTTAATATCCCACCCAGTCTAATCCCACTCCCCTCCTCACTCCCCGCACCCTTTAATATCCCACCCAGTCTAATCCCACTCTCCCCCCTCACTCCCCGCACCCTTTAATATCCCACCCAGTCTAATCCCACTCTCACCCTCACTCCCCGCACCCTTTAATACCCCACCCAGTCTAATCCCACTCTCACCCTCACTCCCCGCAACCTTTAATATCCCACCCAGTCTAATCCCACTCTCCCCCTCACTCCCCGCAACCTTTAATATCCCACCCAGTCATAAGAACATAAGAAATAAGAGCAGGAGGAGGCCATTCGGCCCTTCGAGCCTGCTCCGCCATTCAATGAGATCATGGCTGATGTTCTGCCTTAGCTCAAATCACCGGCCCTAAGGCCATAACCCTTGATGCCTTTACTAGTGTACGAAAGGCTGATATAATAATATTACCCATTGCAGTTGGGAACATGACATCGCTGGCAGTTTAACCGAAAGGTGTAAGAACGACAGGGGCTAACATGAAAGGCGACATCTATAAAGGTGCGGTCAAGATAGCTGACCTTTGAAGCAAAAAAAGCAATTCAGTGGAGACAGGATATCCAGCATTTCAACTGTCTTTACCAGCTTTGTTACCTAGGTCATGTTCCACTTCGGTGGCAAAAACAGGAAGGCAGATTATTATCTGAATGGCAATAGATTGGGAGAAGGGGAAGTGCAACGAGACCTGGGTGTCCTTGTGCACCAGTCGCTGAAGGTAAGCATGCAGGTGCAGCAGGAGGTTAAGAAGGCAAATGGTATGTTGGCCTTCGTAGCGAGAGGATTCGAGTACAGGAACAAGGATGTCTTGCTGCAGTTGTACAGGGCCTTGGTGAGACCACACCTTGAGTATTGTGTGCAGTTTTGGTCGCCTTATCTGAGGAAGGATGTTCTTGCCATGGAGGGAGTGCAGCGAAGATTCACCAGACTGATACCTGGGATGGCAGGAATGACGTATGAGGAGAGATTGGGTCGATTGGGCTTATACTCGTTGGAGTTTAGAAGAATGAGAGGGGATCTCATTGAAACTTATAAAATTCTAACAGGACTGGACAGACTAGATGCAGGAAGGATGTTCCCGATGGCGGGGGAGTCCAGAACCAGGGGTCACAGTCTAAGGATAAGGGGAAAGCCATTTAGGACTGAGATGAGGAGGAATTTCTTCACCCAGAGAGTGGTGAACCTGTGGAATTCTCTACCACAGAAGGCAGTAGAGGCCAATTCATTAAATATATTCAAGAAGGAGTTGGATATATTTCTTAAGGTTAAGGGGATCAAGGGACATGGGGAGAAGGCAGGGACAGGGTACTGAGTTTGGATGATCAGCCATGATCGCATTGAATGGCGGAGCAGGCTCGAGGGGCCGAATGGCCGACTCCTGCTCCTATCTTCTATGTTTCTGTGTTTTATCTCATTAAATGGCAGTCCTGTCAGAATGTTATACGTTTCAATGAGATCCCCTCTCAATCTTCTGAACTCCAGTGAGTATATGCCCAATCGACCCTGTTGTGTATGTAATATGTGTGCTACTTTGAACCTATGGACAGGACTGCACTACTTGTTGGGTGTAGTGATACGCAGTACCACTCCTGGCCATAGGGGTATAAATAGTGCTGTGGGTACTGATCCCCCTCAGTTCCCGCCTGTGGGCATGAAGTAAAGACCTATGTATAGTCCCTACCTCCAACCAGTAAAGACCTGTTTGAGTTATACGTTTAAGTCTTTGTGTTAATTGTTCAATACAATACACATACTTAACACTGGCGACGAGTCGGTTCGAACCCTGCGGCAGTTATTCCACAGCGGCTTCGTCCAAAGACAGGACGTTGAAGAGAGGTTCCAATCCTCAACACCCCACTGAAAACTGAAGGGCAGCAGAAATCCTGACAGCTTCCAGCGACTGGAAGCGACAGGCATTAGGACCCTGAAGCCTCCATAACCTCGTGGGTAAGCCAGAGCCCGGGAGGGCGCGAGCGGGTAAGCCAGAGCTCGGGAGGGAGCGAGCAAGAGCCGCCGAGCGGGTGAGCCAGAGGCCGGGAGCCGCTTCAAGCGGGAGGCGCTTAGCGGGCCAGCGATCGCACCGGTGATAAGGGCTGAGAACCGTTTCGGGCGGGCGGCGCACCAGCGATCGCACAGGAGATAAGAGCCGCAGTCGGGCTGAAAGTCAGCGACGAGAAGCGCGGGAAAACCGCCATTGAAGTGGGCGGGGAGAGCGAGAAGCGCGGGAAAGCCGCCATTTTTCGCGGGAAAACCGCTGGGGAAGAAGGCAGAAGCGGGAAAACCGCCATTTTGTGGGCGGAGGATGACGGCAAGAGCGGGAAGCCACCATCTTGGATAACAGTAAAAAAAAAATCTGAGAAATTGCAAATCTGATAAAGTACTACAATGCCTAAACACGGGAATATTAGCAACTTTGATAGTGACATCGAAGATTGGGCCATATATGTTGAACGAGTTAAAAATTATTGTAAGGCCAATAAAATTCGTGAGGCTGATAAAGCACTAACATTATTAAATTTAATGGGTGCGAAGACATACGGGCAATTGAAACACCTGTTATCACCAGATGAACCGGCGGATAAGACGTTCGATGAGATTGTTACTGTCCTGAAAGATCATCTAAACCCCACGCCGCTGATGCTAGCGGAACGATTTAAATTTTATGACAGAAGGCAGCTACAGCATGAAAGCAATGCTGATTATTTGCTGGAATTGCGTAAATTAGCGAAATATTGCCAGTTTGGAACGGGACTGACAGAGGCACTTCGAGACAAATTTGTGTGTGGTTTATTTAAACAGGATACACAAAAGCGACTGCTCGAGGAGAATGAGCTGACGCTTGAGAAGGCGGTCACTATGGCAGCAGCACACGAAGCCGCAGCGAGAGGCACGGCAGTAATGCAGCTACGGTCACCGGAGCTCAGTGCACACAAATTGGGTGTGAGTTCTGGCAAATGTTATCGTTGTGGAAAGACAACGCATGATCAGAACCAGTGTTGGTTTAAAAACCAAGAATGTAGAACTTGTGGTAGGCTTGGACATATAGCTAGAGTATGCAGGTCAGGGAAGAAGACCAGCAACAAGAAGTCACCGCAAGGAAAATACGCAAAGGTACACAAGGTGACCGAACAGGAGTCCGATTCAGACGCTAGCAGTAATGAACTGGCTAGCTTAAGCTGTAATGAACTGGCTAGCTTAAGAGTACTCAACGCTGGTAAGGGTGCAGACCTCCAGACAATTTGGGTCACTCTTCAGATAGAAGGAGTCCAAGTAAAACTGGAATTGGACACTGGATCGGCATTGACGGTCATAAATAAGAAAGATTACGGAAAGTTATTCCAACATATTCCCCTACAGGATACGGGGATTATATTGAAAACATACACGGGGCAAAGAGTGTACCCCATCGGGAAAATAGAGGTTGCAGTGGTCCACAAGGGCGAAGACAGTCAAATAATGGACTTATATGTGATATCTGAAGGAGGTCCTCCACTACTAGGACGGGAGTGGATTAGGAAAATGAATATGGACTGGCATTTCCTACAAACAATAACGAGTGAGAACTCGGTGAAGATAGTCGGCCCAGACTCTGGAACGGATGATGGTAAGCCCAACTCAGGTGCAAAAGACAAAGTTTCAGCACAGAATTCCACTGAGCAACAACAACATAGTTTAACTGTGGATTCTGAGTCTGGCAAGTCTACTGATGTGCCCATTTCTGAGGGACACCGGGCTCGAACTCAACTCCATTTCAAACTACAACAGCAATTAGAACAAATGCTTCGCCGTTTTGAGCAAGAGTTGAATGCAACGAAAGAGTTCTTTGATATAGAGTTGGAGAATCTGGAAAGACAACAGAAGCAGCTGATGGAGAAAATGGAGCAGGAGCACACAAAACGTCTGATGTCAGAGGAGTTAACGGTCAGCCAACTCCTGCATATGCTGAAGGACAGGACTCTGAAATGGGAAAAACTTGAACATGAACTTCAATATTCAAACGAAAGGGGTTCGGAGCTCTCAAAGGTTATTGGAAGAGCTGAGGTGGCAACACAGACTGAGATGACTGCAACAGAGCAGCCCTTGGATGCCAAAAGTACGCTGACTCACGTCAACGTAGAACAACAGACCGCTGAAACAGCTGCTCCGGTAGAGGGATTGCATAGTCCGATCAATCAACCTCCAAAGGAAGTTGAAGTATTAAAATCACAAATGAGGTCACTAGTAAACGACTTGCTGAAAGCCCAGAAAAAGCTGGATGCAGAGGTACACATGAAGAAGTCTCTTCAGGAAAGATGTCTGGATTTGGAACAAGAGCTGGCTAACGTCCAGCTGGGTATGGAGGAAATAGACGACCCTCTCACTGGTCTAGCTCAGGACGACACCGAATATTACGATGTCCTGTCCTGCCCAGCTTGTAACTTCGACTCCCAAAGTGCAGAAATCATGGAGGAGCACCAAAAGTCTACGGAACATCGGGAGAAGCTGGCTCTACGATGGAAACAGGAGGAAGAGAAGGAGGAACTGCGCATGCAGCTGGCAGCTGTGGCAGCTGACAATGGAGCCCAGAGAGTCTCCAAGAAGCAGAAAAGGAAAAGTAAAAACAGAAGATGACCCATCTGAACCATTATCACCTCTACCAGATCACACACGTGGTCCCTCCGAACGGAGCCAATTCAGTTCGGAAGTTCAAACTGTTAAATCCATGGAAGGAGTCACTCCAGCAACGTGAACCGACTACACCACAGAGATTGAATCTGTGAACTGTTTTCCGCAGAGACTGAATCTGTGATCTGTTTTGACATGAAGTTATCTATGTATCTATGTTATTCTGTTATGTAAACCTGAAGTTATATATGTATATATGTTATTACGTTATGTTAAATGGGGAGATGACTGTAAAGCTAGGAAGGGAGGAATGTTGTGTATGTAATATGTGTGCTACTTTGAACCTATGGACAGGACTGCACTACTTGTTGGGCGTAGTGATACGCAGTACCACTCCTGGCCATAGGGGTATAAATAGTACTGTGGGTACTGATCCCCCTCAGTTCCCGCCTGTGGGCATGAAGTAAAGACCTATGTATAGTCCCTACCTCCAACCAGTAAAGACCTGTTTGAGTTATACGTTTAAGTCTTTGTGTTAATTGATCAATACAATACACATACTTAACAGACCCAATCTCTCCTCATACGTCATTCCTGCCATCCCAGGTATCAGCCTGGTGAATCTTCGCTGCACTCCCTCCATGGCAAGGACGTCCTTCTTGAACGGCTTGCAAAGCTCATTGAGGCCTGCTCGCGGACACACGGTCTCACCTGTGACCGAGTGGCCTGAACTACTCCAGCCCACCAATCGGGCATGGACTTTTGCAAGGGATGAGTGCAGACCAAAAAAAACCTCTCAGTGTGGTAGATAAACCTGTTAGGGGTGGTAGAAGGGCCAGTTATGCCCACTGCATTCCCGCTGCACATGTCGATCCGAAGGACATTGTAACAACTGCGGGAGACCTGGGCCCCATTCTAAATTTTGTAAGAAACCTCGAGAACAGGGCCAATCAGGGAAACCTACCCCCACCACCCACAATAATATCCGCTAAATACCCTGGAGACCAAGGTAGAGGGAGCTTTACTCTGTATCTAACCCCGTGCTGTACCTGCCCTGGGAGTGTTTGATGGGACAGTGTAGAGGGAGCTTTACTCTGTATCTAACCCCGTGCTGTACCTGCCCCGGGAGTGTTTGATGGGACAGTGTAGAGGAAGCTTTACTCTGTATCTAACCCCGTGCTGTACCTGCCCTGGGAGTGTTTGATGGGACAGTGTAGAGGGAGCTTTACTCTGTATCTAACCCCGTGCTGTACCTGCCCCGGGAGTGTTTGATGGGACAGTGTAGAGGGAGCTTTACTCTGTATCTAACCCCGTGCTGTACCTGCCCCGGGAGTGTTTGATGGGACAGTGTAGAGGGAGCTTTACTCTGTATCTAACCCGTGCTGTACCTGCCCTGGGAGTGTTTGATGGGACAGTGTAGAGGGAGCTTTACTCTGTATCTAACCCGTGCTGTACCTGCCCTGGGAGTGTTTGATGGGACAGTGTAGAGGGAGCTTTACTCAGTATCTAACCCGTGCTGTACCTGCCCTGGGAGTGTTTGATGGGACAGTGTAGAGGGAGCTTTACTCTGTATCTAACCTCGTGCTGTACTTGCCCTGGGAGTGTTTGATGGGACAGTGTAGAGGGAGTTTACTCTGTATCTAACCCGTGCTGTACCTGCCCTGGGAGTGTTTGATGGGACAGTGTAGAGGGAGCTTTACTCTGTATCTAACCCCGTGCTGTACCTGCCCCGGGAGTGTTTGATGGGACAGTGTAGAGGGAGCTTTACTTTGTATCTAACCCGTGCTGTACTTGCGCTGGGAGTGTTAAATGGGACAGTGTAGAGGGAGCTTTACTCTGCATCTAACCCGTGCTGTACCTGCCCTGGGAGTGTTTGATGGGACAGTGTAGAGGGAGATTTACTCTGTATCTAACCCGTGCTGTACCTGCCCTGGGAGTGTTTGATGGGACAGTGTAGAGGGAGCTTTACTCTGTATCTAACCCGTGCTGTACCTGCCCTGGGAGTGTTTGATGGGACAGCGTAGAGGGAGCTTTACTCTGTATCTAACCCGTGCTGTACCTGCCCTGGGAGTGTTTGATGGGACAGTGTAGAGGGAGCTTTACTCTGTATCTAACCCGTGCTGTACCTGCCCTGGGAGTATTTGATGGGACAGTGTAGAGGGAGCTTTACTCTGTATCTAACCCCGTGCTGTACCTGCCCTGGGAGTGTTTGACGGGACAGTGTAGAGGGAGCTTTACTCTGTATCGAACCCCGTGCTGTACCTGCCCTGGGAGTGTTTGATGGGACAGTGTAGTGGGAGCTTTACTCTGTATCTAACCCCGTGCTGTACCTGCCCTGGGAGTGTTTGATGGGACAGTGTAGAGGGAGCTTTACTCTGTATCTAACCCCGTGCTGTACCTGCCCTGGGAGTGTTTGATGGGACAGTGTAGAGTGAGCTTTACTCTGTATCTAACCCCGTGCTGTACCTGTCCTGGGAGTGTTTGATGGGACAGTGCAGAGGGAGCTTTACTCTGTATCTAACCCCGTGCTGTACCTGCCCTGGGAGTGTTTGATGGGACAGTGTAGAGGGAGCTTTACTCTGTATCGAACCCCGTGCTGTACCTGCCCTGGGAGTGTTTGATGGGACAGTGTAGAGGGAGCTTTACTCTGTGTCTAACCCCGTGCTGTACCTGCTCCGGGAGTGTTTGATGGGACAGTGTAGAGGGAGCTTTACTCTGTATCTAACCCCATGCTGTACCTGCCCTGGGAGTGCTTGATGGGACAGTGCAGAGGGAGCTTTACTCTGTGTCTAACCCGTGCTGTACCTGCCCTGGGAGTGTTTGATGGGACAGTGTAGAGGGACCTTTACTCTGTATCTAACCCGTGCTGTACCTGCCCTGGGAGTGTTTGATGGGACAGTGTAGAGGGAGCTTTACTCTGTGTCTAACCCTGTGCTGTACCTGCCCTGGTTGTGTTTGATGGGACAGTGTAGAGGGAGCTTTACTCTGTATCTATCCCCGTGCTGTACCTGTCCTGGGAGTGTTTGATGGGACAGTGTAGAGGGAGCTTTACTCTGTATCTAACCCGTGCTGTACCTGCCCTGGGAGTGTTTGATGGGACAGTGTAGAGGGAGCTTTACTCTGTATCTAACCCGTGCTGTACCTGCCCTGGGAGTGTTTGATGGGACAGTGTAGAGGGAGCTTTACTCTGTATCTAACCCCGTGCTGTACCTGCTCCGGGAGTGTTTGATGGGACAGTGCAGGAGTTTCTCTCACCATTGGGTACCACCGAGAGGTTCACCAAGGGGACGGTCCTTTCTAGAATCTTCTGCCAGGTTCTGTCGGGGTCCTGGATCCACTCCGACGCTGTGCAATCATAGCTTCCCGAGTCCTCGGCCTTCAGGTGGTCAACTTTCAGGAGGTACGAGTCGCCTTCGAACTTCTCCACGCCGATCTCGCCCTGCGCGTAGCGAGTCCAGTAAGGCCCCTGGCCGTCCGTCTCCACGGTTAGGTCTCGGCCCAGCCCGATCACCTTCTGACGGCCCCCGCCACCGGTCCCTTCGTGGCTGAAGCTGACGGAGAGGTGGGTGTGCAGCGGAGAATGGGCCGCAGCGCGACACAGGACCGCCAGGCCCTCGCCCTCGCGCGCGCTGAGGCGAGAGCGGGCAGCGGAGGGACCGGTGAGCTTCAGGGTGTCCGGGAGGACTGGGAGGAGGGAGGGACAGAGAGAGAGACAGAGAGAGAGACAGAGAGAGAGAGACAGAGGGAGTGACAGGGAGAGAGAGAGAGAGACAGACAGAGATAGAGAGAGCGACAGAGAGAGAGACAGAGAGAGAGAGAGAGACAGCGAGATAGAGAGACAGGGAGAGAGAGACAGAGAGATAGAGAGAGAGAGAAAGAGAGAGACAGAGAGAGAGAGGCAGAGAGAGAGAGAGAGAGAGAGACAGAGAGAGAGAGAGAGAGAGAGACAGAGAGAGAAAGAAGAGAGAGAGAGAGCAGAGAGAGAGAGAGAGAGAGACAGAGAGCGAAGAGAGAGAGAGAGAGACAGAGAGAGAGACAGAGAGAGACGAGAGAGAGAGAGAAGAGAGAGAGATAGAGAAAGAGAGAAAGAGAGAGACAGAGATAGAGAGACAGGGAGAGAGAGACAGAGAGATAGAGAGAGAGAGAAAGAGAGAGACAGAGATAGAGAGACAGGGAGAGAGAGACAGAGATAGAGAGAGAGAGAAAGAGAGAGACAGAGAGAGAGAGAGAGAGAGACAGGGAGAGAGAGAGAGAGAGACAGAGAGCGAAAGAGAGAGAGAGAGAGACAGAGAGAGAGACAGAGAGAGAGAGACAGCCAGACAGAGAGATAGAGAGAGAGAGGGTCAGAAAGAGACAGACAGACAGAGGGAGAGAAAGAGAGAGAGAGAGACAGAGAGGGACAGAGAGACAGAGAGAGAGTGACAGAGAGAGAGAGAGACAGAGAGAGACAGAGAGAGACAGAGAGAGACAGCGAGAGTGAGAGAGAGAGAGAGAGAGAAAAATAGCATGATTAAGATATCATTACATAAAATTCCAATGGACCCAAACCTCTTCCCATCCACTCCCACTGTACACAATCCCGATGGACCCAAACCCCTTCCCATTCACTCCACTGTACACAGTCCCGATGGACCCAAACCCCTTCCCATTCACTCCCACTGTACACAATCCCGATGGACCCAAAACCCCTTCCCATTCACTCCCACTGTACACAGTCCCCGATGGACCCAAACCCCTTCCCATTCACTCCCACTGTACACAATCCCAATGGACCCAAACCCCTTCCCATTCATTCCCACTGTACACAATCCAATGGACCCAAACCCCTTCCCATTCACTCCCACTGTACACAATCCCAATGGACCCAAACCACTTCCCATTCACTCCCACTGTACACAATCCAATGGACCCAAACCCCTTCCCATTCACTCCCACTGTACACAATCCCAATGGACCCAAACCCCTTCCCATCACTCCCACTGTACACAACCCCTTCCCATTCACTCCCACTGTACACAATCCCAATGGACCCAAACCCCTTCCCATTCACTCCCACTGTACACAATCCCAATGGACCCAAACCCCTTCCCATTCACTCCCACTGTACACAATCCCAATGGACCCAAACCCCTTCCCATTCACTCCCACTGTACTCAATCCCAATGGGCCCAATCCCCTTCCCATTCACTCCCACTGTACACAATCCCAACAGACCCAAACCCCTTCCCATTCACTCCCACTATACACAATCCCAATGGACCCAAACCCCTTCTCATTCACTCCCACTGTACACAATCCCAATGGACCCAAACCCCTTCCCATTCACTCCCACTGTACACAATCCCAATGGACCCAAACCCCTTCCCGTTCACTCCCACTGTACACAATCCCAATGGACCCAAACCCCTTCCCATTCACTCCCACTGTACACAATCCCAATGGACCCAAACCCCTTCCCATTCACTCCCACTGTACACAATCCCAATGGACCCAAACCCCTTCCCATTCACTCCCACTGTACACAATCCCAATGGACCCAAACCCCCTTCCCATTCACACCCACTGTACACAATCCCAATGGGCCCAAACCCCTTCCCATTCACTCCCACTGTACACAATCCCAATGGACCCAAACCCCTTCCCATTCACTCCCACTGTACACAATCCCAATGGACCCCAAACCCCTTCCCATTCACTCCCACTGTACTCAATCCCAATGGACCCAAACCCCTTCCCATTCACTCCCACTGTACACAATCCCAATGGACCCAAACCCCTTCCCATTCACTCCCACTGTACACAGTCCCAATGGACCCAAACCCCTTCCCATTCACTCCCACTGTACACAATCCCAACGGGACCCAAACCTCTTCCCATTCACTCCCACTGTACACAATCCCAATGGACCCAAACCCCTTCCCATTCACTCCCATTGTACACAATCCCAATGGACCCAAATCCCTTCCCATTCACTCCCACTGTACACAATCCCAATGGGACCCAAACCTCTTCCCATTCACTCCCACTGCACACAATCCCAAAGGATTCAAACCCCTTCCCATTCACTCCCACTGTACACAATCCCAATGGACCCAAACCCCTTCCCATTCACTCCCACTGTACACAATCCCAATGTACCCAACCCTTTCCCATTCACTCCCACTGTACACAATCCCAATGGACCCAAACCCCTTCCCATTCACTCCCACTGTACACAATCCCAATGGGCCCAAACCCCTTCCCATTCACTCCCACTGTACACAATCCCAATGGGGCCAAACCCCTTCCCATTCACTCCCACTGTACACAATCCCAATGGACCCAACCCCCTTCCCATTCACTCCCACTGTACACAATCCCAATGGACCCAAACCCCTTCCCATTCACTCCCACTGTACACAATCCCAATGGACCCAAACCCCTTCCCATTCACTCCCACTGTACACAATCCCAATGGGCCCAAACCCCTTACCATTCACTCCCACTGTACACAATCCCAATGGACCCAAACCCCTTCCCATTCACTCCCACTGTACACAATCCCAATGGGACCCAAACCCCTTCCCATTCACTCCCACTGTACACAATCCCAATGGGCCCAAACCCCTTACCATTCACTCCCACTGTACACAATCCCAATGGACCCAAACCCCTTCCCATTCACTCCCACTGTACACAATCCCAATGGGACCCAACCCCTTCCCATCAATTCCACACCCACCTTTCAGGTGTAGGCTAGCACTGTACGTGCCCAGGTGCCTCCGGTCTGTGGACGGTGTGTAACACTCATACTCGCCATCGTCGTCACTCTGAAGGACCCTCATGTGCAGCTCCGCGGAGTCAGGGGAGACCCGATGGATGTAGACATCTCCCGCCCGCACACGCGCTACATAGTCTAATTTCGGGAACGCCGGGTTTCTCGTGCTCACCACTCCGACCGGCACGGTGGACCCCTGGGATTTCACCATGGTCCACTCGAAGTCCTGCGGGCCGTTGCCTTCATAGCCCGTCACGTTACAGGAGATGCTGGTGTGAGTTCCTTCCACTCTGTACAGAGGCCCTCGAGTGAGATGGACCGTCCGTGAGATTGTCAAATCTGTAAAATTCGACGAATCGAATTACACTGCATGTACAGCACAACCAGCTATGCCTCACATGAGCTTCCTCCCGTCCTTCCTCATGTCACTCTACCAGCATAATGCTCATAGTGTCATAGAGCACGGAAAGAGGCCCTTCGGCCCCTCGTGTCTGTGCCGGTATATTCCAATCCCATATCCCAGGAGTTGGTCCATAGCCTTAATAATAATCAACTTTATTGTCATTGTTAGGCTTGCGGCTCCCGAGAGTGTACATTTAGATTAAGACATTTAAACATTCAACATTCATTTGGTTTGTAATACATTAACATAAACATAACCAGAATAAAGTGCATTGACAGATGTGCAGGCTTTAGAGTTTATTTGTGGAGTTCAGTAGGATGACAGCCCCGGGAAAGAAGCTGTTCCTAAATCTGGTCGTTCGGGTGCGAATGCATCTGTAGCGTCTCCCAGATGGCAGGGGGGGCGAACAGACTGTGGCTGGGGTGGGGAGGGTCTTTGATGATGGTCCGTGACCTCCGTAAACAGCGTTTCTGGTAGATGTGCTCTATGCTCGGTAGCCGGGTGCCGGTAATGCGTTGGGCAGTTTTGACTACCCGCTGCAGGGCTTTCCGGTCATAGTAGCTACAGCTGCCATACCACACTGTGATACAGTTCGTCAGGATGCTCTCTATAGTGCAGCGGTAAAAGTTAGAGAGGATCAGGGGTGACAGCTTCACAGAATCACAGAAACCCCACAGTGCAGATAGAGGCCACTTCGGCCCATCGAGCCTGCACCGACACATATCCCACCCGATCCCCGTAACCCCTACACCAACACATATCCCACCCTATCCCCGTAACCCCACGTATTTAATCCCCCTAACACTAAGGGTCAATTTATCATAGCCAATCAACCTAACCCGCACATCTTTGGACTGTGGGAGGAAACCGGAGCACCCGGAGGAAACCCACGCAAACACGGGGAGAATGTGCAAACTCCACACAGACAGTCACCCGAGGCCGGATTCGAACCCGGGTCCCTGGCGCTGTGAGGCAACAGTGCTAACCACTATGCCACCGTTACATCCCTTCAGCCTCCTCAGGAAATATAGGCACTGCTGGGCCTTCTTCACCAGAGAGGAGGTATTGAGGGACCAGGAGAGGTCTTCCGTGATGTGGACTCTGAGGAACTTAAAGCTGTCCACCCTTTCCACCACAGCCCCATGGATGTGGATCGGGGTGTGACTTCTGCCTTTAGACTTCCTGAAGTCCACAATGATTTCTTTGGTTTTCTTGATGTTAAGGGCCAGGTTGTTATCGGCGCACCACTTCACAAGATGCTGGACCTCCTCCCTGTAGGCTGACTCATCGTTGTTGGTGATGCATGCTATGGCGTTTCAAGTGTTCATCTACGTGCTTCTTGAATGTTGAGGGTTCCTTCCTCTACCACCCTTTCAGGCATTGAGTTCCATAGAAACATAGACGATAGGAGCAGGAGGGTATAAGAGCAAGATAGGATTGTGCACCAGTCGCTGAAGGTAAGCATGCAGGTGCAGCAGGCGGTTAAGAAGGCAAATGGTATGTTGGCCTTCGTAGCGAGAGGGTTCGAGTACAGGAACAAGGATGTCTTGCTACAGTTGTACAGGGCCTTGGTGAGACTGCACCTTGAGTATTGTATGCAGTTTTGGTCAACTTACCTGAGGAAGGACGTTCTTTCCATGGAAGGAGTGCAGCGAAGATTCACCAGGCTGATACCTGGGATGGTAGGAATGACGTATGAGGAGAGGTTGGGTCAATTGGGCTTATACTCACTGGAGTTTAGAAGATTGAGAGGGGATCTCGTCGAAACCTATAAAATTCTGTCAGGTCTGGACAGACTAGATGCAGGAAGGATGTTTCGGATGGCCGGGGAGTCCAGAACCAGGGGTCATAGTCTAAGTATAAGGGGTAAGCCATTTAGGACTGAAATGAGGAGGAACTTCTTCACCCAGAGAGTGGTGAACCTGTGGAATTCTCTGCCACAGAGGGCGGTGGAGGCCAGTTCATTAAATATATTCAAGAAAGAGTTGGATATATTTCTTGAGGCTAAAGGGATCAAGGGATATGGGGAGAAGGCAGGGACAGGGTACTGAATTTGGATGATCAGCCATGATCTCATTGAATGGCGGAGCAGGCTCGAAGGGCCGAATGGCCTACTCCTGCTCCTATCTTCTATGTTTCTATGTTTCTATGGAGTAGGCCATTCGGCCCCTCGAGACTGCTCCGCCATTCAATGTGATCATGGCTGATCATCCAAATTCAGTACCCGGTCCCTGCTTTCTCCCCATATCCCTTGATCCCTTTAGCCTTAAGAAATATATCCAACTCCTTCTTGAATATATTTAATGAATTGGCCTCTACTGCCTTCTGTGGTAGAGAATTCCACAGGTTCACCACTCTCTGGGTGAAGAAACTCCTCCTCATTTCTGTCCTAAATGGCTTACCCCTTATCCTTAGACTGTGACCCCTGGTTCCGGACTCCCCGACCATCGGGAACATCTTTCCTGCATCTAGTCTGTCCAGTCCTGTCAGAATTTTATAAGTTTCAATGAGATCCCCTCTCATTCTTCTAAACTCCAGCGAGTATAAGCCCAATCGACTCAATCTCTCCTCATACGTCATTCCTGCCATCCCAGGTATCAGCCTGGTGAATCTTCGCTGAAATCCTTCCATGGCAAGAACATCCTTGATTCCAATCACCCTCTGGGTGAAAAAGTTTTTCCTCAAATCCCCTCTGAACCTCCTGCCCCTTACCTTGAAACTATGCCCCCTGGTTATTGACCCCTCTACTATGGGGAAAAGTTCCCCACTATCTACTCTATCTATGCCCCTCATCATTTTGTACACCTCAATCAGGTCCCCCCTCAGCCTTCTCTGCTCTAAAGGAAAACAACCCCAGCCTGTCCAGTCTCTCTTTATAGCTGAAGCGCTCCAGCCCAGGTAACATCCTGGTGAATCTCCTCTGCACCCTCTCCAATGCAATCACATTCTTCCTATAGTGTGGCGACCAGAACTGCACACAGTATTCCAGCTGTGGCCTAACTAGCGTTTTGTACAGCTCCATCATAACCTCCCTGCTCTTATATTCTATGCCTCGGCTAATGAAGGCAAGTATCCCATATGCCTTTTTAACCACCTTATCTACCTGTCCTGCTGCCGTCAGGGATCTATGTACATGCACACCAAGGTCCCTCTGATCCTCTGTCCTTCCTAGGGTCCCACCATTCATTGTGTATTCCCTTGCCTTGTTAGTCCTCCCAAAATGCATCACCTCACACTTTTCAGGGTTAAATTCCATTTGCCACTGTTCTGCCCATCTGACCAACCCCGTCTATATCGTCCTGTAGCCTGAGGCTTCCCTCCTCGCTATTTACCACCCCACCAATTTTCGTGTCATCTGCGAACTTACTCCGACATCCATATCTAAATCATTAATGTACACTACAAACAGCAAAGGGAACCAGCACCGATCCCTGCGGTACACCACTGGACACAGGCTTCCAGTCACAAAAACAACCTTCGACCGTCACCCTCTGCCTCCTGCCACTAAGCCAATTTTGGATCCAATGTGCCAAATTGCCCTGGATCCCATGGGCTCTTACCGAGTCAAGATGGCGGCCGTGACGGTCCGGTGCTGAGATCGCTCTCCCTGTTTCGGGCGGCCAGCTCTCGCCGCTCGCTCCCGCAACCGGAGCGAGGTGCTCGGCGAGTCGGGCAGAGGCAGCGCGGTGAGCAGCAGCAGGAGCCAAGCCGACCCGCTGGAGCACGTCGGCCGGCAGCTCCATTTCGGGTGACTCGCAGTCCGGATGGGAGGAGGGGAGCCGGGCATGGTGGCCGGAGCGGAGGGAAGCCATTGTATTGACTCTGAACGCGGCGCTGTATGTATAAGAACATAAGAACATAAGAAATAGGAGCAGGAGTCGGCCATTCGGCCCCTCGAGCCTGCTCCGCCATTCAATAAGATCATGGCTGATCTGATCCTAACCGCCAATCCACTATCACAGAACCATCTCCTGAATCTAACAGAATTAGACACACGAAATAGGAGCAGGATCAGGCTACACGGCCCCTGGGCCCGCTCCGCTACCCACAGGGCCATGACCGATCCGAACCTAGACTCATGTCCAAATTCCTGCCCGCTCCCCGTAACCCTTTATTCCCTTTACTTCTAGGAAACTGTCTATTTCTGTTTTAAATTTATGTAATGATGGAGCTTCTACAGCTTTTTGGGGCAGCATATTCCATGGACCTACCACCCTCTGAGTGAAGTAGTTCCTCCTCATCTCAGTTTTGAAAGAGCAGCCCCTTATTCTAAGACTATGCCCCCTAGTTCTAGTTTCACCCATCATCGGGAACATCTTCCCTGCATCCACCCGATCCAACCCCTTCACAATCTTCTATGTTTCAATAAGATCGCCTCTCATTCTTCTGAACTCCAATGAGTAGAGTCCCAATCTACTCAACCTCTCCTCATATGTCCATCCCCTCATCCCCGGGATTAACCGAGTGAACCTTCTTTGTACTGACTCGAGAGCAAGTATGTCCTTTCTTAAGTATGGACACCAAAACTGTACGCAGTATTCCAGGTGCGGTCTCACCAATACCTTGTACAACTGAAGCAATACCTCCCTATTTTTATATTCTATCCCCCTAGCAATGAAAGCCAACATTCCATTGGCCTTCTTAATCACTTGCTGCACCTGCATACTAACCTTTTGAGTTTCGTGCACCAGGACCCCCAGATCCCTTTGTACTTCAGTACTTTCCAGTTTCTTGCCATTAAGATAATAACTTGCTCGACGATTTTTCCTGCCAAAGTGCATAACCTCACACTTTCCAGTATTGTATTCCATCTGCCAAATCTCTGCCCACTTACTTAGCCTGTCTATGTCCCCTTGCAGGTTTTTTATGTCCTCCTCACTCACTACTTTCCCTCCCATCTTAGTACCATCTGCAAACTTTGATATGTTACACTCGGTCCCCTCCTCCAAATCGTTAATATAGATTGTAAAGAGTTGGGGACCCAGCACTGACCCCTGCGGAACACCACCAGTTACTGATTGCCAGTCTGAGAATGAACCATTTATCCCAACTCTCTGCCTTCTGTTAGATAGCCAATCCTCTATCCATGCCAGAATATTACCCCCAATCCCGTGATTTTTTATCTTAAGCAATAATCTTCCGTGTGGCACCTTGTCAAATGCCTTTTGGAAGTCTAAATACACTACGTCCACTGGTTCCCCTTTATCCACCCTATATGTTACTTCCTCAAAGAACTCCAGCAAATTTGTCAAACATGACGTCCCCTTCATAAAACCATGCTGACTTTGTCTTATTAAATTATGATTATCCAAATGTCCTGTTACTGTCTCCTTAATAATGGACTCCATTGTACTTGTTACATATGGCAAATAAATCTAAACTGAATCTGATCTGAATCTGAATCTTGACCAGTCTCCCATGTGAGACTTTGTCAAAAGCCTTACTGAAGTCCATGTAGACCACATCAACTGCACTACCCTCATCCACACACTCTGAACTGCCTCCAATGCAAGTATATCCCTCCTTAAATAAGGTGACCAAAACTGTACGCAGCACTCCAGGTGTGGTCTCACCAATGCCCTGTACACTTCAGAATCACAGAAGAAATCACAGAAACCCCACAGTGCAGATAGAGGCCATTTCGGCCCATCGAGCCTGCACCGACACATATCCCACCCGATCCCCGTAACCCCTACACCAACACATATCCCACCCCATCCCCGTAACCCACTGTATTTAATCCCCCTAACACTAAGGGTCAATTTATCATAGCCAATCAACCTAACCTGCACATCTTTGGCTTGGTAGATGCAGAAATAAGAACATAAGAACATAAGAAATAGGAGCAGGAGTAGGCCATACGGCCCCTCGGGCCTGCTCCGCCATTCAATAGGATCATGGCTGATCTGAATCTAGACTCACGTCCACTTCCCTGCCCTCGCCCCGTAACCCCTAATTCCCTTATCTGCTAGGACAATGTCTATCTCCATTTTAAATTTATTTAATGTCGCAGCTTCCACAGCTCTCTGGGGTAGCAAATTCCATAGATTTACTACCCTCTGAGTGAAGAAGTTTCTCCTCATCTCAGTTTTGAAAGGGCAGCCCCTTATTCTAAGATTATGCCCCCTAGTTCTAGTCTCACCCATCAGTGGAAACATCCTCACCGCATCCACCCGATCAAGCCCCCTCACAATCTTATATGTTTCGATAAGATCGCCTCTCATTCTTCTGAACTCCAATGAGTAGAGTCCCAACCTATTCAACCTTTCCTCATAACGTCAACCCCCTCATCTCTGGAATCAACCGAGTGAACCTTCTCTGAACCGCCTCGAGAGCAAGTATATCTTTTCTTAAATATGGAAACCAAAACTGTACGCAGTATTCCAGGTGTGGCCTTACCAATACCCTGTATAACTGAAGCAAGACTTCCCTGTTTTTATACTCCATCCCCCTTGCAATAAAAGCCAAGATTCCATTGGCCTTCCTGATCACCTGCTGCACCTGCATACTAACCTTCTGTGTTTCATGCACCAGGGCCCCCAGATCCCTTTGTACTGTAGCACTTTGCAGTTTCTCTCCATTTAGATAATAACTTGCTCTTTGATATTTTCTGCCAAAGTGCATAACCTCACACTTTCCCACATTATATTGCATCTGCCAAATCTCTGCCCACTCACTTAGCCTGTCTATGTCCTTTTGCAGGTTTTTTATGTCCTCCTCACTCACTGCTTTCCCTCCCATCTTTATATCGTCGGCAAACTTGGATATGTTGCACTCAGTCCCTTCCTCCAAATCGTTAATATAGATTGTAAAGAGTTGGGGTCCCAGCACTGACCCCTGTGGAACATCACTAGTTACTGATTGCCAGCCCGAGAACGAACCATTTATCCCAACTCTGTGTTTCCTGTTAAATAAACAGGTACAGAAAATAATCAAAATGGCAAATGGACTCCTGGCCTTTATATCTGGTGGACTAGAATACAAGGGGGTAGAAGTTGGCCCAGAACTTGGTGTCGGGGGCTTGCCGCGCGTGCAAGCCCCCGACGTGCACTCACCCTGCGCGCTGGCATCTGAAGCCCGGGCCTGCTTGCATTTCCTGTCACAGGCCCGGTTCAGATGTCAGCGCGCAGTGCTCACCTGATCCAGCGGCGTAGTTAGTGCGATGTGCCGGCTGGGATCAGGTGAGCACTGTACAACCAATCAGGGGAGGGGAAGGTTCATTCATGAGTTTGAGAGTAATAGCTGTCAAACTCATGAAAACTACGGGGGGCCCAAAACACTATTTAAACTTTAAATAAAAATTTAAAAAACATCCCAATCATTAAATTAAGTATAAATAAGTTAAAAAAATAATTTAAACAATTTTTAAATTTTTTTTTTAATAAAAAGGGTCTAAAACTAAACTTACCTTATTGTAGATTCTTTAAAATAATAAACCTGTGGAAAAAAAATTCTAAATTACACTAAAACACCACTTACCTGTAAAAATAAATACTTTCTCCTGGTGCGCCGGTTTCCTCCCACAGTCCAAAGATGTGCGGGTTAGGTTGATTGGCTATGATAAATTGACCCTTAGTGTTAGGGGGATTAAATACGTGGGGTTACGGGGATAGGGTGGGATATGTGTTGGTGTAGGGGTTACGGGGATCGGGTGGGATATGTGTCGGTGCAGGCTCGATGGGCCGAAATGGCCTCTATCTGCACTGTGGGGTTTCTGTGATTCTGTGTGCTTTTTACAAGCGTAAAGACCGGAGGCCTTTAGACATGCGCAAATCCCCCAAAACCGAGGAAATCCAAGACGCACGCGCTGCCCCCTACAGCGCACGCGCTAGCCTCTTCACCTCTTGGGTTGGAGGAGAGGAAATGCCGGTTTTCAGCGCATGCGCTGTGCATGCTGAAAACCGGCATTTCCTCCGGCCAGACGCGTGAGTACCCCGACCGTACTCCCGCGTTTGGGGAGGAATTACTGCCCCGTTATGCTGCAGCTGTACAGAGCCCTGGTTAGACCACACCTGGAGCACTGTGAGCAGCCCTGGGTACCACACCTTAGGAAGGATATATTGCCCTTGGGGGGCAGTGCCGCGTAGGTTGACCAGAATGATACCCGGACTTCGAGGGATAAGTTACACGGAGAGATCACTCAAACTAGGGTTGAATTCCCTGGAATTTAGAAGGTTAAGGGGTGATCCGATGGAAGTTTTCTAGACCATAAAGAAGAATACCCTCAGTCAACTAGTCCTGGGACTCAGTGAAGTAACTACTAACACTACTAACAATAACCAGCCCCAGGACAGTGACAGCGTAACACAAAGAATTCGACCCAACACAATCGTCGCTAAGCAAAAGGAAAAATATCTGTCATATTGGGCAGAAACAACAAAAACCCAAAGCAAACTCAATTGCTACTTGGCCCTAAACAGACAATACAACATGGCTGATTACCTGAGCATGGTAAAGGATAGCAAACTGAGAAAAACCTTGACAATGTACAGACTTAGTGAACATAACCTGGCGATCGAAAAAGGCAGACACAGACAGACCCGGCTACCAAGAGAGGACAGGATATGCTCTCACTGCAGTCAGGGAGTGGTGGAGACAGAGATGCACTTCCTCACAGCTTGTAGAAAATATCAGGGCATAAGGGAGAATTTCTACCCAAAATTCACAAAAATATGCCCGGAATTCAGAAATTTGAATGACGACCAAAAACTCCCATACCTACTAGGGGAAGAGAGAAATTGCATAACACTAGCGGCACACTATGTTACAGCTTGCCATAAACAGAGGGACAACCACTAAATATAAGAATAGAGTATATATAAATTATATGAATGTATATTTATACACTCAGGGATATATCTGTTTATACACTGTATGGATAGATCTGTAGTTTTGTGAACAAACATGAATGTTTTTCGATGCTTTGGCAACATAAGATGTACCTTGTCATGCCAATAAAGCGATTTGAATTGAATTGAATTGAATTGAATTTAATTGAAATATTAAGGGGAACTGATTGGGGAGACAGAGAGAAACTATTTCTGCTGGTTGGGGATTCTAGGGCTAGGGGGCACGGTCTAAAAATGAGTGCCAGGCCTTTCAGGAGTGATGTTAGGAAACACTTCTACACACAAAGGGTGGTCGAAGTTTGGAACTCTCTTCCGCAAAGGGCAATTGGTGCTGGGGATCGATTGTTAATGTTAAATCGGAGATTGATAGATTTCTGTTAACCAAAGGTATTTTATTTATTTGTTCCTGAGATGTGGGCGTCGCTGGCAAGGCCAGCATTTATTGCCCATCCCTAAATGCCCCTTGAGAAGGTGGTGGTGAGCCGCCTTCTTGAACCGCTGCAGTCCCGTGTGGTGAAGGTGCTCCCACAGCGCTGTTAGGGAGGGAGTTCCAGGATTTTGACCCAGCGACGATGAAGGATCGGCCGATATATTTCCAAGTCGGGATGGTGTGTGTGACTCGGAGAGGAACTTGGAGGTGGCGGTGTTCCCGCGCGCCTGCTGCCCCTTGTCCTTCTAGGTGGAAGAGGTCGCGGGTTTGGGAGGTGCTGCCGAAGAAGCCTTGGCGAGTTGCTGCAGTGCATCTTGTAGATGGTACACACTGCAGCCACGGTGCGCCGGTGGTGGAGGGAGTGAATGTTTAAGGTGGTGGATGGGGTGCCGATCAAGCGGGCTGCTTTATCCTGAATGGTGTCGAGCTTCTTGAGTGTTGTTGGAGCTGCACTCATCCAGGCAAGTGGAGAGTATTCCATCACACTCCTGACTTGTGCCTTGTAGATGGTGGAAAGGCTTTGGGGAGTCAGGAGGTGAGACACTCGCTGCAGAATACCCAGCCTCTGACCCGCTCTTGTAGCCACAGTATTTATGTGGCTGGTCCAGTTCAGTTTCTGGTCAATGGTGACCCTCCAGGATGTTGATGGTGGGGGATTCAGCGATGGTAATGTCGGTGAATGTCATGGGGAGGTGGTTAGACTCTCACTTGTTGGAGATAGTCATTGCCTGGCACTTGTGTGGCGCGAACGTTACTTGTATTAAGGGATATGGGGCAAAGGCGGGTGGATGGAGTTTGGTCGCAGATGAGCCATAATCTCATTGAAGTGCAGAACATGCTCAAGGGGCTGAATGGCCTCCTCCTGTTCCTATGTTGCTATTCCCTTCTTCCTCGTATGCTTGTCCAACCTCCCCTCGACCACTCCCTGTGGTAGCGAGTTCCACATTCTCACCACTCTCTGGGTAAAGAAGTTTCTCCTGAATTCCCGATTGGATTTCTTGGTGACTATCTTATATTGATGGCCTCTAGTTATGCTCTTCCCCACAAGTGGAAACATTCTCTCTGTATCCACTCTATCAAAATGTTTCATAATTTTAAATACCTCGATCAAGTCACCCCTCCTCCTTTCAAGAGAAAAGAGATCCAGCCTGTTAATCCTTTCCTGACAGGCTTCTGGGATCATCCTTGTAAATCTCTGCACCCTCTCCAGTTCCTCTATACCCTTTTTATAATTTGGTGACCAGAAATGTGCGCAGTACTCCAAGTGAGGTCTAACCAAGGTATATGGAGACCAGAACTGTGCACAGTGCTCCAAGTGTGGTCTAACCAAGGTATATGGAGACCAGAACTGTGCACAGTGCTCCAAGTGAGGTCTAACCAAGGTATACGGAGACCAGAACTGTGCACAGTGCTCCAAGCGTGGTCTAACCCAGGTATATGGAGACCAGAACTGTGCACAGTGCTCCAAGTGTGGTCTAACCAAGGTATACGGAGACCAGAACTGTGCACAATGCTCCAGGTGTGGCCTAACCAAGGTATATGGAGACCAGAACTGTGCACAGTGCTCCAAGTGTGGTCTAACCAAGGTATATGGAGACCAGAACTGTGCACAGTGCTCCAACTGAGGTCCAACCAAGGTATATGGAGACCAGAACTGTGCACAGTGCTCCAAGTGTGGTCTAACCAAGGTATATGGAGACCAGAACTGTGCACAGTGCTCCAAGTGTGGTCTAACCAAGGTATATGGAGACCAGAACTGTGCACAGTGCTCCAAGTGTGGTCTAACCAAGGTATATGGAGACCAGAACTGTGCACAGTGCTCCAAGTGTGGTCTAACCAAGGTATATGGAGACCAGAACTGTGCACAGTACTCCAAGTGTGGTCTAATCAAGGTATACGGAGACCAGAACTGTGCGCAGTACTCCAAGTGAGGTCTAACCAAGGTATACGGAGACCAGAACTGTGCACAGTGCTCCAAGTGAGGTCTAACCAAGGTATACGGAGACCAGAACTGTGCACGGTGCTCCAAGTGAGGTCTAACCAAGGTATACGGAGAGCAGAACTGTGCACGGTGCTCCAAGTGAGGTCTAACCAAGGTATATGGAGACCAGAACTGTGCACAGTGCTCCAAGTGAGGTCTAACCAAGGTATACGGAGACCAGAACTGTGCACGGTGCTCCAAGTGAGGTCTAACCAAGGTATACGGAGACCAGAACTGTGCACAGCGCTCCAAGTGTGTGCTAACCAAGGTATATGGACACCAGAACTGTGCACAGTGCTCCAAGTGTGGTCTAACCAAGATATATGGAGACCAGAACTGTGCACGGTGCTCCAAGTGAGGTCTAACCAAGGTATACGGAGACCAGAACTGTGCACAGTGCTCCAAGTGAGGTCTAACCAAGGTATATGGAGACCAGAACTGTGCACAGTACTCCAAGTGTGGTCTAACCAAGGTATATGGAGACCAGAACTGTGCACAGTGTTCCAAGTGTGGTCGAACCAAGGTATATGGGGACCAGAACTGTGCACAGTGCTCCAAGTGTGGTCTAACCAAGGTATGTGGAGACCAGAACTGTGCACAGTGCTCCAAGTGTGGTCTAACCAAGGCATATGGAGGCCAGAACTGTGCACAGTGCTCCAAGTGTGGTCTAACCAAGGTATATGGGGACCAGAACTGTGCAGAGTGCTCCAAGTGCGGTCTAACCAAGGTATATGGAGACCAGGACTGTGCACAGTGCTCCAAGTGTGGTCTAACCAAGGTATATGGTGACCAGAACTGTGCACAGTGCTCCAAGTGTGGTCTAACCAAGGTATATGGAGACCAGAACTGTGCACAGTGCTCCAAGTGCGGTCTAACCAAGATATATGGAGACCAGAACTGTGTACAGTGCTCCAAGTGTGGTCTAACCCAGGTATATGGAGACCAGAACTGTGCACAGTGCTCCAAGTGTGGTCTAACCAAGGTATATGGAGACCAGAACTGTGCACAGTGCTCCAAGTGCGGTCTAACCAAGATATATGGAGACCAGAACTGTGTACAGTGCTCCAAGTGTGGTCTAACCCAGGTATATGGAGACCAGAACTGTGCACAGTGCTCCAAGTGTGGTCTAACCAAGGTATATGGAGACCAGAACTGTGCACAGTGCTCCAAGTGTGGTCTAACCAAGGTATATGGAGACCAGAACTCTGCACAGTGCTCCAAGTGTGGTCTAACCAAGGTATATGGAGACCAGAACTGTGCACAGTGCTCGAAGTGTGGTCTAACCAAGGTATATGGAGACCAGAACTGTGCACAGTGCTCCAAGAGTGGTCTAACCAAGGTATATGGAGACCAGAACGGTGCACAGTGCTCCAAGTGTGGCCTAACCAAGGTATATGGAGACCAGAACTGTGCACAGTGCTCCAAGTGCAGTCTAACCAAGGTATATGGAGACCAGAACTGTGCGCAGTGCTCCAAGTGCGGTCTAACCAAGGTATATGTTGACCAGAACGGTGCACAGTGCTCCAAGTATGGTCTAACCAAGGTTTGATACAAGTTTAGCATAACATCAGTACCTTTCAGTTCTATCCCTCCAGAAATGATCTTAGGATAGGTAACCAAAAGCTTGGTCAAAGAGGTCGGTTTTAAGGAGCGTCTTAAAGGAGGAGAGAGAGGCGGAGAGGTTTAGGGAGGGAATTCCAGAGCTCAGGCCCCAGGCAGCTGAAGGCACGGCCGCCAATGGTGGAGCGATGGAAATCGGGGGATGTTCAAGAAGCCAGAATTGGAGGAGCGCGGAGATCTCGGTGGGTTGTAGGGGGCTGGAGGAGGGTACAGAGATAGGGAGGGTTGTAGGGGCTGGAGGAGGTTACAGAGATAGGGAGGGGTGTAGGGGCTGGAGGAGGTTACAGATATAGGGAGGGTTGTAGGGGGCTGGAGGAGGTTACAGAGACAGGGAGGGGTGTAGGGGCTGGAGGAGATAACAGAGATAGGGAGGGTTGTAGGGGCTGGAGGAGGTTACAGAGATAGGCAGGGGTGTAGGGCTGGAGGAGGTTACAGAGATAGGGAGGGTTCTAGGGGCTGGAGGAGGTTACAGAGATAGGGAGGGGTGTAGGGGCTGGAGGAGGTTACAGAGATAGGGAGGGTGAAAGGGCCATGCAGAGATTTCAAAACAAGGATGAGAATTTCAGTTTTACTCTGTATCTAACCCATGCTGTGCCTGCCCTGGGAGTGTTTGATGGGACACTGTAGAGGGAGCTTTACTTTGTATCTAACCCGTGCTGTACCAGCCCTGGGAATGTTTGATGGGACAGTGTAGAGGGAGCTTTACTCTGGATCTAACCCGTGCTGTACCTGCCCTGGGAGTGTTTGATGGGACAGTGTAGAGGGAGCTTTACTCTGTATCTAACCCGTGCTGTACCTGCCCTGGGAGTGTTTGATGGGACAGTGTAGAGGGAGCTTTACCCTGTATCTAACCCCGTGCTGTACCTGCCCTGGGAGTGTTTGATGGGACAGTGCAGAGGGAGCTTTACTCTGTATCTAACCATGTGCTGTACCTGCCCTGGGAGTGTTTGATGGGACAGTGCAGAGGGAGCTTTACTCTGTATCTAACCCATGCTGTACCTGCCCTGGGAGTGTTTGATGGGACAGTGTAGAGGGAGTTTACCCTGTATCTAACCCGTGCTGTACCTGCCCCGGGAGTGTTTGAGGCGACAGTGTAGAGGGAGCTTTACTCTGTATCTAACCCCATGCTGTACCTGCCCTGGGAGTGTTTGATGGGACAGTGTAGAGGGAGCTTTACTCTGTATCTAACCCGTGCTGTACCTGCCCTGGGAGTGTTTGATGGGACAGTGTAGAGGGAGCTTTACTCTGTATCTAACCCGTGCTATACCTGCCCTGGGAGTGTTTGATGGGACAGTGTAGAGCGAGCTTTACTCTGTATCTAGCCCGTGCTGTACCTCCCCTGGCAGTGATTGATGGGACAGTGTAGAGGGAGCTTTATTCTGCATCTAACCCCGTGCTGTACCTGCCCTGGGAGTGTTTCATGGGACAGGGTAGAGGGAGCTTTACTCTGTATCTAACCCCGTGCTGTACCTGCCCTGGGAGTGTTTGATGGGACAGTGTAGGGGGAGCTTTACTCTGTATCTAACCCCGTGCTGTACCTGCCCTGGGAATGTTTGATGGGACAGTGTAGAGGGAGCTTTACTCTGTATCTAACCCCGTGCTGTACCTGCCCTGGGAGTATTTGATGGGACAGAGTAGAGGGAGCTTTACTCTGTATCTAACCCCATGCTGTACCTGCCCTGGGAGTGTTTGATGGGACAGTGTAGAGGGAGCTTTACTCTGTAACTAACCCATGCTGTACCTGCCCTGGGAGTGTTTGATGGGACAGTGTAGAGGGAGCTTTACTCTGTATCTAACCCCGTGCTGTACCTGCCCTGGGAGTGTTTGATGGGACAGTGTAGAGGGAGCTTTACTCTGTATCTAACCCGTGCTGTACCTGCCCTGGGAGTGTTTGATGGGACAGTGTAGAGGGAGCTTTACTCTGTATCTCACCCGTGCTGTACCTGCCCTGGGAGTGTTTGATGGGACAGTGTAGAGGGAGCTTTACTCTGTATCTAACCCGTGCGGCACCTGCCGTGGGAGTGTTTGATGGGACAGTGTAGAGGGAGCTTTACTCTGTATCTAACCCGTGCTGTACCTGCCCTGGGAGTATTTGATGGGACAGTGTAGAGGGAGCTTTACTCTGTATCTAACCCGTGCTGTACCTGCCCTGGGAGTGTTTGATGGGACAGTGTAGAGGGAGCTTTACTCTGTATCTAACCCGTGCTGTACCTGCCCTGGGAGTGTTTGATGGGACAGTGTAGAGCGAGCTTTACTCTGTATCTAACCAGGTGCTGTACCTGCCCTGGGAGTGTTTGATGGGACAGTGTAGAGGGAGCTTTACTCTGTATCTAACCCATGCTGTCCCTGCCCTGGGAGTGTTTGATGGGACAGTGTAGAGGGAGTTTACCCTGTATCTAACCCGTGCTGTACCTGCCCCGGGAGTGTTTGATGCGACAGTGTAGAGGGAGCTTTACTCTGTATCTAACCCCGTGCTGTACCTGCCCTGGGAGTGTTTGATGGGACAGTGTAGAGGGAGCTTTACTCTGTATCTAACCCGTGCTGTACCTGCCCTGGGAGTGTTTGATGGGACAGTGTAGAGGGAGCTTTACTCTGTATCTGACCCATGCTGTACCTGCCCTGGGAGTGTTTGATGGGACAGTGTAGAGGGAGCTTTACTCTGTATCTAACCCGTGCTGTACCTGCCCTGGGAGTGTTTGATGGGACAGTGTAGAGGGAGCTTTACTCTGTATCTAACCCCATGCTGCACCTGCCGTGGGAGTGTTTGATGCGACAGTGCAGAGGGAGCTTTACTCTGTATCTAACCCGTGCTGTACCTGCCCTGGGAGTGTTTGATGGGACAGTGTACAGGGAGCTTTACTCTGTATCTAACCCCGTGCTGTACCTGCCCTGGGAGTGTTTGATGGGACAGTGTAGAGGGAGCTTTACTCTGTGTCTAACCCGTGCTGTACCTGCCCTGGGAGTGTTTGATGGGACAGTGTAGAGGGAGCTTTACTCTGTATCTAACCCGTGCTGTACCTGCCCTGGGAGTGTTCGATGGGACAGTGTTGAGCGAGTTTTACTCTGGATCTAGCCCCGTGCTGTACCTGCCCTGGGAGTGATTGATGGGACAGTGTAGAGGGAGCTTTACTCTGTATCTAACCCGTGCTGTACCTGCCCTGGGAGTGTTTGATGGGACAGTGTAGAGGGAGCTTTATTCTGCATCTAACCCCGTGCTGTACCTGCCCTGGGAGTGTTTGATGGGACAGGGTAGAGGGAGCTTTACTTTGTATCTAAACCCGTGCTGTACCTGCCCTGGGAATGTTTGATGGGACAGTGTAGAGGGAGCTTTACTCTGTATCTAACCCCGTGTTGTACCTGCCCTGGGAGTATTTGATGGGACAGTGTAGAGGGAGCTTCACTCTGTATCTAACCCGTGCTGTACTGCCCTGCGAGTGTTTGAAGGGACAGTGTAGAGGGAGCTTTACTCTGTATCTAACCCGTGCTGTACCTGCCCTGGGAGTGTTTGATGGGACAGTGTAGAGGGAGCTTTACTCTGTATCTAACCCCGTGCTGTAGCTGCCCTGGGAGTGTTTGATGGGACAGTGTAGAGGGAGCTTTACTCTGTATCTAACCCCATGCTGTACCTGCCCTGGGAGTGTTTGATGGGACAGTGCAGAGGGAGCTTTACTCTGTATCTAACCCGTGCTGTACCTGCCCTGGGAGTGTTTGATGGGCAGTGTAGAGGGAGCTTTACTCTGTATCTCACCTGTGCTGTCCCTGCCCTGGGAGTGTTTGATGGGACAGTGTAGAGGGAGCTTTACCCTGTATCTAACCCTGTGCTGTACCTGCCCTGGGAGTGTTTGATGGGACAGTGTAGAGGGAGCATCACTCTGTATCTAACCCCGTGCTGTGCCTGCCCTGGGAGTTTTTGATGGGACTGTGTAGAGGGAGCTTTACTCTGTATCTAACCCATGCTGTACCTGCCCTGGGAGTGTTTGACGGGGTCAGTGTAGAGTGAGCTTTACTCTGTATCTAACCCGTGCTGTACCTGCCCTGGGAGTGTTTGATGGGACAGTGTAGAGGGAGCTTTACTCTGTATCTAACCCCATGCTGTACCTGCCCTGGGAGTGTTTGATGGGACAGTGTAGAGGGAGCTTTACTCTGTATCTAACCCGTGCTGTACCTGCCCTGGGAGTGTTTGATGGGGACAGTGTAGAGGGAGCTTTACTCTGTATCTAACCCGTGCTGTACCTGCCCTGGGAGTGTTCAATGGGACAGTGTAGAGCGAGCTTTACTCTGTATCTAGCCCCGTGCTGTACCTGCCCTGGGAGTGATTGATGGGACAGTGTAGAGGGAGCTTTATTCTGCATCTAACCCCGTGCTGTACCTGCCCTGGGAGTGTTTGATGGGACAGGGTAGAGGGAGCTTTACTTTGTATCTAACCCGTGCTGTACCTGCCCTGGGAATGTTTGATGGGACAGTGTCGAGCGAGCTTTACTCTGTATCTAACCCCGTGCTGTACCTGCCCTGGGAATGTTTGATGGGACAGTGTAGAGGGAGCTTTACTCTGTAACTAACCCCATGCTGTACCTGCCCTGGGAGTGTTTGATGGGACAGTGCAGAGGGAGCTTTACTCTGTATCTAACCCGTGCGGTACCTGCCCTGGGAGTGTTTGATGGGACAGTGTAGAGGGAGCGTTACTCTGTATCTAACCCCGTGCTGTACCTGCCCTGGGAGTGTTTGATGGGACAGTGTAGAGGGAGCTTTACTCTGTATCTAACCCCGTGCTGTACCTGCCCTGGGAGTGTTTGATGGGACAGTGTAGAGGGAGCTTTACTCTGTATCTCACCTGTGCTGTCCCTGCCCTGGGAGTGTTTGATGGGACAGTGTCGAGGGAGCTTTACCCTGTATCTAACCCTGTGCTGTACCTGCCCTGGGAGTGTTTGATGGGACAGTGTAGAGGGAGCATCACTCTGTATCTCACCCCGTGCTGTGCCTGCCCTGGGAGTTTTTGATGGGACTGTGTAGAGGGAGCTTTACTCTGTATCTAACCCATGCTGTACCTGCCCTGGGAGTGTTTGACGGGTCAGTGTAGAGTGAGCTTTACTCTGTATCTAACCCGTGCTGTACCTGCCCTGGGAGTGTTTGATGGGACAGTGTAGAGGGAGCTTTACTCTGTATCTAACCCCATGCTGTACCTGCCCTGGGAGTGTTTGATGGGACAGTGTAGAGGGAGCTTTACTCTGTATCTAACCCGTGCTGTACCTGCCCTGGGAGTGTTTGATGGGACAGTGTAGAGGGAGCTTTACTCTGTATCTAACCCGTGCTGTACCTGCCCTGGGAGTGTTCGATGGGACAGTGTAGAGCGAGCTTTACTCTGTATCTAGCCCCGTGCTGTACCTGCCCTGGGAGTGATTGATGGGACAGTGTAGAGGGAGCTTTATTCTGCATCTAACCCCGTGCTGTACCTGCCCTGGGAGTGTTTGATGGGACAGGGTAGAGGGAGCTTTACTTTGTATCTAACCCGTGCTGTACCTGCCCTGGGAATGTTTGATGGGACAGTGTAGAGGGAGCTTTACTCTGTATCTAACCCCGTGCTGTACCTGCCCTGGGAATGTTTGATGGGACAGTGTAGAGGGAGCTTTACTCTGTAACTAACCCCATGCTGTACCTGCCCCTGGGAGTGTTTGATGGGACAGTGCAGAGGGAGCTTTACTCTGTATCTAACCCGTGCGGTACCTGCCCTGGGAGTGTTTGATGGGACAGTGTCGAGGGATCGTTACTCTGTATCTAACCCTGTGCTGTACCTGCCCTGGGAGTGTTTGATGGGACAGTGTAGAGGGAGCTTTACTCTGTATCTAACCCCGTGCTGTACCTGCCCTGGGAGTGTTTGATGGGACAGTGTAGAGGGAGCTTTACTCTGTATCTAACCCGTGCTGTACCTACCCTGGGAGTGTTTGATGGGACAGTGTAGAGGGAGCTTTACTCTGTATCTAACCCGTGCTGTACCTGCCCCGGGAGTGTTTGATGGGCAGTGTAAGAGGGAGCTTTACTCTGTATCTACCCCGTGTTGTACCTGCCCTGGGAGTGTTTGATGGGACAGTGTAGAGGGAGCTTTACTCTGTATCTAACCCTGTGCTGTACCTGCCCTGGGAGTGTTTGATGGGACAGTGTAGAGGGAGCTTTACTCTGTATCTAACCCCGTGCTGTGCCTGCCCTGGGAGTTTTTGATGGGACTGTTTAGAGGGAGCTTTACTCTGTATCTAACCCATGCTGTACCTGCCCTGGGAGTGTTTGACGGGTCAGTGTAGAGTGAGCTTTACTCTGTATCTAACCCGTGCTGTACCTGCCCTGGGAGTGTTTGATGGGACAATGTAGAGGGAGCTTTACTCTGTATCTAACCCCATGCTGTACCTGCCCTGGGAGTGTTTGATGGGACAGTGTAGAGGGAGCTTTACTCTGTATCTGACCCGTGCTGTACATGCCCTGGGAGTGTTTGATGGGACAGTGTAGAGGGAGCTTTACTCTGTATCTAACCCCATGCTGGACCTGCCCTGGGAGTGTTTGATGGGACAGTGTAGAGGGAGCTTTACTCTGTATCTAACCCCGTGCTGTACCTGCCCTGGGAGTGTTTGATGGGACAGTGTAGAGGGAGCTTTACTCTGTATCTAACCCCGTGCTGTACCTGCCCTGGGGTGTTTTGATGGGACAGTGTAGAGGGAGCTTTATTCTGCATCTAACTACCCATCTGAAAATCAATACAATTGGTCCCTCTTGCAATAATCGATCCTGAATTCATGCTGTGCTGGTTCACGTGATCAGGATGATGCGCCATTCTCAACCTCGCAGATTTTCTGTTAAATTTGTTTTGATAATATTGTCTCCCTCGGGAAACACAATTCAAAATAGAAACAGATTGTAGGGGAGGGGATTGTAGGGGAGGGGATTGGAGGGGAGGGGGATTGGAGGGGAGGGGGATTGGAGGGGAGGGGATTGGAGGAGAGGGGGATTGGAGGGGAGGGGGATTGGAGGGGAGGGGGATTGGAGGGGAGGGGGATTGGAGGGGAGGAGATTGGAGGGGAGGGGGATTGGAGGGGAGGGGGATTGGAGGGGAGGGGGATTGGAGGGGAGGGGCATTGGAGGGCAGGGGGATTGGAGGGGGCAGGGATTGGAGTGGAGGGGGATTGGAAGGGAGGGGGATTGGAGGGGAGGGGGATTGGAGAGGAGGGGATTGGAGGGGGAGGGGATTGGAGGGGAGGGGATTGGAGGGGAGGGGGATTGGAGGGGAGGGGGATTGGAGGGGAGGGGCATTGGAGGGGAGGGGGATTGGAGGGGAGGGGGATTGGAGGGGAGGGGGATTGGAGGGGAGGGGGATTGGAGGAGAGGGGGATTGGAGGGGGATTGGAGGGGAGGGGGATTGGAGGGGAGGGGGATTGGAGGGGAGGGGGGCTGGAGGGGAGGGGGATTGGAGGGGAGGGGATTGGAGGGGATGGGATTGGAGGGGAGGGGGATTGGGGGGGAGGGGGATTGAGGGGAGGGGATTGTAGGGGATGGGATTGGAGGGGAGGGGGATTGGAGGAGATCGGATTGGAGGGGAGGGGATTGAAGGGGAGGGGGATTGGAGGGGAGGGGATTGGAGGGATGGGATTGGAGGGGAGGGGGATTGGAGGGGAGGGGATTGGAGGAGAGGGGGATTGGAGGGGAGGGGGATTGGAGGGGAGGGGATTGGAGGGGATGGGATTGGAGGGGATGGGATTGGAGGGGAGGGGGATTGAGGGGAGGGGATTGGAGGGGAGGGGGTTTGGAGGGGAGGGGATTGTAGGGGATGGGATTGGAGGGGAGGGGATTGTAGGGGATGGGATTGGAGGGGAGGGGATTGAAAGGGAGGGGATTGGAGGGGAGGGGATTGGAGGAGAGGGGGATTGGAGGGGAGGGGGATTGGAGGGGATGGGATTGGAGGGGAGGGGGATTGGAGGGGAGGGGATTGTAGGGGATGGGGATTGGAGGGGAGGGAGAGCGACATTGGGTGGAGAATCGAGCTCTGTCGGGCGTTGTGGTCGATGGCCTATGGGATGCTGTGAGCACCCCGATGTGATCAGTTTCTGTTTCATATTCCCTCTCACACAAGGGGAGAGATCAGAGTCATCTGTAAATAGCCATCCTCCATTTTCCCCCCTCTCTCTCTCTCTCTGTCTCTCTCTCACTCTGTCTCTGTCTCTCTCTGTCTGTCTCTCTGTCTCTCTCTCTCTCTGTCTCTCTCTCTCTGTCTCTGTCTCTCTCTGTCTGTCTCTCTGTCTCTCTCTCTCTCTGTCTCTCACCCTCTCTCTCTCTCTCTCTCTGTCTCTGTCTCTCTCTCTCTCTCTGTCTCTCTCTCTGTCTCTGTCTCTCTCTCTCTCTCTGTCTCTCTCTATCTCTGTCCCCCTCTCTCCCCCTCCGCAGTACAATTGATCGCCTTAAGATCAGAATGCTTGAGCTGCACTCACCCATGAGCCCAGCAACCAGCAGGAAGATGACCATCTCTCTGGATCTCTTCTCCATGGCTGCCCGGTCGGTGCAGCAGGTCGCCCAGCGGCACGACACAGCTCCAATTCAGTGAGAGCAGGATCCGAGCTGCATTAACGCTGCTCTCCCCTCATCCCCTCCCCGCTGGGACTGACGTGTGTTGGGCTGAAGCAAGGAGCCGGAGCACAACAACAGATTGAAGGAGTGGGAGGGACCTGGTGTGGGCGCTGCTACAGAAAGAAACAGCTCCAGACACCGGGACAGGCTGCAAACTGCTCGTCTACATCTCTCTCTCTCTCTCACACACTCTCTCTCTCACACTCTCTCTCACTTTCACACACTCTCTCTCTCACACTCTCTCACACACTCTCTCTCACACACTCTCTCTCACTTTCACACTCTCTCTCTCTCACACTCTCTCTCACACTCTCTTTCTCTCGCTCTGTCTCTCTCTCCCTCTCCTCTGTCTTTGTCTCTTTCTGACTCTCCCTTCCTCTCTCTCTCTCCATCTCTCTCTGTCTCTTTCTCTGTCTCTGTGTGTCTCGCTCTCTCTCTCTCTCTGTCTCGCTCTGTGTTGCTCTCTCTGTCTCTCTCCCTCTGTCTCTCTCTCTGTCTCCTTCTCTCTGTCTCTCGTTCTCTCTCACTCTTTTCCTATCTCTGTTTTTCTCTTTCTCTCTCTGTCTCTCTCCCTCTGTCTCTCTCTCTCTCTGTTGCTCCCTCTCCGTCTCTCTCTCTGTCTCCTTCTGTCTCTCTCTGTCTCCTTCTGTCTGTGTCTCTTTCTCTGTCTCTCTGTCTCTCGTTCTCTCTCACTATTTTTCTCTCTCTCTCTGTTTTTCTCTTTCTCTCTCTGTCTCTCCCTCTCTCTGTCTCTATCTCTGTCTCTCTCTGTATCTCTCTCTGTGTCTGTCTCTCTCGGTCTCTCTCTCTCTGTCTCTCTCTCTCTCTCTCTCTGTCACTGCTCTCTCTCGGTCTCTCTCTCTCTGTCTCTCTGTGACTCTCTCTCTCTCTCTGTCACTGCTCTCTCTCTGTCTCTCTCTGCCTCTTTCCCCCTCTCTGTCTCTATCTCTGTCTCTCTCTATCTCTGTCTCTGCCTCTCTCTGTGTCTGTCTCTCTCTTTGTCTCTCCCTCTCTGTCTCTCTCCCCGTTTCTCTCTCTCTCTCTCTCTCTCTCTCTGTCCCTCTCCCTCTGTCTCACTCCCTCTGTCTCTCTCTCTCTCTCCCTCTCCCTGTCTCTGTCTCTATCTCTGTCTCTCTCTGTATCTCTCTCTGTGTCTGTCTCTCTCTGTCCCTCTCCCTCTGTCTCACTCCCTCTGTCTCTCTCTCTCTCTCTCCCTCTCCCTGTCTCTGTCTCTTTCTGTCTCCTTCTCTCTCTCTCTCTGTCTGTCTGTCACTGTCTCTCTCTGTCTCTGTCATAAGAATATAAGAAATAGGAGCAGGAGTAGGCATTTCGGCCCTTCGAGCCTACTCCGCCATTCAATGAGACCATGGCTGATCTGCCTTAACTCCATTCACCGTCCCTATCGCCATATCCCTTGATGCCTTTACTAGTCAGAAATCTATCGACTTCTGTTTTGAATATACCCAATGACTGAGCCTCCACAGCCCTCTGGGGTAGAGAGTGCCAAAGATTCACCACCCTCTGTGTGAAGAAATTTCTTCTCATCTCAATCCTGAATGGCCGACCCTTTATCCTGAGGCTGTGGCCCCTGGTTCTAGACTCCCCAGCCAAGGGAAACATTCTCCCAGCATCCACCCTATCAAGCCCTGTCATAATTTTGTAGGCTTCAATGAGATCCCCTCTCATTCTTCTGAATTCAAGAGAATACAGGCTTAGTTTACTCAATCTCTTCTCATACAACAGTCCCGCCGTCCCAGGAATCAATCTCGTGAACCTTCGTTGCACTCCCTCTATGGCAAGTATATCCTTCCTTAGGTAAGGAGACCAAGATTGTACACAGTACTCCAGGTGTGGTCTCACCAAGGCCCTGTATAATTGGAGTAAGACTTCTTTACTCCTGTACTCAAATCCTCTTGTAATGAAGGCCAGCATACCATTTGCCTTCCTAATGGCTTGCTGCATCTGCACATTCACTTTCAGTGACTCATGTACAAGGACACCCAGGTCCCTTTGAGCATCTGCATTCTCCAATATTTTACCATTTAGGAAATACTCTGCCTTTCTGTTTTTTCTACCAAAGTGGATAACTTCACATTTATCCACATTATAATCCATCTGCCATGTTCTCGCCCACTCACTGAGCCTGTTGAGATCCCCTTGAAGCCTCTTCACATCCTCTTCGCAACTGACACTGCCAACTAGCTGTGTGTCATCAGCAAATTTGGAACTGTTGCATTTAGTCCTCTCATCCAAATCATTGATATAGGTTGTGAATAACTGGGGTCCGAGCACCGATCCTTGCGATACCCCACTAGTCACAGCCCCGTCCTGAAAAAGACCCGTTTATCCCGACTCTTTGTTTTCTGTCTGTTAACCAATTCTCAATCCATGCTAGTATATTACCCCCAATTCCATGGCCTAGAAATTCATTGTAGCCACTTTTGGGGCGGTAAAGTCGGGCTGCCGCTAAAGTTTGCGCCCGCCGCCAAATCGAGGCCACTTCTCCGATATTCATTAGCTTCGCCCTAAGAGTTTGCTCGAGCGCTAAAACTGGCGCTGCACGCCTCTCTTTAGGCGCTAAGCCGGCGGGCCGGGGCGCTAACACCGGAAGTTGGGCGCAGGGCAGGTGCAGCGAGCTGCTGATTGACGGCAGACACTCTGGCTCCGGTGAGCTCTTAAAGGGGGAGGGTGGATTTGTTTTTTTGAAAGGCCGACACTGGTGTATTTGTGGTTTTGGGGAGGGTTTCTCTCCATCAGTTTGTTATGTGTTCCCGGCACACCAGTCATCGTGTCCTCCTCCTCCTCCTCCTCCTCATCCTCATCCTCCTCATCCTCATCCTCATCCTCCTCCTCATCCTCCTCATCCTCCTCCTCATCCTCCCCAGCCAGCCGTACCATTTCTAGTACAGGAGGGCCCTTTAATTAGCGCTCCCCGCGGCCCGCATCGGCTGTGTACCGTTCCACTTCACAGTCGTTAGGGCCGCCCGGCGCACAATGGGCCGGCACGAGTGAAGTTCCGGTGCGGGGCGCACAAAGGGCGTTGCACGACGAAATGACGTCATGATCTGCGCGCGCAGCAGGGCGCGCGCTAAGACTTTGCGCCGGCGCTAAATGTGTACTGAAGTTGGGGCGAGGCGCAGATCGCGCTGCGCCCGGGCGCTAAGCGCCTAGCGCTCGAGATCTACTCCTCCTAAGGCGCTAACGGCTGGCGCGCCCAACTGAATTTCTAGGCCCATGTGCCCTAATTTTGTTCACCAACCTCTTGTGTGGTACCTTATCGAAGGCCTTCTGAAAATCTAAATACACCACATCTACTGGTTCCCCTTTGTCTACTCCACTAGTTACATCCTCAAAGAACTCCAACAGGATTTCCCTTTCATAAATCCATGCTGACTCTGCCCAATCTTACTATTAGTTTCTAAGTGCCCAGTTATTGCATCCTTTATACTAGATACCAGCATTTTCCCAACTACTGATGTGAGGCTAACAGGTCTGTAGTTCCCCATTTTCTCTCTCCCACCTTTCTTAAATAGCGGGTTTACATTTGCTTAAAATAAGGGGCTGCTCTTTCAAAACTGAGATGAGGAGAAACTTCTTCACTCAGAGGGTGGTAGGTTTGTGGCATTTGCTGCCCCAGAAAGCTGTGGAAGCTACATCATTAAATAAATTTAAAACAGAAATAGATAGTTTCCTAGAAGTAAAGGGAATTAAGGGTTACGGGGAGCGGGCAGGAAATTGGACATGAGTCTAGGTTCGGAATGGTCATGGCCCTGTGGGTAGTGGAGCGGGCCCAGGGGCCGTGTAGCCTTGTTCTGCTCCTACTGTGTTCTAATTCTGTGTTAGATTTCAGGAGATGGTTTTATTCCTGTTCCTGGCTGGGGTGGAGATCGCCTTTACAGAAGGTAAGTACTGTAGAAAATACAGGGACAGAGTGATCTCCTGGAAGAGTTTCGATCGCCTAGATGGGTCGGAGAGGAATTTCCCAGATTTTTTCTCCCAAATTGGCCATTGGGTTTTTTATCTGGTTTTTCGCCTCTCCCGGGAGATCACATGGGTTCGGGTGGGATGGAGAGTGATAGAAGATTTGAGGTTAGGATCAGATCAGCCATGATCTTATTGAATGGCGGAGCAGGCTCGAGGGGCCGATTGGCCTACTCCTGCTCCTATTTCTTATGTTCTTATGTTCCAATCTGCAGGAACCGTTCCAGAACCTATAGAATTTTGGAAGGCGACAACCAATGCGTCCACTATCCCAATGGCCACCTCTTTCAAAACCCTAGGATGTAGGTCATCCGGTCCTTGGGATTTATCGACTTTTAGTCCCATTACTTTTGCTGTTACTGTTTTTTCACTAATAATAATTTCTTTAAGTTCCTCATTCTCGCCACACCCATGGTTTTCTCGTATTTCTGGGAGGGTTTTTGTGTCTCCCTCCGTGAAGACAGAAACAAAGCGTTTATTTAATTTCTCAGCCATTTCCTCATTCCCCATTATAAATTCTCCCGTCTCTGACTGCAAAGGACCTACATTTACCTTCGCCAGTCTTTTCCTTTTCACATACCTATAGAAGCTTTTACAATCCGTTTTTATATTTTTCGCTAGTTTGGGCTCATATTCCATTTTCCCTTTCTTTATCAATTTCTTGGTCCCCCTTTGCTGATTTCTAAAAAAGATCCCAATCCTCGGGATGACCGCTTTTTCTGGCAACTTTATCAGCTTCCTCCTTTGACTTAATACTAGCTTTAATTTCTTTTGTTAGCCATGGTTGGATCACTTTTCCTTTTGGGTTTTTATGCCCTAGAGGAATATATGTTTGTTGCAAATCATGCATTATTTCCTTGAATGTTAGCCCATTGTATGTCCACCTTCATATCTTTCAGTGCAGTCTCCCGATCTACCATGGCCAACTTGTCCCTCATACCCTTGTAGTTTCCTCTGTTTAGATTGAAGACCTTAGTTTCAGTTTGGACTACATCACTCTCAAACTTAACAGCCCAGATATTATAGTCACTTGTCCCTAAAGGTCCCTTTACCACAAGATTATTGATTAGCCCTTTCTCATTACACAGTACCAGATCCAGAATCGCCTGTTCCCTGGTTGGTTCCTCCACATACTGATCGACGAAACCATCTCGCATGCATTCCAAGAACTCGTCCTCCACGCCATTAGTGGTAATTTGATTTGCCCAGTCAATATGTAGATTAAAGTCCCCCATGATTACCATATTGCCCTTGTTGCATGCACTTCTAGGCCTAGAAATTGGGTATAGCCCCGCTTGAGGCGCTAGAACTGGCGATGCGCTAAGTTTATAGCCAGACGAAACTTATCGCCGCCTGGCGCGATATTGGGTTGCATCGCCCCCCAAAGGGGATTGAGGCGCTAAATCAGCCGTTGCACGGTGCTCTTAAGGCGCAAAAGGTCAGGCGCTACTCAATATCGACGCGGACGGGCGCAGCGCAGGTGAACTCAATTACGGGATAGCACGAGACCTCCAGGCGCCGGCCAGCTCTTAAAGGGGCGGGTCAGTCAGACTGAGCTTCAACACCCAACGCCCTGAAGGCCTCAGATTCGGCGCTCGCCCTTGTCTGGCGTTAGAAACTTGTGCATTATGGAGAAGGGTAGGCAGAAAGCAGAGCGCTTCAGCACTGAGGCTCTGGACCACTTGGTGGCTGCAGTTGAACACCGTCGAGAGGTCCTGTATCCGGATAATGGCAAGAGGCCAAATCAGAAGGCTTACCGACGATCTTGGAGGGAGGTTGTTGTGAGGGTGAATTCCAGCAGCATGGCGACCAGGACCCCTGTTCAGTGCAGGAAGAAATTCAACGACCTCACACGGATCGTTAGGGTGAGTGATGGTTTACCAAACTTGTGCTTCCCTCCATCTGCAGCTGGCTTCGGGCACCCTGCTGCAATGATGCGCCAATGGCCATCTGTCAGTATGCACCCATGGCCCTTTCTGGCCACACACATGGACAGATGTCTCAAGGCCTCATGTAAGGGCTCTTGCACCATGGGGAGCATGCGATGAGGTCTCAAGGCCTCATGTAAGGGCTCTTGCACCATGGGGGGCATGCGATGAGGTCTCAAGGCCTCATGTAAGGGCTCTTGCACCATGGGGGGCATGCGATGAGGTCTCAAGGCCTCATGTAAGGGCTCTTGCACCATGGGGGGCATGCGATGAGGTCTCAAGGCCTCATGCAACAGAACATCCCCTTCTTTCCCCTGCAGTCCAAGATGGCACAGGTTAGAAAGGAGCAGCGTCGAACCGGTGGCGGACCTGCACAAGTGGTCACTCTCACGGATCTGGAGGAGAGAGTGCACCAGATACTTGGAGGACGTCTGTCTGGTCTAGTGACCACTGCATCTGCTGACCCCATTACCGACAGCGAGGGTAAGACTCCCACATTTTCCACCTGTTGCCTTCCACTTGGTCCCCCCGCCAGCATGCATCCTCAGGGTGCAGCCATGTCAGAGCCTTGCCGCAATCTGGCGCGCCTTTCAGCAAACCTGTCCTTTTGCTAAAGCCACTCTTCCACCTCCCACTTTCAGGTGAAGCAGCACCAACTCGGGCTCAACGCGCTGAAGCTGCCAGTGCCAGCGTCACCGGAGGCGAGGACCAGGAGGAATCCGGACCAGCCGTTGCAGAATCCGGGGAGCGGAGACATCTGCAGACTGGGGATAGTAGTACCCTCGAGGGGAGGGGGGGTGGCTCTGAGGATGAACCAGTTGCCGGACCAAGCGGCATGGAGCAACGCAGGGGGGATAGGCAAGTTCGGCCACCGTCTCCCCGCAGGGCAAGGCAGGTCGTCATGACTGCTGCACAGAGTGCAGATGAGGTCCGTCGCCCTCCAAACAAGCTCCCATTCCGATGCCAGTTGGTCAAAAGGCTTTTAAGTGTAGTGGTGCAAGTGCTTCGGACAGGGTTGAAGGTCCCAAGTACTGTAAAGCTCAAATCCCAGAACTCTGCTCCACATTAGCTCGCCAACTCTCTCTAGCAGCGAGCGCAATGAGCAGGCCAAGTGGCAGAAGATTCTGCAGTAGAGCTGTCCCCTTTAAATAGCGCCCCCCTACTCCGAGAAGGGCCTGTTAGCCCTCCCTCGAACTGTCACTAATAGCGCTGGGCGCTAAGGCTCCGGGCGCCACCCAATATGCGCTCAGGCGCTCCTAAAAGGCGTTGCACACTGAAATGACGTCATGAGCAGCTTGCGCTCGCGGGCGCGCGCAAACACTTAGCGCAGGCGCTAAATGTATAGTCAATTTCTGAGTCGGCGCTATCTTCATAGCGTCCGCCCCAACATAGCGCTTCGCCCCAATTCTAGTTCTCTTCAGGCGCTCAGCGCCGGCGCTACCAACCCAATTTCTAGGCCTTAATCTCTTGATTGATACTGTGCCCTACGTTACCATTACTGTTTGGTGGCCTATAGACAACTCCCACCAATGTTTTCCACCCTTTGCTGTTTCTTAGCTCCACCGACGCATTGACGCATTGCCAGCACCCTATCTGCTTAGGAGTCACCCTTCACCGACGCCTCACCTTCAAGAACCACATCGAGAAGACAAAGGCAAAAGTGAGCGCACGAAACAACATCCCGAATAAGCTCACTAACACAAGATGGGGAGCAAGCCCGAAAACATTGCGAACCAGCGCACTTGCTCTTTGATATTCCACTGCCGAATACGCCTGCCCTGCATGGGAAAGGTCTACTCATGCCAAGAAGATGGATGCCGTTCTGAATGCAAGCTGCCGATTTATCACAGGTTGCTTAAAACCAACAAACAACAACAGCCTATATATCCTGGTGGGTATCGCTCCCCCTGATATAAGAAGAATGGTAGCCAGCAAGAAAGAACGACTCAAATCAAATCTAAATCAAATCAAATCAACTTTTATTGTCATTGTTAGTGCACAAGTGCAGTACAACGAAATGTAGGCTTGTGGCTCCCGAGAGTGTACATTTAGATTAAGACATTTAAACATTCAACGTACATTTGGCTTGTAATACATTAACATAAACATAACCATAATAAAGTGCATTGGCAGATGTGCAGGCTTTAGAGTTTATTTGAGGAGTTCAGTAGGATGACAGCCCTGGGAAAGAAGCTGTTCCTAAATCTGGTCGTACGGGTGCGAATGCATCTGTAGCGTCTCCCAGATGGCAGGAGGGCGAACAGACTGTGGCTGGGGTGGGTAGGGTCTTTGATGATGGTCCATGACCTCCGCAGACAGCGTTTCTGGTATATGTGCTCTATGGTCGGTAGCCGGGTGCCGGTAATGCGTTGGGCAGTTTTGACTACCCGCTGCAGGGCTTTCCGGTCATAGGAGCTACAGCTGCCATACCGTACTGTGATACAGTTCGTCAGGATGCTCTCTATAGTGCAGCGGTAAAAGTTAGAGAGGATCAGGGGTGACAGGTTACATCCCTTCAGCCTCCTTAGGAAATATAGGCGCTGCTGGGCCTTCTTCACCAGAGAGGAGGTATTGAGGGACCAGGAGAGGTCTTCCGTGATGTGGACTCCGAGGAACTTAAAGCTGTCCACCCTTTCCACCACAGCCCCATGGATGTGGATGGGGGTGTGACTTCCGCCTTTAGACTTCCTGAAGTCCACAATGATTTCTTTGGTTTTCTTGATGTTAAGGGCCAGGTTGTTGTCGGCGCACCACTTCACGAGATGCTGGACCTCCTCCCTGTAGGCTGACTCGTCGTTGTTGGTGATCTGGCCTACTACCGTGGTGTCATCCGCAAACTTGATGATGGTGTTGGAACCATGAACAGCCACACAGTCGTGGGTGAAGAGGGAGCAGAGGAGGGGGCTCGGCACACATCCTTGTGGGGCCCCCGTGTTCAGGGTCAGGGTTTGACTCCGTCAAACATCAGATGAGAGGCACCCTCTGCATTGTCATACACCTACACCCAGCCGCCTAAAGTCAAGGAAGAGCTTCATGAACAACAATCAACCTCATCTGAAGCCCGCATCGCCTTGTGGAAAGACCGGCTCGCCAGTCTTGAACAACCCCCAGCGATGGAAATTTTACCTTGATGAAAGCCTTCCCCCAGGAGCTAATTGCAACTGGGCAACCTGGAAGTGCCTTAACAGACTTAGGACCGGTGTAGGTTGCTCAAAGGTGTCACTAAGCAAATGGGGATATTCAACCAGCCCGACAACTTGTGAATGTGGAACTGAGGCACAGACTATGCAACATAGAGTCATAGAGTTATACAGCACGGATAGAGGCCCTTCGGCCCATCGTGTCCGCGCCGGCCATCAAGCCCTGTCTAATCTAATCCCATATTCCAGCATTTGGTCCGTAGCCTTGTATGCTGTGGCGTTTCAAGTGCTCATCCAAATGCTTCTTAAATGTTGTGAGGGTTCCTGCCTCCACAACCCTTTCAGGCAGTGAGTTCCAGACTCCAACCACCCTCTGGGTGAAAAAGTTCTTTCTCAAATCCCCTCTAAACCTCCCGCCCTTTACCTTGAATCTATGCCCCCTAGTTATTGACCCTTCTACTAAGGGAAAAAGCTCCTCAGTATCCATCCTATCTAGGCCCCTCATAATTTTGTACACCTCAATCATGTCCCCCCTCAGCCTCCTCTGCTCCAAGGAAAACAAACCCAATCTGCCCAGTCTCTCTTCATAGCTGAAGCGCTGCAGCCCTGGTAACATCCTGGTGAATCTCCTCTGCACCCTCTCCAATGCGATCACATCCTTCCTGTAGTGTGGCGACCAGAACTGCACACAGTATTCCAGCTGTGGCCTAACCAGTGTTTTATACAGTTCCATCATAACCTCCTTGCTCTTATATTCAATGCCTCGGCTAATGAAGGCAAGGATCCCATATGCCTTTTTTACCACCTTATCCACCTGTTCCGCCACCTTCAGGGATCTGTGTACTTGCACACCCAGATCCCTCTGACCCTCCGTCTTGCCTAGGGTCTTACCATTCATTGTGTATTCCCTTGCCTTGTTAGTCCCCCCCAAAGTGCATCACCTCGCACTTTTCCGGGTTAAATTCCATTTGCCACTGTTCCGCCCATCTGACCAACCCATCGATATCGTCCTGCAGACCGAGGCTACCCTCCTCGCTATTTACCACCCTACCAATTTTTGTATCATCCGCGAACTTACTGATCATACCTTTTACATTCATATCCAAGTCGTTAATGTAGACCACAAACAGCAAGGGACCCAGCACCGATCCCTGTGGTACCCCACTGGCCACAGGCTTCCAGTCACAAAAACAACCTTCGACCATCACCCTCTGCCTCCTGCCACTAAGCCACATCTCCTGCAATGCCCATCGTTAGAGGAACCCTGCGCTGTTGCAGTTCTTGCCGAATCCAACAACAAGGCGCAAAAATGTGTCCAGTTCTGGCTGGGCTATGTATAGACTGTCCGTGTGTAGGGCTGGGGCTTCTTTAAACTGGTTTAAAGTAATTCTCCTGGTCTTGCAGCCTTTGCCTGCACACATAACAATTCCAATAAAACCAATTTTAAAACAGCGGTTTCGAATCGCTACCCCACCTTCCAGTTCTGACTGCAGGGCTTATAATTATTGATATTAAAACAGGCACGTAGTTTGGATGAGAGAAAAAAATCAAGTTTTATTAACTAAAAGAAACTATAATCAAAATATCAAACGAACACAGTAATCACAGTAAAACTATATAACAGGTGGTTGCAGACGGCGAAAACGAGGGATACAATGGCTACAATGTTATTTAAACAATCTTAGCAATACCCTTAAATCACCACCCCTTAACTCCTGCTAGGTTGCCTTGTGTGGAGTCAGAACACCCTGCTCACCTGTGGTCCAGCGAAGTAAGAGAGAGAGATATCTTTATACCTGGTCAGGTCCTGCCGTTCTGCCCTGCAAGGGCTGTGTGCAAAATTCCCCACCCAAAAGGGTCCAATACACAAGAGAAAGCTGTGATTGGCTAACTCAAAGTGGTTAGACTGGGTTAATGTGTCTTCCGGAGCTCCCTGGGCTGAAACAAAACAGAATGCAACAGCCCTATTGTCCAGTGCTGGGTGATTTAGACCCATTCAATTCTTAAACGGATTCCCATTCAAGGTACAAAAGTCTCTTCTGCAGTTTAGATGTATCCACTCGATATACAAACAAATGCTAATAGCATTCAATTGCTTTGTAAACAAAGCATTGTCCTTTGTCTCCGGCCATGTGGTGACAGCCATTTTTATCAGTGGAAATTTAAAAGCACAACGCCCAGGGATTCTTTAATCAAAAAAATTAATCTTCAGAACTGTAAATTATTGCGAATTCTTACACGTGGACACGATAAGAAGAAGAAGAAACTCCACCCAAACTGATTCCAGTTCTACATCACCATCTGCCAAGCCAAGATCTTTTATCTCTACCGTACCGATCTCATCCCTTATTAATAGATTGGGAAAAGGGGGAGTGCAACGAGACCTGGGTGTCCTTGTGCACCAGTCGCTGAAGGTGAGCATGAAGGTGCAGCAGGCGGTTAAGAAGTGAAATGTTATGTTGGCCTTCATAGCGAGAGGATTCGAGTACAGGAGCAAGGATGTCTTGCTGCAGTTGTACAGGGCCTTGGCGAGACCACACCTTGAGTATTGTGTGCAGTTTTGGTCGCCTTATCTGAGGAAGGATGTTCTTGCCATGGAGGGAGTGCAGCGAAGATTCACCAGGCTGATACCTGGGATGGCAGGAATGACGTATGAGGAGAGATTGAGTCAATTGGGCTTATACTCGCTGGAGTTTAGAAGAATGAGAGGGGATCTCATTGAAACTTATAAAATTCTAACAGGACTGGACAGACTAGATGCAGGAAGGATGTTCCCGATGGTCGGGGAGTCCAGAACCAGGGGTCACAGTCTAAGGATAAGGGGTAAGCCGTTTAGGACTGAGATGAGGAGGAATTTCTTCACCCAGAGAGTGGTGAACCTGTGGAATTCTCTACCACAGAAGGCAGTGGAGGCCAATTCATTAAATATATTCAAGAAGGAGTTGGATATATTTCTTAAGGCTAAAGGGATCAAGGGATATGGGGAGAAGGCAGGGACAGGGTAATGAATTTGGATGATCAGCCATGATCGCATTGAATGGCGGAGCAGGCTCGAGGGGCCGAATGGCCTACTCCTGCTCCTATCTTCTATGTTTCTATGTTTCTATGTAACAGCGCTACGCCACCTCCTTTTCCTTTTTGTCTTTTCTTCCTAAATGTTGAGCACCCTGAAACATTCAGTTCCCAGCTTTGATTACCCGGCAACCATGTCTCCGTAATGGCAATTACATCATACCCATTTACTTCTCTCTCTCTCTGTCTCTCTCTCTGTCTCTCTCTCTCTCTCTGTCTCTCTCTCTCTCTCTGTGTCTCTGTCTCTCTCTCTGTCTCTCTCTCTCTGTCTCTCTCTCGGTCTCTCTGTCTCTCTCTCTGTCTCTCTCTCTCTCTCTGTGTCTCTGTCCAATTCCAATTCCAATTCAAATGCTTTATTGGCATGAAAGTTTACAGAGAACCATATTGCCAAAGCTTACATAGCAAAAAGGTACAGTTTTCCAACATTCTGTAGGTGTCAATCGATTTGACATTTGTTGGGTACATACAATATTACTTTTAAACAATATTAATTTTAAACAGTCTTTGTACTTCATTTGGTACGTTCAATATTAATTTTAAACAGTCTTAATTTTAAACAGTCCTCAGGTTGTGACATGTTGTTACATATTTGGCCCCAAGGTATGGTCTGTCTCCTTCTCCCAGGACTAATCTCAATTTTGACAGGTCATCCAATTCCTTGAAATCTGGGGTTGTTTGGCTTAGCTTGTTGAATAATATGCTTCTTAATGTGTTGAATTTTTCGCATTTTAGGAGGAAATGCATTTCTGTTTCAACCTCGCCGGCCAGACATTGATCGCATATTCTATTCTCTCTAGGCTGCCAGGATTTCTTGTATCTGCCTTTTTCAATTTCCAGTTGGTGGTCGCTTAGTCTGTACCTGGTGAGGGTCTGTCTCTGTTTTGTGTCTCTGATGGTCGTGAGGTAGTCTGCCAGTTTATATTCTCTTTTGAGGGCCCGGTAACATTCTAATCTGCTTTGGCTTTCGGTTATTTTGTTCCAATGTTCCAGGTAGGTTTCTTTGCATTGTTTAATGATTTGGTTCACTCGGATTGGTGTTTGGACGGCTGTGTTGGTCTGGGGCTGGTCAGGGTCCGGCTGAGTACTTATTTTCAGTAGCAGCTGACTCAGGGGACTCTTTTCTGGGTTTAGCTCTTGGGTCTGAAAGGCTTTGAAATGAAGGGTGTCTGGGGAGCTAGATTTGAGGTGATTTAGGAAGTTTAGTGCTCGTTTTTGGATGTTTATTATCAGTGGGTATCTGCCTAGTTCGGCTCTGCATGCATTTGTTGGCATTTTTCTTTGGATGCGAAGGATGCTTCAGCAGAATTCTGCATGTAGGGCTTCTATTGTGTGTTTTTCCCATTTAGTGTAGCTTTGGTGATTTAGCGGGCCCCATACTTCACTACCGTACAGTGCAATGGGCAGGATTATGCTGTCAAATATTTTGAGCCAGATTTTGATTGGGATTTGGATGTTGTAGAATTTTCTTTTTATTGCATATAGGGCTCTTCGGGCTTTTTCTTTTAGTGCATTCACTGCTATGCTGAAGCTCCCTGATGCTGTAATAGTTAGACCAAGGTAGGTGTAGCTCATAGTGTGTCCTATAGTGGTATCACTGAGGGTAAACTGGTATTTGTTTTCCTGACATCTGGGCCTTTTTTGAAAAATCATGATGTTGGTTTTCTTTAGATTTACTGTTAGAGCCCAATTTTGGCAGTATTTGTCGAGTAGGTCTAGTTGTTGCTGTAATCCCTGTTCTGTGGGAGACAGCAGAACCAGGTCGTCCGCATAGAACAGGGATTTCACTTCTCCATCCAGGAGACGGAGACCTGGTGACTCGCTTTGCTCCAGCATGTCTGCTAATTCATTTATGTATATGTTGAACAGGGTCGGGCTCAAATTGCAGCCCTGCCGGACGCCTCTTCTCTGGGTGAAGAAATCGGTGCGTTTGTCTCCAATTTTGACCCCGCATTTGTTTTTCAGATACATTGATTTAATAAGGTCATAGACTTTGCCCCCTATTCCACACTGAAGAAGTTTATAATAGAGCCCTTCGTGCCATATAGAGTCAAAGGCTTTCTTGAAGTCGATGAAACAGGCGAATATTTTCCCATTTTTTGTTTGGTGTATATGTTTTTCAATGAGGGTGTGAAGGGTATAGATATGGTCGGCGGTGCGGTGTTTTGGAAGAAAGCCTATTTGGTTTTTTCTGAGGATATTATGTTTGTTAAGAAAATCAAGTAATCTACTATTTAGAATACTGCAGAATAACTTCCCTAGACAACTGTTGACACAGATGCCGCGGTAGTTATTTAGGTCTGATTTGTTTCCACTTTTATATATGGGGGAGATTAGTCCTTGGCACCAGATATCGGGAAAACAGCCTGAGCGTAATATGATGTTGAATAGTTTGAGTATCGCACCCTGCATCTCCATATTGCTGAACTTGAGCATTTCATTTTTGATGTTGTCTGGGCCACAGGCTTTCTTTAGGTGGAGAGATTTTGTTTTTGTGGCCAGTTCTTTCCATGTGATTGGGGAGTCTAGAGGGTTTTGGTTGTCTTTAATTGTTGCTTCTAATGTGTGGAGTTTTTCTGTGACCTGATGTTGACTTGGGTTTGTTTCGTTTATTGGGATGTCTTTGTAGAGGTTTTCAAAATGTGTTCTCCAGATGTCGCCATCTTGGATTGGTAATGCTTGCAATTGTGTTGTACTCAGGTTATTCCACATTTCCCAGAATTGTTTTGGATTGGTGGAGTTTTCAATTTCTTCGAGTATTTTGCGGGTATAGTTTTGTGTTTTGTTCCTAATGGTGTGTTTATATCTTTTGAGGGTTTCATTGTATCTAGTACGTAGGTCCGGATTGTTTGGTTGGCGATGCTTTTGGTTTGATATTTTTCTCAGGTCTTTTCTGGCATTTTTGCATTCGTGGTCAAACCAATTCTTATTTTTATTTTGTCTTTTGTGACGCTTCCTCTTCTGTTTCACAAGGTCGGCTTTTACAGCTGCCTCATGGAAGATCATATTTATATCCTCTATGGCCATGTTTACACCATCTCTGGTGATCTCGTATGGGTTTTCTTTAAATTTTGATATTTTACTTGTGAGATCAGGCTCTGTCACACTCTCTCTCTCTGTCTCTCTCTCCATCTTTCTGTGTCTCTTTCTTTCTGTCTCTGTTTTTTTCTCTCTCTCTGTCTCTTTCTCTCTCCCTGTCTCTCTCCCTCTCTCTCTCTCTCTGTCTCCCTCTCTCTTTCTGTCTCCCTGTCTGTCTCTCTCTCTCTGTTTCTCTCTCCCTGTCTCTCTCGGTCTCTATCTGTCTCTCTCTCTGTCTCTTTCTCTCTCTCTCTCACTCGCTCTCTGTCTCTCTTTCTCTCTGTCTCTCTCTCTCTGTCCCTCTCTCTGTCTCTCTCTCTCTCTGTCTTTCTCTCTCTCTCTCTGTCTTTCTCTCTCTCTCTCTGTCTCCCTCTCTCTCTCTCTCTCTCTCTCTCACTGTCTCTCTCCCTCTCTCTGTCTCTCTCACTCGGTCTCTCTCTCTCTCCTTCTCTCGCTCTCTGTCTGTCTCTGTCACTCTGTCTCTCTCTGTCTCTCTCTCTATCTCGCTCTCTCTCTCTCTCTCTCTCTGCCTCTCTCTCTCTCTCTCTCTCTCTCTCGCTCTCTTGTCTCTCTCTCTGTCTCTCTCTCTCTCTCTCTCTCTCTCTGTCTCTCTCTCTCTCTCTCTGTCTCTCTCTCTCTCTCTGCCTCTCTCTCTGTCTCTCTCTCTCTCTCTCTCTCTCTCTCGCTCTCTGTCTCTCTCTCTCTGTCTCTCTCTCTCTCTCTCTCTCTAGACTCTCTCTGTCTCTATCTCTCTGTCTCTCTCTCTCTCTCTCTCTCCTCTCTGACTCTCTCTGTCTCTATCTCTCTCTCTTTCTCTGTCTCTATCTCTCTCTCTCTCTGTCTCTCTCTGTCTCCCTCTCTCTGTCTCTCTCACTCGGTCTCTCTCTCTCTCCTTCTCTCGCTCTCTGTCTGTCTCTGTCACTCTGTCTCTCTCTGTCTCTCTCTCTATCTCGCTCCTCTCTCTCTCTCTCTCTCTGCCTCTCTCTCTCTCTCTCTCTCTCTCTCGCTCTCTGTCTCTCTCTCTCTGTCTCTCTCTCTCTCTCTCTCTCTCTGACTCTCTCTGTCTCTATCTCTCTGTCTCTCTCTCTCTCTCTCTCTCTCTCTCTCTCTCTCTGACTCTCTCTGTCTCTATCTCTCTGTCTCTCTCTCTCTCTCTCTCTCTCTGACTCTCTCTGTCTCTAGCTCTCTCTCTTTCTCTGTCTCTATCTCTCTCTCTCTCTGTCTCTCTGATGCCCTCTACCACATCTCCTTCACTCTCCAGTCCCCAGTTGGCACTGCCCAACTCTTTAAAGCCATGCCTCTCTCTGTCCCCACCCCTCTACTACTTGCCAAGAGACCTCCTACTCGATTCAGCTTTAATCTGTCACAACTTTCGAAGCCCAAGAAGGCTGGTTGGGACCAGGCAGAGATTTGGTCTGTCATTTAGCCGGAGCAGGAGTTACTGAGAGCAGAGAGAGAGAGAGAGAGAGAGTCGACAAGCGTCAGTCGTGGCACCGAGAGAATGAGAAGGATTCAACCTTTCTGAAACTCTCAAACATTACGGTACGTCTTAAAATTGCTAACTTCTACACAGCGGGTAAAAGGGAACGATTCAGTCCCGTCTGGACTGTACGGCCCGTGTGTGTCTCAGTGTCAGCTCCTGTACATGTACAGTACACAGCGGGTAAAAGGGAACGATTCAGTCCCGTCTGGGACTGTACGGCCCGTGTGTGTCTCAGTGTCAGCTCCTGTACATGTACAGTACACACAGCGGGTAAAAGGGAACGATTCACTCCTGTCTGGTACTGTACGGCCCGTGTGTGTCTCAGTGTCAGCTCCTGTACATGTACAGCACACACAGCGGGTAAAAGGGAACGATTCACTCCCGTCTGGGACTGTACGGCCCGTGTGTGTGTCTCAGTGTCAGCTCCTGTACATGTACAGTACACACAGCGGGTAAAAGGGAACGATTCACTCCCGTCTGGGACTGTACAGCCCGTGTGTGTGTCTCAGTGTCAGCTCCTGTACATGTACAGCACACACAGCGGGTGAAAGGGAACAATTCAGTCCCGTCTGGGACTGTACAGCCCCGTGTGTGTCTCAGTGTCAGCTCCTGTACATGTACAGTACACACAGCGGGTGAAAGGGAACGATTCAGTCCCGTCTGGTACTGTACGGCCCGTGTGTGTCTCAGTGTCAGCTCCTGTACATGTACAGTACACACAGCGGGTAAAAGGGAACGATTCACTCCCATCTGGGACTGTACGGCCGTGTGTGTCTCAGTGTCAGCTCCTGTACATGTACAGTACACACAGCGGGTAAAAGGGAACGATTCACTCCCGTCTGGGACTGTACGGCCCGTGTGTGTCTCAGTGTCAGCTCCTGTACATGTACAGCACACACAGCGGGTAAAAGGGAACGATTCACTCCCGTCTGGGACTGTACGGCCCGTGTGTGTCTCAGTGTCAGCTCCTGTACATGTACAGTACACACAGCGGGTAAAAGGGAACGATTCACTCCCGTCTGGGACTGTATGGCCCGTGTGTGTCTCAGTGTCAGCTCCTGTACATGTACAGTACACACAGCGGGTAAAAGGGAACGATTCAGTCCCGTCTGGGACTGTACGGCCCGTGTGTGTGTCTCAGTGTCAGCTCCTGAACATGTACAGTACACACAGCGTGTAAAAGGGAACGATTCACTCCCGTCTGGGACTGTACGGCCCGTGTGTGTCTCAGTGTCAGCTCCTGTACATGTACAGTACACACAGCGGGTAAAAGGGAACGATTCACTCCCGTCTGGCACTGTACGGCCCGTGTGTGTCTCAGTGTCAGCTCCTGTACATGTACAGTACACACAGCGGGTAAAAGGGAACGATTCACTCCCGTCTGGGACTGTACGGCCCGTGTGTGTCTCAGTGTCAGCTCCTGTACATGTACAGCACACACAGCGGGTAAAAGGGAACGATTCACTCCCGTCTGGGACTGTACAGCCCGTGTGTGACTCAGTGTCAGCTCCTGTACATGTACAGCACACACAGCGGGTAAAAGGGAACAATTCACTCCCGTCTGGGACTGTACGGCCCGTGTGTGTCTCAGTGTCAGCTCCTGTACATATACAGCACACACAGCGGGTAAAAGGGAATGATTCACTCCTCTCTGGGACTGTACGGCCCATGTGTGTGTCTCAGTGTCAGCTCCTGTACATGTACAGTGCACACAGCGGGCAAAAGGGAACGATTCACTCCCGTCTGGGACTGTACGGCCGTGTGTGTGTCTCAGTGTCAGCTCCTGAACATGTACAGTACACACAGCGTGTAAAAGGGAACGATTCACTCCCGTCTGGGACTGTACGGCCCGTCTGTGTCTCAGTGTCAGCTCCTGTACATGTACAGTACACACAGCGGGTAAAAGGGAATGATTCACTCCCATCTGGGACTGTACAGCCCGTGTGTGCCTCAGTGTCAGCTCCTGTACATGTACAGCGCACACAGCGGGCAAAAGGGAACGATTCACTCCCATCTGGTACTGTACGGCCCGTGTGTGTCTCAGTGTCAGCTCCTGTACATGTACAGTACACACAGCGGATAAAAGGGAACGATTCAGTCCCGTCTGGGACTGTACAGCCCGTGTGTGTCTCAGTGTCAGCTCCTGTACATGTACAGTACACACAGCGGGTAAAAGGGAACGATTCACTCCCGTCTGGTACTGTACGGCCCGTGTGTGTCTCAGTGTCAGCTCCTGTACATGTACAGTACACACAGCGGGTAAAAGGGAACGATTCACTCCAGTCTGGTACTGTACAGCCCGTGTGTGCCTCAGTGTCAGCTCCTGTACATGTACAGTACACACAGCGGGTAAAAGGGAACGATTCACTCCCATCTGGTACTGTACAGCCTGTGTGTGTCTCAGTGTCCGCTCCTGTACATGTACAGTACACACAGCGGGTAAAAGGGAACGATTCACTCCCGTCTGGTACTGTACGGCCCGTGTGTGTCTCAGTGTCAGCTCCTGTACATGTACAGTACACACAGCGGGTAAAAGGGAACGATTCACTCCCCGTCTGGTGGTACTGTACGGCCCGTGTGTGTCTCAGTGTCAGCTCCTGTACATGTACAGTACACACAGCGGGTAAAAGGGAACGATTCACTCCCGTCTACACTGTCCCATCAAACACTCCCAGGGCAGGTACAGCACGGGTTAGATACAGAGTAAAGCTCCCTCTACACTGTCCCATCAAACACTCCCAGGGCAGGTAAAGCACAGGGTTAGATACAGAGTAAAGCTCCATCTACACTGTCCCATCAAACACTCCCAGGGCAGGTACAGCACAGGTTAGATACAGAGTAAAGCTCCCTCTACACTGTCCCATCAAACACTCCCAGGGCAGGTACAGCACAGTTTAGATACAGAGTAAAGCTCCCTCTACACTGTCCCATCAAACACTCCCAGGGCAGGTACAGCACGGGTTAGACACAGACTAAAGCTCCCTCTACACTGTCCCATAAAACACTCCCAGGGCAGGTACAGCACAGGTTAGATACAAAGTAAAGCTCCCTCTACACTGTCCCATCAAACACTCCCAGGGCAGGTACAGCACGGGTTAGATACAGAGTAAAGCTCCCTCTACACTGTCCCATCAAACACTCCAGGGCAGGTACAGCACGGGTAAGATACAGAGTAAAGCTCCCTCTACACTGTCCCATCAAACACTCCCAGGGCAGGTACAGCATGGGTGAGATACAGAGTAAAGCTCCCTCTACACTGTCCCATCAAACACTCCCAGGGCAGGTACAGCACGGGGTTAGATAGAGAAAATGAGAAGGATTCAACCTTTCTGAGACTTTGAAACATTACGGTACGTCTTAAAATTGCTAACTTCTACACAGCGGGTAAAAGGGAACGATTCAGTCCCGTCTGGGACTGTATGGCCCGTGTGTGCCTCAGTGTCAGCTCCTGTACATGTACAGTACACAGCGGGTAAAAGTGAACGATTCACTCCCGTCTGGGACTGTACGGCCCGTGTGTGTGTCTCAGTGTCAGCTCCTGTACATGTACAGTACACACAGCGGGTAAAAGGGAACGATTCACTCCCGTCTGGGATTGTACGGCCCGTGTGTGCCTCAGTGTCAGCTCCTGTACATGTACAGTACACACAGTGGGTAAAAGGGAACGATTCACTCCCGTCTGGTACTGTACGGTCGTGTGTGTCTCAGTGTCAGCTCCTGTACATGTACAGTACACACAGCGGGTAAAAGGGAACAATTCACTACCGTCTGGGACTGTACAGCCCGTGGATGTCTCAGTGTCAGCTCCTGTACATGTACAGTACACACAGCGGGTAAAAGGGAACGATTCACTCCCGTCTACACTGTCCCATCAAACACTCCCAGGGCAGGTACAGCACGGGGTTAGATACAGAGTAAAGCTCCCTCTACACTGTCCCATCAAACACTCCCAGGGCAGGTACAGCACGGGTTAGATACAGAGTAAAGCTCCCTCTACACTGTCCCATCAAACACTCCCAGGGCAGGTACAGCACGGGGTTAGATACAGAGTAAAGCTCCCTCTACACTGTCCCATCAAACACTCCCAGAGCAGGTACAGCACGGGTTAGATACAGAGTAAAGCTCCCTCTACACTGTATCTTCAAACACTCCCAGGGTAGGTACAGCACGGGGTTAGATACAGAGTAAAGCTCCCTCTACACTGTCCCATCAAACACTCCCAGGGCAGGTACAGCACGGGGTTAGATACAGAGTAAAGCTCCCTCTACACTGTCCCATCAAACACTCCCAGGGCAGGTACATCACGGGTTAGATACAGAGTAAAGCTCCCTCTACACTGTCCATCAAACACTCCCAGGGCAGGTACAGCACGGGTTAGATACAGAGTAAATCTCCCTCTACACTGTCCCATCAAACACTCCCAGGGCAGGTACAGTACGTGTTAGATACAGAGTAAAGCTCCCTCTACACTGTCCCATCAAACACTCCCAGGGCAGGTACAGCACGGGTTAGACACAGAGTAAAGCTCCCTCTACACTGTCCCATCAAACACTCCCAGGGCAGGTACAGCACAGGTTAGATACAGAGTAAAGCCCCCTCTACACAGGCCCATCAAACACACCCAGGGCAGGTACAGCACGGGTTAGATACAGAGTAAAGCTCCCTCTACACTGTCCCATCAAACACTCCCAGGGCAGGTACAGCACGGGTTAGATACAGAGTAAAGCTCCCTCTACACTGCCCCATCAAACACTCCCAGTGCAGGTACAGCATGGGTTAGATACAGAGTAAAGCTCCCTCTATACTGCCCCATCAAACACTCCCAGGGCAGCTACAGCACGGGTTAGATACAGAGTAAAGCTCCCTCTACACTGCCCCATCAAACACTCCCAGGGCAGGTACAGCACGGGGTTAGATACAGAGTAAAGCTCCCTCTACACTGTTTCATCAAAACTCCCAGTGCAGGTACAGCATGGGTTAGATACAGAGTAAAGCTCCCTCTACACTGTCCCATCAAATACTCCTAGGGCAGGTATAGCACGGGTTAGATATAGAGTAAATCTCCCTCTACACTGTCCCATCAAACACTCCCAGGGCAGCTACAGCACAGGTTAGATACAGAGTAAAGCTCCCTCTACACTGTCCCATCAAACACTCCCAGGGCAGGTAGAGCACGGGGTTAGATACAGAGTAAAGCTCCCTCTACACTGTTTCATCAAAAACTCCCAGTGCAGGTACAGCATGGGTTAGATACAGAGTAAAGCTCCCTCTACACTGTCCCATCAAACACTCCCAGGGCAGGTAAAGCACAGGGTTAGATACAGAGTAAAGCTCCATCTACACTGTCCCATCAAACACTCCCAGGGCAGGTACAGCACAGGTTAGATACAGAGTAAAGCTCCCTCTGCACTGTCCCATCAAACACTCCCAGGGCAGGTACAGCACAGTTTAGATACAGAGTAAAGCTCCCTCTACACTGTCCCATCAAACACTCCCAGGGCAGGTACAGCACGGGTTAGACACAGACTAAAGCTCCCTCTACACTGTCCCATAAAACACTCCCAGGGCAGGTACAGCACAGGTTAGATACAAAGTAAAGCTCCCTCTACACTGTCCCATCAAACACTCCCAGGGCAGGTACAGCACGGGTTAGATACAGAGTAAAGCTCCCTCTACACTGTCCCATCAAACACTCCCAGGGCAGGTACAGCACGGGTTAGATACAGAGTAAAGCTCCCTCTGCACTGTCCCATCAAACACTCCCAGGGCAGGTACAGCACGGGTAAGATACAGAGTAAAGCTCCCTCTACACTGTCCCATCAAACACTCCCAGGGCAGGTACAGCACGGGGTTAGATACAGAGTAAAGCTCCCTCTACACTGTCCCATCAAACACTCCCAGGGCAGGTACAGCACGGGTAAGATACAGAGTAAAGCTCCCTCTACACTGTCCCATCAAACACTCCCAGGGCAGGTACAGCATGGGTGAGATACAGAGTAAAGCTCCCTCTACACTGTCCCATCAAACACTCCCAGGGCAGGTACAGCACGGGGTTAGATAGAGAAAATGAGAAGGATTCAACCTTTCTGAGACTTTGAAACATTACGGTACGTCTTAAAATTGCTAACTTCTACACAGCGGGTAAAAGGGAACGATTCAGTCCCGTCTGGGACTGTATGGCCCGTGTGTGCCTCAGTGTCAGCTCCTGTACATGTACAGTACACACAGCGGGTAAAAGGGAACGATTCACTCCCGTCTGGGATTGTACGGCCCGTGTGTGCCTCAGTGTCAGCTCCTGTACATGTACAGTACACACAGTGGGTAAAAGGGAACGATTCACTCCCGTCTGGTACTGTACGGCCGTGTGTGTCTCAGTGTCAGCTCCTGTACATGTACAGTACACACAGCGGGTAAAAGGGAACAATTCACTACCGTCTGGGACTGTACAGCCCGTGGATGTCTCAGTGTCAGCTCCTGTACATGTACAGTACACACAGCGGGTAAAAGGGAACGATTCACTCCCGTCTACACTGTCCCATCAAACAGTCCCACGGCAGGTACAGCACGGGGTTAGATACAGAGTAAAGCTCCCTCTACACTGTCCCATCAAACACTCCCAGGGCAGGTACAGCACGGGTTAGATACAGAGTAAAGCTCCCTCTACACTGTCCCATCAAACACTCCCAGGGCAGGTACAGCACGGGGTTAGATACAGAGTAAAGCTCCCTCTACACTGTCCCATCAAACACTCCTAGAGCAGGTACAGCACGGGTTAGATACAGAGTAAAGCTCCCTCTACACTGTATCTTCAAACACTCCCAGGGCAGGTGCAGCACAGGGTTAGATACAGAGTAAAGCTCCCTCTACACTGTATCTTCAAACACTCCCAGGGTAGGTACAGCACGGGGTTAGATACAGAGTAAAGCTCCCTCTACACTGTCCCATCAAACACTCCCAGGGCAGGTACAGCACGGGGTTAGATACAGAGTAAAGCTCCCTCTACACTGTCCCATCAAACACTCCCAGGGCAGGTACATCACGGGTTAGATACAGAGTAAAGCTCCCTCTACACTGTCCCATCAAACACTCCCAGGGCAGGTAAAGCACGGGTTAGATACAGAGTAAATCTCCCTCTACACTGTCCCATCAAACACTCCCAGGGCAGGTACAGCACGTGTTAGATACAGAGTAAAGCTCCCTCTACACTGTCCCATCAAACACTCCCAGGGCAGGTACAGCACGGGTTAGACACAGAGTAAAGCTCCCTCTACACTGTCCCATCAAACACTCCCAGGGCAGGTACAGCACAGGTTAGATACAAAGTAAAGCCCCCTCTACACAGGCCCATCAAACACACCCAGGGCAGGTACAGCACGGGTTAGATACAGAGTAAAGCTCCCTCTACACTGTCCCATCAAACACTCCCAGGGCAGGTACAGCACGGGTTAGATACAGAGTAAAGCTCCCTCTACACTGCCCCATCAAACACTCCCAGTGCAGGTACAGCATGGGTTAGATACAGAGTAAAGCTCCCTCTATACTGCCCCATCAAACACTCCCAGGGCAGCTACAGCACGGGTTAGATACAGAGTAAAGCTCCCTCTACACTGCCCCATCAAACACTCCCAGGGCAGGTACAGCACGGGGTTAGATACAGAGTAAAGCTCCCTCTACACTGTTTCATCAAAAACTCCCAGTGCAGGTACAGCATGGGTTAGATACAGAGTAAAGCTCCCTCTACACTGTCCCATCAAATACTCCTAGGGCAGGTATAGCACGGGTTAGATATAGAGTAAATCTCCCTCTACACTGTCCCATCAAACACTCCCAGGGCAGCTACAGCACAGGTTAGATACAGAGTAAAGCTCCCTCTACACTGTCCCATCAAACACTCCCAGGGCAGGTACAGCACGGGTTAGATACAGAGTAAAGCTCCCTCTACACTGTCCCATCACACACTCCCAGGGCAGGTACAGCACAGGGTTAGATACAGAGTAGAGCTTCCTCTACACTGCCCCATCAAACACTCCCAGGGCAGGTACAGCACGGGGTTAGATACAGAGTAAAGCTCCCTCTACACTGTCCCATCAAACACTCCCAGGGCAGGTACAGCACGGGGTTAGATACAGAGTAAAGCTCCCTCTACACTGTCCCATCAAACACTCCCAGGGCAGGTACAGCACGGGGTTAGATACAGAGTAAAGCTCCCTCTACACTGTCCCATCAAACACTCCCAGGGCAGGTACAGCACGGGTTAGATACAGAGTAAAGCTCCCTCTACACTGTCCCATCAAACACTCCCAGGGCAGGTACAGCATGGGGTTTGATACAGAGTAAAGCTCACTCTACACTGTCCCTTCAAATTCTCAGCACAGCGCTCCCTCACTACTTCTCCCCTGACAGTGCAGTGCTCCCTCAGTGCTGCACCTCTGACAGTGCAGCACTCCCTCAGTACTGCCCCGCCGAAAATGCGGCCCTCCCTCAGTACTGCCCCTCCGATAGTGCAGCCCTCCCTCTGTACTGCCCCTCCGAGAGTGCGGCGCTCCCTCAGTACTGCCCCTCCGACAGTGCGGCACTCCCTCAATACTGCCCCTCCGACAGTGCGGCGCTCCCTCAATACTGCCCCTCCGACAGTGCGGCACTCCCTTAGTACTTAGAGCGGGGAAACAGGGTTTAAATCAAACATGGCCACTGTAAATAATAATTCTAAAAGATCTAAGAGCGTTAAAAAGACAAGCTTGAAGGCTTTGTGTCTTAATGCGAGGAGCATTTGTAATAAGGTGGATGAATTAGCTGTGCAAATAGAGGTAAACGAATATGATATGATTGGGATTACGGAAACATGGCTCAAGGATGGCCAAGGCTGGGAACTCAACATCCAGGGGTATTCGATATTCAGGAAAGATAGGCAGAAAGGAAAAGGAGGTGGGGTAGCATTACTGGTTAAAGAGGGGATTAACACAACTGAAAGGAAGGATATTAGCTCTGATGATGTGGAATCTGTATGGGTAGAACTGAGAAATACCAAGGGGCAGAAAATGTTAGTGGGAGTGGTATATAGACCTCCAAACAGTAATGCGGAGGTCGGGGATGGCATTAAACGGGAAATTAGAGAAGCGTGCAATAAGGGCACAGCAGTCATCATGGGTGACTTTAATCTACATATAGATTGGGCTAACCAAATTAGTAACAATACTGTGGAGGAGGAATTCCTGGAGTGTATACGGGATGGTTTCCTGGACCGATATGTCGAGGAACCAACCAGAGATCGGGCCATCTTAGACTGGGTATTATGTAATGAGAAAGGATTAATTAGCAATCTTATTGTGCGAGGCCCCTTGGGGCGGAGCGATCATAATATGATAGAATTCTTCATTAAGATGGAGAGTGAAATAGTTGACTCAGAGACTAGGGTCCTGAATTTAAATAAAGGAGACTACGATGGTATGAGGCGCGAGTTCGGTAGGATTGATTGGGGAATGTCACTCAAAGGGTTGACGGTGGATAGGCAATGGCAAACATTCAAAGATCGAATGGATGAACGACAGAATTTGTTCATCCCAATTTGGCATAAAAATAAAACAAAAAAGGTGACTCAACCGTGGCTAACAAGGGAAATTAGGGATAGCATAAGATCCAAGGAGAGGACATATAAATTGGCCAGAAAAAGCAGTAAACCTGAGGATTGGGAGCAGTTTAGGATCCAACAAAGGAGGACAAAGGGATTAATTAAGAGGGGGGAAATAGAGTATGAGAGTAAGCTTGCAGGGAACATAAAAACTGACTGTAAAAGCTTTTATAGATATGTGAAGAGAAAAAGATTGGTGAAGTCAAGCGTAGGTCCCTTGCAGTCAGAATCAGGGGAATTTATAATGGGGAACAAAGAAATGGCAGACCAATTAAATACATACTTTGGTTCTGTCTTCACAAAGGAGGACACAAATAACCTCCCAGAGATGTCGGGGAACATAGGGTCTGATGAAAGGGAGGAACTGATAGAAATCAGTATTTGTAGGGAAATGGTGTTAGGGAAATTGATGGGATTGAGGGCCGATAAATCCCCAGGGCCTGATAATCTACATCCTAGGGTACTTAAGGAAGTGGCCCTAGAAATAGTAGATGCATTGCTGGTCATCTTCCAAAATTCGATAAACTCGGGAACAGTACCCATGGATTGGCGGGTAGCTAATGTTACCCCACTGTTCAAAAAAGGTGGTAGAGAAAAAACGGGGAATTATAGACCGGTAAGCCTGACATCGGTAGTGGGGAAAAGGCTAGAGTCCATTATAAAGGATGTAATAGCAGAGCACTTGGAAAAAAGTGACCAGATCGGACAAAGTCAACATGGATTTACAAAAGGTAAATCGTGCTTGACTAATCTACTGGAATTTTTTGAGGATGTAACTGGTAAAATAGATAAGGGAGAACCAGTGGATGTGGTGTATTTGGATTTTCAAAAGGCTTTCGATAAGGTCCCGCATAACAGATTACCGTGTAAAATTAAGGCACATGGGATTGGGGGCAAGGTATTGACTTGGATAGAGAACTGGTTGGCAGACTGAAAGCAAAGAGTTGGAATAAATGGCTCTTTTTCCGAGTGGCAGGCAGTGACTAGTGGGGTACCGCAGGGATCGGTCCTTGGGCCCCAGCTATTCACAATATATATTAATGATCTGGACGAGGGAACTAGATGGAATATCTCCAAATTTACAGACGACACAAAGCTGGGTGGGCGTGTGTGCTGTGAGGGGGATGCCGAGAAACTCCAGTATGATTTGGACAGGTTGGGTGATTGGGCAGAAGCATGGCAGAAGCAATATAACGTGGATAATTGCGAGGTTATCCACTTCGGTGGCAAAAACAGGAAGGCAGATTATTATCTGAACGACAATAGATTGGGAGAAGGGGAAGTGCAGAGACCTGGGTGTCCTTGTGCACCAGTCGCTGAAGGTAAGCATGCAGGTGCAGCAGGCGGTTAAGAAGCCAAATGGTATGTTGGCATTCGTAGCGAGAGGGTTTGAGTACAGGAACAAGGATGTCTTGCTGCAGTCCAAAGATGTGCGGGTTAGGTTGATTGGCTATGATAAATTGACCCTTAGTGTTAGGGGGATTAAATACGTGGGGTTACAGGGATAGGGTGGGATATGTGTTGGTGTAGGGGTTACGGGGATCGGGTGGGATATGTGTCGGTGCAGGCTCGATGGGCCGAAATGGCCTCTATCTGCACTGTGGGGTTTCTGTGATTCTGTGATTCTGTGATTCTGAGTTGTACAGGTCCTTGGTGAGACCACACCTTGAGTATTGTGTGCAGTTTTGGTCGCCTTATCTGAGGAAGGATGTTCTTGCCATGGAAGGAGTGCAGCGAAGATTCACCAGGCTGATACATGGGATGGCAGGAATGACGTATGAGGAGAGATTGGGTCAATTGGGCTTGTACTCGCTGGAGTTTAGAAGAATGAGGGGATCTCATCGAAACTTATAAAATTCTAACAGGACTAGACAGACTAGATGCAGGAAGGATGTTCCCGATGGCGGGGAGTCCAGAACCAGGGGTCACAGTCTAAGGATAAGGGGTAAGCCATTTAGGACAGAGATGAGGAGGAATTTCTTCACCCAGAGAGTGGTGAACCTGTGGAATTCTCTACCACAGAAGGCAGTGGAGGCCAATTCATTAAATATATTCAAGAAGGAGTTGGATATATTTCTTAAGGCTAAAGTGATCAAGGGATATGGGGAGAAAGCAGGGACAGGGTACTGAATTTGGATGATCAGCCATGATCTCATTGAATGGCGGAGCAGGCTCGAGGGGCCGAATGGCCTACTTCTGCTCCTGTCTTCTATGTTTCTATGTTTACTGCCCATCCGACAGTGCTGCGCTCCCTCAGTACTGCCCATCCGACAGTGCGGCGCTCCCTCAGCACTGCCCCTCCGACAGTGCAGCGCTCCTTCAGTACTGCCCCTCCTGAAAGTGCAACGCTCCCTCAGTACTGCCCCTCCGATAGTGCGGTGCTCCCTCAGTACTGCTCCTCCAACAGTGTGGCGCTCCCTCAGTACTGCCCGTCTCAGAGTGCGGCGCTCCCTCAGTAGTGCCCCTCCGACAGTGCGGCGGTCCCTCAGTACTGCCCCTCTGACAGTGCAGCGCTCCCTCAGTACTGCCCCTCCGACAGTGCGGCTCTCGCTTAGTACTGCCCCTCCGACAGTGGGGCGGTCCCTCAGTACTGCCCCTCCAACAGTGCAGCGCTCCCTGAGTACTGCCCCTCCGACAGTGCAGCACTCCCTCAGTACTGCTCCTCCGACAGTGCAGCGCTCCCTCAGTACCGCCTCTATGACAGTGCAGCGCTCCCTCAGTACTGCCCCTCCGACAGTGCGGCGCTCCCTTAGTACTGCCCCTCCGACAGTGCGGCGCTCCCTCAGTACTGCCCCTCCGACACTGCAGCGCTCCCTGAGCACTGCCCCTCCGACAGTGCGGTGCTCACTCAGTACTGCCCCTACGACAGTGCAGCACTCCCTCAGTACTGCTCCTCTGACAGTGCAGTGCTCCCTCAGTACTGCCCCTACGACAGTGTAGCGCTCCCTCAGTACTGCCCCTCTGACAGTGCAGCGCTCCCTCAGTACTGCCCCTCCGACAGTGCAGCGCTCCCTCAGTAATGCCCCTCCGACAGTGCGGTGCTCACTCAGTACTGCCCCCACGACAGTGCAGCACTTCCTCAGTACTGCTCCTGTGACAGTGCGGCGCTCCCTCAGTACTGCCCTTCCGACAGTGCAGCGCTCCCTCAGCACTGCCCCTCCGACAGTGCGGCGCTCCCTCGGTACTGCCCCTCGGACAGTGCGGCGCTCCCTCAGTACTGCCCCTCCGACAGTGCAGCGCTCCTTCAGTACTGCCCCTCCTGAAAGTGCAACGCTCCCTCAGTACTGCCCGGCCGATAGTGCGGTGCTCCCTCAGTACTGCTCCACCAACAGTGTGGCGCTCCCTCAGTACTGCCCGTCTCAGAGTGCAGCGCTCCCTCAGTAGTGCCCCTCCGACAGTGCGGCGGTCCCTCAGTACTGCCCCTCTGACAGTGCAGCGCTCCCTCAGTGCTGCCCCTCCGACAGTGCGGAGCTCCCTTAGTACTGCCCCTCCGACAGTGCGGCTCTCGCTTAGTACTGCCCCTCCGACAGTGGGGCGGTCCCTCAGTACTGCCCCTCCAACAGTGCAGCGCTCCCTGAGTACTGCCCCTCCGACAGTGCAGCACTCCCTCAGTACTGCTCCTCCGACAGTGCAGCGCTCCCTCAGTACTGCCCCTCTGACAGTGCAGCGCTCCCTCAGTACTGCCCCTCCGACAGTGCGGCGCTCCCTTAGTACTGCCCCTCCGACAGTGCGGCGCTCCTTCAGTACTGCCCCTCTGACAGTGCAGCGCTCCCTGAGTACTGCCCCTCCGACAGTGCGGTGCTTCCTCAGTACTGCCCCTACGACAGTGCAGCGCTCCCTCAGTACTGCCCCTCTGACAGTGCAGCGCTCCCTCAGTACTGCCCCTCCGACAGTGCGGCGCTCCCTTAGTACTGCCCCTCCGACAGTGCGGCGCTCCTTCAGTACTGCCCCTCTGACAGTGCAGCGCTCCCTGAGTACTGCCCCTCCGACAGTGCGGTGCTTCCTCAGTACTGCCCCTACGACAGTGCAGCACTCCCTCAGTACTGCCCCTCTGACAGTGCAGCGCTCCCTCAGTACTGCCCCTCCGACAGTGCAGCGCTCCCTCATTAATGCCCCTCCGACAGTGCGGTGCTCACTCAGTACTGCCCCTACGACAGTGCAGCACTCCCTCAGTACTGCTCCTGTGACAGTGCAGCACTCCCTCAGTACTGCCCCTCCGACAGTGCGGCGCTCCCTCAGTACTGCCCCTCCGACAGTGCACCGCTCCCTCGGTACTGCTCCTCTGACAGTGTGGCGCTCCCTCTGTCCTGCCCCTCCGTCAGTGCAGCGCTCACTCAGTACTGTCCCTCCAACAGTGCGGCGCTCCCTCAGTACTGCCCCTCCAACAGTGCGGCGTTCCCTCTGTCCTGCCCCTCCGACAGTGCGGCGCTCCCTCAGTACTGCCCCTCCGACAGTGTGGCACTCCCTCAGTACTGCCCCTCCGACAGTGCGGTGCTCCCTCAGTACTGCCCTTCCGACAGTGCGGCGCTCCCTCAGTACTGCCCCTCCGACAGTGTGGCGCTCCCTCAGTACTGCCCCTCCGACAGTGCAGCACTCCCTCAGTACTGCCCCTCCGACAGTGCAGCGCTCCCTCAGTACTGCCCCTCCGACAGTGCGGCACTCCCTCAGTACTGCCTCTCCGACAGCGCAGCGCTCCCTCAATACTGCCTCTCCGACAGTGTGGCGCTCCCTCAGTCCTGACCCTCCGACATTGCATCACTCCCTCAGTACTGCCCCTCCGACCGTGCAGCGCTCCCTCAGTGCTGCCCCTCCGGCATTGCGGTGTTCCATGAGTACTG
>NW_028225184.1:12224272-12228266 GCF_052327205.1 Somniosus microcephalus
AGCTCCATCTACACTGTCCCATCAAACACTCCCAGGGCAGGTACAGCATGGGGTTAGATACAGAGTAAAGCTCCCTCTACACTGTCCCATCAAACACTCCCAGGGCAGGTACAGCACGGGGTTAGATACAGAGTAAAGCTCCCTCTACACTGTCCCATCAAACACTCCCAGGGCAAGTACAGCATGGGTTAGATACAGAGTAAAGCTCCCTCTACACTGTCCCATCAAACACACCCAGGGCAGGTACAGCATGGGTTAGATACAGAGTAAAGCTCCATCTACACTGTCCCATCAAACACTCCCAGGGCAGGTACAGCACGGGGTTAGATACAGAGTAAAGCTCCCTCTACACTGTCCCATCAAACACTCCCAGGGCAGGTACAGCACGGGGTTAGATACAGAGTAAAGCTCCCTCTACACTGTCCCATCAAACACTCCCAGGGTAGGTACAGCATGGGTTAGATACAGAGTAAAGCTCCCTCTACACTGTCCCATCAAACACTCCCAGGGCAGGTACAGCACGGGGTTAGATACAGAGTAAAGCTCCCTCTGCACTGTCCCCATCAAACACTCCCAGGGCAGGTAAAGCACGGGGTTAGATACAGAGTAAAGCTCCCTCTACCCTGTCCCATCAAACACTCCCAGGGCAGGTACAGCACGGGTTAGATACAGTGTAAAGCTCCCTCTACACTGTCCCATCAAACACTCCTAGGGCAGGTACAGCACGGGTTAGATACAGAGCAAAGCTCCCTCTACATTGTCCCATCAAACACTCCCAGGGCGGGTACAGCATAGGTTAGTTACAGAGTAAAGCTCCCTATACACTGTCCCATCAAACACTCCCAGGGCAGGTACAGCACGGGGTTAGATACAGAGTAAAGCTCCCTCTACACTGTCCCATCAAACACTCCCAGGGCAGGTACAGCATAGGTTAGTTACAGAGTAAAGCTCCCTATACACTGTCCCATCAAACACTCCCAGGGCAGGGACAGCACGGGGTTAGATAGAGAGTAAAGCTTCCTCGACACTGTCCCATTAAACACACCCAGGGCAGGTACAGAATGGGTTCGATACAGAGTAAAGCTTCCTCTACACTGTCCCATTAAACACTCCCAGAGCAGGTACAGCACGGGTTAGATACAGAGTAAAGCTCACTCTACACTGTCCCATCAAACACTCCCAGGGCATGTACAGCACGGGTTAGATACAGAGTAAAGCTCCCTCTATACTGTCCCATCAAACACTCCCAAGGCAGATACAGCACGGGTTAGATACAGAGTAAAGCTCACTCTACACTGTCCCATCAAACACTCCCAGGGCAGGTAAAGCATAGGTTAGTTACAGAGTAAAGCTCCCTATACACTGTCCCATCAAACACTCCCAGGGCAGGTACAGCACGGGGTTAGATACAGAGTAAAGCTCCCTCTACACTGTCTCATCAAACACTCCCAGGGCAGGTACAGCACGGGGTTAGATACAGAGTAAAGCTCCCTCGACACTGTCTCATCAAACACTCCCAGGGCAGGTACAGCAAGGGGTTAGATACAGAGTAAAGCTCCCTCTACACTGTCCCATCAAACACTCCCAGGGCAGGTACAGAACGGGTTAGATACAGTGTAAAGCTCCCTCTACAATGTCTCATCAAACACTCCCAGGGCAGGTACAGCAAGGGGTTAGATACAGAGTAAAGCTCCCTCTACACTGTCCCATCAAACACTCCCAGGGCAGGTACAGCATGGGGTTAGATACAGAGTAAAGCTCCCTCTACATTGTCCCAACAAACACTCCCAGGGCAGGTACAGCACGGGGTTAGATACAGAGTAAAGCTCCCTCTACACTGTCCCATCAAACACTCCCAGGGCAGGTACAGAACGGGTTAGATACAGAGTAAAGCTCCCTCTACACTGTCCCGTCAAACACTCCCAGGGCAGGTACAGCATGTGATAGTTACAGAGTAAAGCTCCCTCTGCACTGGCCCATCAAACACTCCTAGGGCAGGTACAGCACGGGTTAGATACAGAGTAAAGCTCCCTCTACACTGTCCCATCAAACATATCCCAGGGGCAGGTACAGCACGGGGTGAGATACAGAGTAAGCTCCCTCTACACTGTCCCATCAAACACTCCCAGGGCAGGTACAGCACGGGTTAGATACAGAGTAAAGCTTCCTCTACACTGTCCCATCAAACACTCCCAGGCATGTACAGCACGGGTTAGATACAGAGTAAAGCTCCCTCTACACTGTCCCATCAAACACTCCCAAGGCAGATACAGCACGGGTTAGATACAGTGTAAAGCTCCCTCTACACTGTCCCATCAAACACTCCCAGGGCAGGTACAGCATAGGTTAGTTACATCGTAAAGCTCCCTATACACTGTCCCATCACACACTCCCAGGGCAGGTACAGCACGGGGTTAGATACAGAGTAAGCTCCCTCTACACTGTCTCATCAAACACTCCCAGGGCAGGTACAGCACGGGGTTAGATACAGAGTAAAGCTCCCTCTACACTGTCCCAATCAACACTCCCAGGGCAGGTACAGCACGGGGTTAGATACAGAGTAAAGCTCCCTCTACACTGTCCCATCAAACACTCCCAGGGCAGGTACAGCACGGGTTAGATACAGAGTAAAGCTCCCTCTACACTGTCCCATCAAACACACCCAGGGCAGGTACAGCATGGGTTAGATACAGAGTAAAGCTCCATCTACACTGTCCCATCAAACACTCCCAGGGCAGGTACAGCACGGGGTTAGATACAGAGTAAAGCTCCCTCTACACTGTCCCATCAAACACTCCCAGGGCAGGTACAGCACGGGGTTAGATACAGAGTAAAGCTCCCTCTACACTGTCCCATCAAACACTCCCAGGGTACGTACAGCATGGGTTAGATACAGAGTAAAGCTCCCTCTACACTGTCCCATCAAACACTCCCAGGGCAGGTACAGCACGGGGTTAGATACAGAGTAAAGCTCCCTCTACACTGTCCCCATCAAACACTCCCAGGGCAGGTACAGCACGGGGTTAGATACAGAGTAAAGCTCCCTCTACCCTGTCCCATCAAACACTCCCAGGGCAGGTACAGCACGGGTTAGATACAGTGTAAAGCTCCCTCTACACTGTCCCATCAACAACTCCGAGGGCAGGTACAGCACGGGTTAGATACAGAGTAAAGCTCCCTCTACACTGTCCCATCAAACACTCCCAGGGCAGGTACAGCACGGGTTAGATACAGAGTAAAGCTCCCTAACACTGTCCCATCAAACACTCCCAGGGCAGGTTCAGCACGGGTTAGATACAGAGTAAAGCTCCCTCTACACTGTCCCATCAAACACTCCCAGGGCGGGTACAGCATAGGTTAGTTACAGAGTAAAGCTCCCTATACACTGTCCCATCAAACACTCCAGGGCAGGTACAGCACGGGTTAGATACAGAGTAAAGCTCCCTCTACACTGTCCCATCAAACACTCCCAGGGCAGGTACAGCATAGGTTAGTTACAGAGTAAAGCTCCTATACACTGTCCCATCAAACACTCCCAGGGCAGGGACAGCATGGGTTAGATACAGAGTAAAGCTTCCTCTACACTGTCCCATGAAACACACCCAGGGCAGGTACAGAATGGGTTCGATACAGAGTAAAGCTTCCTCTACACTGTCCCATTAACACTCCCAGAGCAGGTACAGCACGGGTTAGATACAGAGTAAAGCTCACTCTACACTGTACATCAAAAAATGCAAGGAAGTGAAAGAAGCGAGATAAGAGTAAAGCAATAAGAATAAAAAGAGGAAAAGATATTAGACTAAGAGAAGTTACAAAAAAGAAAAAAGAAAAGAATCGTAAAGAGAAAATACAAAAGACAATATCAAAAAAGACAGAATATAAAAAAGAAACTCTGTTCCCATCAAACTAAATCCCAGGGCAGGTACAGCACGGGTTAGATACAGAGTAAAGCTCCCTCTCAGACACTGTCCCATCAAACACTCCCAGGGGCAGG
>NW_028225184.1:12228766-12286274 GCF_052327205.1 Somniosus microcephalus
GGCAGTGAGTTCCACATTCCAACCACCCTCTGGGTGAAAAAGTTCTTCCTCAAATCCCCTCTAAATCTCCTGCCCCTTACCCTGAATCTATGCCCCCTTGTTATTGACCCCCCTACTAAGGGGAAAAGTTCCTCTTTGTCTACCCTATCTATGCCCATCACTTTGTACACCTCAATCAGGTCCCCCCTCAGCCTTCTTTGCTCCAAGGAAAACAACCCCAGCCTGTTTAGTCTTTCTTCATAGCTGAGGCGCTCCATCCCAGGTAACATCCTGGTGAATCTTCTCTGCACCCTCTCCAAAGCAATCACATCCCTCCTATAGTGAGGCGACCAGAACTGCACACAGTACTCCAGCTGTGGCCTCACCAGCGTTTTGTACAGCTCCATCATAACCTCCTTGCTCTTATATTCTATGCCTCGGCTAATGAAGGCAAGTATCCCATATGCCTTTTTAACCACCTTATCTACCTGTTCCGCTGCCTTCAGGGATCTATGTACATGTACACCAAGGTCCCTCTGACCCTCTGTACTTCCTAGGGTCCTACCACTCATTGTGTATTCCCTTGCCTTATTTGTCCGTCCAAAATGCATCACCTCACACTTTTCAGGGTTAAATTCCAGTTGCCACTTTTCCGCCCATCTGACCAACCAGTTTATATCGTCCTGTAGCCTGAGGCTTTCCTCCTCGCAATTTACCACCCCACCAATTTTCGTGTCGTCTGCGAACTTACCGATCATACCTTTTACATTCTCATCCAAATCATTTATGTAGATCACAAACAATAAGGGACCCAGCACCGATCCCTGAGGTACCCCACTGGACACAGGCTTCCAGTCACAAAAGCAACCTTCGACCATCACCCTCTGCCTCCTGCCACTCAGCCAGTTTAGGATCCAACGCGCCAAGGCACCCTGGATCCCATGGGCTCTTACCTTCTTGACCAGTCTCCTATGCGGGACTTTGTCAAAAGCTTTACTGAAGTCCATGTAAACCACATCCACAGCATTTCCCTCATCCACCTCCCTAGTCACCCCCTCGAAAAATTCAATCAGATTTGTCAGACATGATTTACCCTTGACAAAGCCATGCTGACTATCCCCGATTAATCCTTGCCTCTCCAAGTGGAGATTAATTTTGTCCCTCAGAATTTTTTCCAATAATTTCCCCACCACAGATGTTAGACTCACTGGCCTGTAATTCCCTGGTTTATCCCTGCTACCCTTCTTGTATAATGGTACTACGTTAGCTGTTCTCCAGTCCTCTGGTACATCCCCTGTGGCCAGAGAGGTTCTGAAAATTGGTGTCAGAGCCCCTGCAATCTCCTCCCTTGCCTCCCACAGCAGCCTGGGATACATCTCGTCCGGGCCTGGGGATTTATCCACTTTTTGGCCTGCTAAAACCGCTAGTAACTCCTCCCTCTCGATGCTAATATGTTCAAGTATGTCACAGTCCCCTTGCCCGATTTCTATGTCTACATCGTCTTCCTCCATAGTGAACACAGATGCAAAAAATTCATTGACAACCCCGCCTACATCATCTGGCTCTACACACAGATTGGTCCCTAATGGGCCCAACCCTTTCCCTGGTTATCCTCTTGCCCTTAATATACTTATAAAACATCTTAGGATTTTCCTTTATTTTGCTCGCCAGTGTTATTTCATGGCCCCTCCTCGCCCTCCTAATTTCTTTTTTAAGTATGCCCCTGCACTTTTTAGACTCCTCTCGGGCTTCCTCCGTCTTTAGTAACTGCCAAAAGCCCCCCTTTTTTTCCTAATGCATTTGTGTATATCCCTTGTCATCCAAGGTTCCCTTTGCTTGTTGGTCCCACCCTTGACCTTTACAGGAACATGTTGGCGTTGTACTCTCTCTATTTCCCTTCTGAAAGTCTCCCACTGCTTTGATGTGGATTTTCCTAGAAGTAGCTGCTCCCAGTCCACTTTGGCCAGATCCTACCTTATCATATTAAAATCGGCCTTCCCCCAATTTAGAACCCTTATTTCCGGGCCGTCTTTGTCTTTTTCCATGACCACCTTAAATCTCACCGAATTACGGTCACTGTCGCCAAAATGCTCTCCTACTGACACTTCCACCACTTGCCCGGCTGCATTCCCTAGAATTAGGACCAGTACCGCCCCCTCTCTTGTAGGACTTTCTACATGTTGGCTCAAAAAGCTCTCCTGGATGCACTTTAAGAATTCTGCACCCTCTAAGCCTTTCACACTCTGACTATCCCAATTAATATTGGGGAAGTTGAAATCCCCCACTATTATGACCCTATTATTTTCGCACTTCTGAAATTTGCCTACATATCTGTTCCTCGATCTCCCCCTGACTGTTTGGGGGCCTATAGTACACTCCCAGCAAAGTGCTTGCCCCCTTTTTGTTTTTAAGTTCTACCCATATGGCCTCATTAGAGGAACCCGCTAATATATCATCCCTCCTTACAGCAGTAATTGACTCCTTAATTAATATTGCAACACCCCCTCCCCTTTTACACCCGCCTCTGTCTCGCCTGAAGATTCTATACCCCAGAATATTGAGCTGCCAGTCCTGACCCTCCCTCAACCATGTCTCCGTGATAGCAACAATATCGTACTCCCATGTGTTCAACAACAACTTCAGTTCATCCACCTTATTTGCAAGACTCCTTGCATTCAAATAAATGCCTTCCAGCCTTGCCATATTCCCTTTCGCCTTCACATATTTGCTCTGCCTTCCCAGCTGACTTGTTTTTTCCTCTGTATTTGCCTGTAAATCACCCCCTACTATAGCTCCACTCTGTATCCCATCCCCCTGCCAAGTTAGTTTAAACCCCCCCCCAGCAGTGCTAGCAAACCTCCCCGCAAGGATATCGGTCCCCCTCTGGTTCAGGTGTAAACCGTCCGACTTGTACAAGTCCCACCTTTCCCAGAAGCAGACCCAGTGATCCAGGAAACTAAAGCCCTCCCCCCTGCACCATCCCTTTAGCCACGCATTCATCTGTTCTATCTTCCTATTCCTATACTCACTAGCACGTGGCACCGGGAGTAATCCAGAGATTACAACCTTTGAGGTCCTGCTCTTTAATCTTCTACCTAGCTCCCTAAATTCTTGCTGCAGGACCTCATCCCTCTTTTTACCTATGTCGTCGGTACCAATGTGGACCACGACCTCTGGCTGTTCGCCCTCCCCCTCCAGAATGCCCTGCAGCCGCTCAGTGACATCCTTGACCCTGGCACCAGGGAGGCAACAAACCATCCTGGATTCACGTCTACGGCCACAGAAACGCCTATCTGTTCCCCTTACTATAGAATCCCCTACCACTATTGCTCTCCCACTCTTTTTCCTCCCTTCCTGGGCAGCAGGAGCACCCCCAGTGCCAGGAAGTTGGCTGCTGCTGCCTTCCTCTGGTGAGTCATCCCCCCCAAACAGTATCCAAAGCGGTATACCTGGTTGAAAGGGGGATGGCCACAGGGGTCCCCTGCACTACCTGCCTGCTTCTATTGTTCCACCTGGTGGTCACCCATTTCCCTTCTGCCTGTGCAGCCCTACCCTGCGGTGTGACCAACTCACTGTACGAGTAATTCGCGACCCCCTCGGCATCGCGAATGCTCCACAACCCATCCACCCGCAGCTCCAGCGCCCCAAGACGGCCCGTCAGTAGCTGCAGCTGGATGCGTTTCTGGCACACGTGTCGGTCAGGGACACTGGCAGCGTCCCTGAATTCCCACATAGGAGCAAGAGGAGCACATCACGGGGCTGGGCTCTCCTGGCATGACCTACCCCTTTAATCAACTTAGTTCAATACCACCAGTAAAGTAAGCCTTACCGGGTCTCTGGAGCCCTTTGTAAGCCCGCTCTGCCGCTGAAGCACCCGCCGAAGCTCTGAGGCCTTGCCTCACCTAACTCCCTGACTCACCCAACTCTCAGCACTCTGTTGAAAGTCACACTCAGCGCAAAATTGCACTTCCAAGCCTGTTTTTATAGGCCCTGAAACAAAGACTTGCTGAGCTGAGCCCAGCTACATGAGAACCAGGTTAACCAGATTACTCCAGTTTCCCTTGTTCACTGCCTTCAGCTGCTCTGAGTTGTAGGACTTGTTTATCCCTTTTTAACCCTGCTTAAAGCTGGGAAATTTAGATTTTAAACAGTAAACAGTACACATTCTCTCTCTCGCCCCATTCCCTCTCTCTCTCTGTCGCCCCATTCCCTCTCTCTCTATTGCCCCTTTCCCTCTTTATTGCCCCATTCCCCCTCTCTATTGCTCCATTCCCCCTCTCTATTGCCCCATTCTCTCTCTCTCTATTGCCCCATTCTCTCTCTCTCTATTGCCCCATTCTCTCTCTCTCTATTGCCCCATTCTCTCTCTCTCTATTGCCCCATTCTCTCTCTCTCTCTATTGCCCCATTCATAAGAACATAAGAAATAGGAGCAGGAGTAGGCCAATCGGCCCCTCGAGCCTGCTCCGCCATTCAATAAGATCATGGCTGATCTGATCCTAACCGCCAATCCACTATCACAGAACCATCTCCTGAATCTAACAGAATTAGACACACGAAATAGGAGCAGGATCAGGCTACACGGCCCCTGGGCCCGCTCTGCTACCCACAGGGCCATGACCGATCCGAACCTAGACTCATGTCCAAATTCCTGCCCGCTCCCCGTAACCCTTAATTCCCTTTACTTCTAGGAAACTGTCTATTTCTGTTTTAAATTTATGTAATGATGTAGCTTCTACAGTTTTTTGGGGCAGCATATTCCATGGACCTACCACCCTCTGAGTGAAGTAGTTCCTCCTCATCTCAGTTTTGAAAGAGCAGCCCCTTATTCTAAGACTATGCCCCCTAGTTCTAGTTTCACCCATCATCGGGAACATCCTCCCCGCATCCACCCGATCCAACCCCTTCACAATCTTATATGTTTCAATAAGATCGCCTCTCATTCTTCTGAACTCCAATGAGTAGAGTCCCAATCTACTCAACCTCTCCTCATATGTCCATCCCCTCATCCCCGGGATTAACCGAGTGAACCTTCTTTGTACTGACTCGAGAGCAAGTATGTCCTTTCTTAAGTATGGACACCAAAACTGTATGCAGTATTCCAGGTGCGGTCTCACCAATACCTTGTACAACTGAAGCAATACCTCCCTATTTTTATATTCTATCCCCTTAGGATATTCCATTGGCCTTCTTAATCACTTGCTGCACCTGCATACTAACCTTTTGAGTTTCGTGCACCAGGACCCCCAGATCCCTTTGTACTTCAGTACTTTCCAGTTTCTTGCCATTAAGATAATAACTTGCTCTACGATTTTTCCTGCCAAAGTGCATAACCTCACACTTTCCAGTATTGTATTCCATCTGCCAAATCTCTGCCCACTTACTTAGCCTGTCTATGTCCCCTTGCAGGTTTTTTATGTCCTCCTCACTCACTACTTTCCCTCCCATCTTAGTATCATCTGCAAACTTTGATATGTTACACTCGGTCCCCTCCTCCAAATCGTTAATATAGATTGTAAAGAGTTGGGGACCCAGCACTGACCCCTGCGGAACACCACTAGTTACTGATTGCCAGTCTGAGAATGAACCATTTATCCCAACTCTCTGCCTTCTGTTAGATAGCCAATCCTCTATCCATTCCCCCCTCTCTCTCTCTCTCTCTCTCTCTATTGCCCCATTCCCTCCTCCCCTCCTCTCTCTCTCTATTGCCCCATTCCCCCTCAGTCACCTGTCTGAACTCCAGCCCTGAGGGGAGGGCCATTCGCCCCCCACTCAGCCATCTCTGTGCCAGCCTCACAGCAGCTAGTCCTCCCAGCTCGGCCATTTCCGGACCTCCCAGCGCCGCCCACCTATCCCTGCAGCCCCGGCGGGTCCTCCCAGCTCCCAGCACCCGTCCCGTCAGCACCTGCGCGCCCTCCACCCTCAGCCACCATCCGCAGCCATCCCGGCCCGCACGGCATCCCGACTCCCTAGGAAGAGCGGCATGGCGAAGCAGGGCGGCCGGCGGAGCTGCCCCCACCGATAGTGGCGGCGGATGGCGGCAAAGGCAGACTTTGTGCGGCCCGGGCTAAGGTGGCGCTTTCCGCCGCCATCTTGGTGCGGGGCAAAGCCGGCGGGCGGGGCAAGAGACGGCTGACGTCATTTCGGGCCAGCTATTAATTTTTTAATTAAAAATCTCTCCCCTTTATTTAATTCGAGGTACTCCTCAGGCACAGGCCTGCAGATTAATAAATATACACAGAAAACATAAAACTTGCGAAAGGGAGTGCATTACTTGTCCTTGGCAGTTGGGTGCTCCGCCATCTTTGTAAAGGGACCTTTTGAGTGGGGCGCCATCTTTGTAAGGGGGGAACATTCGTCTGATCCGCCAGCTTTGCGAAGGGGCCTTTGCATGGTCCTCCATCTTTGTAAAGGGGCCTTTGCATGTTCCTCCATCTTTGTAAAGGGGCCTTTGCATGGTCCTCCATCTTTGTAAAGGGGCAGCTGGGGTTGGAAGGCCAGAACAACATAAGCAATTAGGAGCAAGAGTTGGCCATTTAATGTTATAGAGTCATCGAGTTATACAGCACAGAAAGAGGCCCTTCGGCCCATCCTGTCCGCGCCGGCCATCAAGCCCCGTCTATTCTAATCCCATTTCCCAGCACTTGGTCCGTAGCCTTGTCTGCTATGGCGTTTCAAGTGCTCATCTAAATGCTTCTTGAATGTTGTGAGGGTTCCTGCCTCTACCACCCTTTCAGGCAGTGAGTTCCAGATGCCAACCACCCACTGGGTGAAAAAGTTTTTCCTCAAATCCCCTCGAAACCTCCTGCCCCTTACCCTGAATCTATGCCCCCTGGTTATTGACCCCTCTACTAAGGGGGAAAGTTCCTTTCTATCTACCCTATCTATGCCCCTCATAATTTTGTACACCTCAATCATGTCCCCCCTCAGCCTTCTCTGCTCCAAGGAAAACAACCCCAGCTTGTCCAGTCTTTCTTCATAGCTGAAGCGTTCCAGCCCAGGTAACATCCTGGTGAATCTCCTCTGCACCCTCTCCAATGCAATCACATCCTTCCTATAGTGTGGCGATCAGAACTGCACACAGTATTCCAGCTGTGGCCTAACTAGCGTTTTGTTCAGCTCCATCATAACCTCCCTGCTCTTATATTCTATGCCTCGGCTAATGAAGGCAAACATAGAAACATAGAGATAGGAACAGGAGTAGGCCATTCGGCCCTTCGAGCCTGCTCCGCCATTCAATGAGATCATGGCTGATCTTCGTCTGAGATCATAGCTGATCTTACCAGTTCAGTACCCCGTCCCCGCCTTTTCTCCGTAACCCTTAATCCCCTTAGCCTTCAGAAATATATCCAATTCTCTCTTGAAAATATTTATTGAATTAGCCTTCACAGCCCTCTGTGGCAGGGAATTCCACAGGCTCACCACTCTTTGAGTGTAGAAATTCTTCCTCATCTCTGTTTTAAATGATTTGCCCGCTATTTTTAGACTGTGGCCCCTGGTTCTGTGCTCCCCGGCCATTGGAAACATTCTCTCTGAATTCAGCCTGTCCAGGCCTGCCATAATTTTATATGTTTCGATGAGATCCCCTCTCAATCTTCTAAACTCCAGTGAGTACAAGCCCAAACTATTTAATCTCTCTTCGTAGGTCATTCCCGCCATTCCAGGTATCAGCCTGGTGAATCGCCGTTGCACTCCCTCCATGGCAAGAACATCCTTCCGCAGATGGGGCGACCAAAACTGTACACAATACTCCAGATGCGGTCTCACCAGCACCTTGTACAGCTGTAGTAAGGTATCCCTATTCCTATACTCGAACCCCCTTGATATGAAGGCCAACATACCATTTGCCTTCTTGATCGCCTGTTGCACCTGCATGCTCTCCTTCAGTGACTGGTGCACAAGAACACCCAGGTCCCTCTGCACTTCCCCATCTCCCAATCTATTGCCATTTAGATAATAATCTACCCTCCTGTTTTTACCCCCAAAGTGGATAACCTCGCATTTATCCACATTATAGTGCATCTGCCACGTATCTGCCCATTCCCCCAACCTGTCCAAATCGCACTGTAGCCTCCTGACATCCTCATCAGAGCCCACCCCTCCTCCTAGTTTAGTGTCGTCAGCGAATTTGGAAATATTGCATCCAATTCCCTGATCCAGATCATTTATATATATTGTGAACAGCTGGGGTCCCAGGACAGATCCTTGCGGCACCCCGCTGGTCACTGCCTGCCACTCCGAAAACGAGCCGTTTATTCCAACTCTCTGTTTTCTATCCGCCAGCCAGTTCTCTATCCACGTTAATACTTTGCCCCCAATCAGTATCCCATATGCCTTCTTAACCACCTTCTCCACCTGTCCTGCTGCCTTCAGGGATCTATGTACATGCACACCAAGGTCCCTCTGATCCTCTGTCCTTCCTAGGGTCCTACCATTCATTGTGTATTCCCTTGCCTTGTTAGTCCTCCCAAAATGTACCAACTCACACTTTTCAGGGTTAAATTCCATTTGCCACTGTTCTGCCCATCTGACCAACCCGTCTATATCGTCCTGTAGCCTGAGGCTTCCCTCCTCGCTATTTACAACTCCACCAATTTTCATGTCATCTGCGAACTCACTGATCATACCTCCTACATTCATATCTAAATCATTAATGTACACTACAAACAGCAAGGGACCCAGCACCGATCCCTGCGGTACACCACTGGACACAGGCTTCCAGTCACAAAAACAACCTTCGACCATCACCCTCTGCCTCCTGCCACTAAGCCAATTTTGAATCCAATGTGCCAAATTGCCCTGGGTCCCATGGGCTCTTACCTTCTTGACCAGTCTCCCATGCGGGACTTTGTCAAAAGCCTTACTGAAGTCCATGTAGACTACATCAACTGCACTACCCTCATCCACACACCTAGTCACCCCCTCGAAAAATTCAATCAAATTGGTCAGACATGATTTAATTTAATTTCAGTTAATTAAATAAAATCTGGAATAAAAAGCTACTCTCAGTAACTAATGTCCTTTAGGGAAGGAAATCGAGGGGAAAACTCCATTGGTTGGAATCATACCTAGCACAAAGGAAGTTGGCTGTGGTTGTTGGAGGTCATTCATCTCAATCACATGACATCACTGCAGGAGTTCCTCAGGGCAGTGTCCGAGGCCCAACCACCTTCAGCTGTTTCATCAATGACCTTCCCTCCATCATAAGGTCAGAAGTGGGGATGTTCGCTGAAGATTGCACACTGTTCAGCACCATTCGAGACTCGTCAGATACTGACGCAGTCCGTGTCCATATGCAGCAAGACCTGGACAACATTCAGACTTGGGCTGACGAGTGGCAGGTAACATTCGCACCACACAAGTGGCAGGCAATGACCATCTCCAACAAGCGAGACTCTAACCATCTCCCCTTGACATTCAATGGCATTACCATCGCTGAATCCCCCACTATCAACGTCCTGGGGGGTCACCATTGACCAGAAACTTAACTGGACCAGCCACATAAATACTGTGGCTACAAGAGCGGGTCAGAGGCTGGGTATTCTGCGGCGAGTGTCTCACCTCCTGACTCCCCAAAGCCTTTCCACCATCTACAAGGCACAAGTCAGGAGTGTGATGGAATACTCTCCACTTGCCTGGATGAGTGCAGCTCCAACAGCACTCAAGAATCTCGACACCATTCAGGATAAAGCAGCCCGCTTGATTGGCACCCCATCCACCACCTTCAACATTCACTCCCTCCACCGCCGGCGCACCGTGGCTGCAGTGTGCACCACGGATGATACCACGGTGGTAGGCCAGATCACCAACAACGATGAGTCAGCCTACACGGAGGAGGTCCAGCACCTCGTGAAGTGGTGCGCCGATAACAACCTGGCCCTCAACATCAAGAAAACCAAAGAAATCATTGTGGACTTCAGGAAGTCCAAAGGCGGAAGTCACACCCCCATCCACATCCATGGGGCTGTGGTGGAAAGGGTGGACAGCTTTAAGTTCCTCGGAGTCCACATCACGGAAGACCTCTCCTGGTCCCTCAATACCTCCTCTCTGGTGAAGAAGGCCCAGCAGCGCCTATATTTCCTAAGGAGGCTGAAGGGATGTAACCTGTCACCCCTGATCCCCTCTAACTTTTACCGCTGCACTATAGAGAGCATCCTGACAAACTGTATCACAGTGTGGTATGGCAGCTGTAGCTACTATGACCGGAAAGCCCTGCAGCGGGTAGTCAAAACTGCCCAACGCATTACCGGCACCCGGCTACCGACCATAGAGCACATATACCAGAAACGCTGTTTACGGAGGTCACGGTCCATCATCAAAGACCCTACCCACCCCAGCCACAGTCTGTTCGCCCTCCTGCCATCTGGGAGACGCTACAGATGCATTCGCACCCGAACGACCAGATTTAGGAACAGCTTCTTTCCCAGGGCTGTCATCCTACTGAACTCCACAAATAAACTCTAACGCCTGCACATCTGTCAATGTACTATATTATGGTTATGTTTATGTTAATGTATTACAAGCCAAAGGTATGTGGAATGTTTAAATGTCTTAATCTAAATGTACACTCTCGGGAGCCGCGAGCCTACATTTCGTTGTACTGCACTTGTGCACTAACACTGACAATGCACTGCAGCAACTCGCCAAGGCTCCTTCAACAGCACCTTCCAAACCCGCGACCTCTACCACATAGAAGGACAAGGGCAGCAGACGCATGGGAACATCACTGTAAGATTCGCGAAATTTTCATTAAATAATCACGTAGGAAAATAGGGTTTAATAAAACAGCTTTATTGACCAAAAGAGAAACCTTTGATGAAAGGGCACACAAAATGGCCGCCAGACCTCGTGACCAGCTTCTGGGACCATTTGAATTTCTGTCACTGCAAGCCAGACAGGCTTGTGGATTGAGGGCATTAAAAGCCCGCGAAAACCAGTTTCGGGAAGCCGAAACTCATGGAACTGAGCATGCATATTGATTAGGTTATAAGTACAGGACAGATTTGGGTGGCGGGATGAGACCCATCAAGAAATGGGCGGACAATTGAACGAACGCTTTAACCCATTACACTGTACAAAGAGAAGCCGTTTAACAGCCATCCAGGGCAATCTCCAGACCGATCAATATACAAACCGAGTTACGGTAACAAAGCAAAGACATTATCGGCCCAGGAAGGCCAGTTAAGCTATCACCGGCTCCCGTTACAAAGACAAAACACCCCTGCAGAGAGTTCTGCCCGCCAAAATTATTACAAAGACAGGACTATGATTTGGCGGGATATAAGAATGTTCCAAAAAAAGTATAACTGTGGATTGAGTAAAGTCCATCGGTACTTCTTCGGTTCGGAACGTGTTCGGTTCGTGGTTCGGTAAACGGTGTCCAGCGGGGTGTTCAGCCTTGTGTTCCGCGACTTTGGGAGGCTCGGCCCGGCAAGGCCCGGCCACGACGGGAAGACGACGAGGGAGGGAGGCCCGGGTACTTTTGCCGGAAGATCGTCGACGACCCAGGCCGGAGAAGAAGACACTCAGGTCCCGGAGGGTGCATCCAGTTCTTCAACATCGCATCGGTAACGGACCCATCCGTGGCGAGCGCTCAACGAGGCTGTACCGGCTGCCTCCATCGCAGGAGGAAAACAAGCTGCGCCAGAAGCTTCCAAACCCACGTGACGACGGAAAGCTGAGTCGAAAGGCTGCAAAGCCTTTTTCGCAATTCTTAAAGTGGTGAGCATGATCCCGGGTCCCTCAAATCGAAACTTAGTTAGGTTTAGGGGAGGGGGTTAAGGGTAATTGTAATGTGTTACCCCTTTTACGATGTGCCGTGTGTTCCCCATTTCTATAGAGTTAAGTTTATAGATGTGTGCATGCTTGTAGTTGCTTTAATCTGTGCATATGACATGTATTTTGCAATGCTGCAAACTGCTCAATAAAGGCATCCATTTCGTGCTATTCGACCTGGTCTGTTGAGTTTTTCTCTGCACTACAGCTCCCTGCAGCTAACTCCAAGGTCTAGAACTGTAGGGGCGAGTGGGTCGAATCACTCACGGGTAATTATTGCAAGAAGCCTGGCAGGAGACCAGAGCAAGCAAGAGAAACCCCCTACACATCACCACCTACAAGTTCCCCTCCAAGCCACACGCCATCCTGACTTGGACCTGTATCGCCGTTCCTTCACTGTCGCTGGGCCAAAATCCTGGAACCCCCTTCCTAACAGCATTGTGGGTGTACCTACACCATACGGACTGCAGCGGTTCAAGAAGGTGGCTCACTACTATCTTCTCAAGGGCAGTTAGGGATGGGCACTGAATGCGGGCCTTGCCAGCGATGACCACAACCCGTGAGTGATTAATTTAAAAAAATAAGATGTTGGCTGATCTTCTACCTCATCTCCACTCTCCTGCACTATCCCCATATAAGAACATAACATAAGAACATAAGAAATAGGAGCAGGAGTAGGCCAACCGGCCCCTCGAGCCTGCTCCACCATTCAATAAGATCATGGCTGATCTGATCCTAACCGCCAATCTACTATCACAGAACCATCTCCTGAATCTAACAGGATTAGACACACGAAATAGGAGCAGGATCAGGTTACACGGCCCCTGGGCCCGCTCCGCTACCCACAGGGCCATGACCGATCCGAACCTAGACTCATGTCCAAATTCCTGCCCGCTCCCCGTAACCCTTAATTCCCTTTACTTCTAGGAAACTGTCTATTTCTGTTTTAAATTTATGTAATGATGTAGCTTCTACAGCTTTTTGGGGCAGCATATTCCATGGACCTACCACCCTCTGAGTGAAGTAGTTCCTCCTCATCTCAGTTTTGAAAGAGCAGCCCCTTATTCTAAGACTATGCCCCCTAGTTCTAGTTTCACCCATCATCGGGAACATCCTCCCCGCATCCACCCGATCCAACCCCTTCACAATCTTATATGTTTCAATAAGATCGCCTCTCATTCTTCTGAACTCCAATGAGTAGAGTCCCAATCTACTCAACCTCTCCTCATATGTTCATCCCCTCATCCCCGGGATTAACCGAGTGAACCTTCTTTGTACTGACTCGAGAGCAAGTATGTCCTTTCTTAAGTATGGACACCAAAACTGTACGCAGTATTCCAGGTGCGGTCTCACCAATACCTTGTACAACTGAAGCAATACCTCCCTATTTTTATATTCTATCCCCCTAGCAATGAAAGCCAACATTCCATTGACCTTCTTAATCACTTGCTGCACCTGCATACTAACCTTTTGAGTTTTGTACACCAGGACCCCCAGATCCCTTTGTACTTCAGTACTTTCCAGTTTCTTGCCATTAAGATAATAACTTGCTCTACGATTTTTCCTGCCAAAGTGCATAACCTCACACTTTCCAGTATTGTATTCCATCTGTCAAATCTCTGCCCACTTACTTAGCCTGTCTATGTCCCCTTGCAGGTTTTTTATGTCCTCCTCACTCACTACTTTCTGAACGGCAATAGATTGGGAGAAGGGGAAGTGCAACGAGACCTGGGTGTCCTTGTGCACCAGTCGCTGAAGGTAAGCATGCAGGTGCAGCAGGCGGTTCAGAAGACAAATGGTATGTTGGCCTTTGTAGCGAGAGGATTCGAGTACAGGAACAAGGATGTCTTGTTACAGTTGCACAGGGCCTTGGTGAGACCACACCTTGAGTATTGTGTGCAGTTTTGGTCGCCTTATCTGAGGAAGGACGTTCTTGCCATGGAGGGAGTGCAGCGAAGATTCACCAGGCTGATACCTGGGATGGCAGGAATGACGTACGAGGAGAGATTGGGTCGATTGGGCTTGTACTCACGGGAGTTTAGAAGATTGAGAGGGGATCTCATCGAAACCTATAAAATTCTGTCAGGCCTGGACAGACTAGATGCAGGAAGGATGTTCCCGATGGTCGAGGAGTCCAGAACCAGGGGTCACAGTCTAAGGATAAGGGGTAAGCCATTTAGGACTGAGATGAGGAGGAATTTCTTCACCCAGAGAGTGGTGAACCTGTGGAATTCTCTACCACAGAAGGCAGTAGAGGCCAATTCATTAAATATATTCAAGAAGGAGTTGGATATATTTCTTAAGGCTAAAGGGATCAAGGGATACGGGGAGAAGGCAGGGACAGGGTACTGAATTTGGATGATCAGCCAGGATCTCATTGAATGGCGGAGCAGGCTCGAGGGGCCGAATGGCCTCCTCCTGCTCCTATCTTCTCTGTTTTCTTTGCCCTCTGGGGCAGAGAATTCCAAAGATTCACCACCCTCTGAGTGAAGAAATTCCTCCTCATCTCAGTCCTAAATGGCCGACCCCTTGTTCTGAGACTGTGACCCCTGGTTCTGGACTCCCCAGCCAAGGGGGAAACAGCCTCTCAAGCCCTGTAAGAATTTTGTATGTTTCAATGAGATCACCTCTCAGTCTTCTAAACTCTAGAGAATATAGGCCTAGTTTACTCAACCTCTCCTCATAGGACATAGAATTTTTCGAGGGGGTGACTAGGGGTTGGATGAGGGAAATGCTGTGGATGTGGTTTACATGGACTTCAGTAAAGCTTTTGACAAAGTCCCGCATAGGAGACTGGTCAAGAAGGTAAGAGCCCATGGGATCCAGGGTGCCCTTGGTGCGTTGGATCCTAAACTGGCTGAGTGGCAGGAGGCAGAGGGTGATGGTCGAAGGTTGCTTTTGTGACTGGAAGCCTGTGTCCAGTGGGGTACCTCAGGGATCGGTGCTGTGTCCCTTGTTGTTTGTGATCGACGTAAATGATTTGGATGAGAATGTAAAAGGTATGATCAGTAAGTTCGCAGATGACACGAAAATTGGTGGGGTGGTAAATTGCGAGGAGGAAAGCCTCAGGCTACAGGACGATATAAACGGGTTGGTCAGATGGGCGGAAAAGTGGCAAATGGAATTTAACCCTGAAAAGTGCGAGGTGATGCATTTTGGATGGACAAATAAGGCAAGGGAATACACAATGAGTGGTAGGACCCTAGGAAGTACAGAGGGTCAGAGGGACCTTGGTGTACATGTACATAGATCCCTGAAGGCAGCGGAGCAGGTAGATAAGGTGGTTAAAAAGGCATATGGGATACTTGCCTTCATTAGCCGAGGCATAGAATATAAGAGCAGGGAAGTTATGATGGAGCTGTACAAAACGCTGGTGAGGCCACAGCTGGAGTACTGTGTGCAGTTCTGGTCGCCTCACTATAGGAAGGATGTGATTGCTTTGGAGAGGGTGCAGAGAAGATTCACCAGGATGTTACCTGGGATGGAGCGCCTCAGCTATGAAGAGAGGCTGGACAGGCTGGAGTTGTTTTCCTTGGAGCAGAGAAGGCTGAGGGGGGACCTGATTGAGGTGTACAAAATAATGAGGGGCATAGATAGGGTAGATAAAGAGGAACTTTTCCCCTTAGTGGGGGGGTCAATAACAAGGGGGCATAGATTCAGGGTAAGGGGCAGGAGATTTAGAGGGGATTTGAGGAGGAACTTTTTCACCCAGAGGGTGGTTGGAATGTGGAACTCAATGCCTGAAAGGGTGGTGGAGGCAGGAACCCTCACAACATTCAAGAAGCATTTGGATGAGCACTTGAAATGCCATTGCATACAAGGCTATGGACCAAATGCTGGAAAATGGGATTAGACTGGACAGGGATGGATGGGCGGCGCAGACACGATGGGCCGAAGGGCCTCTTTCTGTGCTGTAAAACTCTATGACTCTATGACTCTATGACAGTCCCCCCATCCCAGGAATCAGTCTGGTGAACCTTCGTTGCACTCCCTCTATAGCAAGTATATCCTTCCTTAGGTAAGGAGTCCAAAACTGTCCACAATACTCCAGGTGTGGTCTCACCAGGGCCCTATATAATTGCAGTAAGACATCTTGGGGGAGAAATTGGGTGAGTCGCGCCACTTGTTAGCGCCTAAAGAGGCAGGCAGTGGCTGTAGCGCCACTGGCTGCGCCTCCCGCGACATTGAGTTGGGGCGATAATGGTGGCGTTAGCCTTTTGCGCTGCGCCGCCACCGATGACGTCATCGGTGTGCGCAGCGCCCCGTTCGCGATATTTGGTCGCGAACGCCGCAGTTGCCCGGTTCACGGGGCCTTACTGTGCCAGCAGCAAGTTAAGGTGGAGGTGCGGGGGGCGGCCGCCTGCCAGCACCTCCGTCCCCGGCCTCCTAACCAACCCCCCCCCCGCGGCATTGCCAGCTGTTTCCCGAGAGCCCGGCACTTCTCCTTGGTGACGGTCTCGTTTGCCGGCACTCGCGAGCGGGGATCGCGCTGTTAGAAACATACATAGAAGATAGGAGCAGGAGTAGGCCATTCGGCCCTTCGAGCCTGCTCCGCCATTCAACGAGATCATGGCTGATCATCCAAACCCTAGCACCCGGTCCCTACACCGACAGCCATCCCACCCAAGCCCTATCCCCGTAACCCCACGTATTTAATCCCCCCTAACACTAAGGGTCAATTTATCATAGCCAATCAACCTAACCCGCACATCTTTGGACTGTGGGAGGAAACCGGAGCACCCGGAGGAAACCCACGCAAACACGGGGAGAATGTGCAAACTCCACACAGACAGTCACCCGAGGCCGGATTCGAACCCGGGTCCCTGGCGCTGTGAGGCAACAGTGCTAACCACTATGCCACCGTGCCGCCCCCTTAACAGCGGGAGGAAGGCGTGCAGTACCGCAGCGTGCCATGCCGCAGCGGGTGGCGCTGCGGCACGCTGCTCTGCGATATTCAGTTTCAGCGCCCGAAGAGGGACGCGGAGCGCCTCGAGCCTCGCCCCGTCTCCCTCGAGGGGCAATGAAACGGAATATCTGACGATCGCTGAAGCCTCGAACGCTGCGCTAAATCCTGCGCTCAGGCGACTTTTGCGCCCCAACCCAATTTCTAGGCCCTTTACTCTTATACTCAAATCCTCTTGTAATAAAGGCCAACATACCATTTGCTTTCCTAACTGCTTGCTGTACCTGCATGTTAAGTTTCAGCGATTGGTGTACAAGGACACCCAGGTTCCTCTGAACAACAACATTTCCCAATCTCTCACCATTTAAATAATACTCTGCTTTTCAATTTTTCCTTACCAAAGTGGATAACTTCACATTTCTCCACATTATATTCCATTTGCCACCTTCTTGCCCACTCACTGAGCCTGTCTATACCCCCCTTGAAGCCTCCTTGCATCCTCCTCACAACACACATCCCCATCTTTGCAAGGCAGCTTACATTGGATCACATACATCGGATATACGGCCCAGAAACAGGCCATTCGGCCCAACTAGTCCACGCCGGCATTTATGCTCCACTCGAGCCTCCTCCCGTCTTTCCTCATCTAACTCTATCAGCTTAACCCTCTATTCCCGTCTCCCTCATGTGCTTCTCCAGCCTCCCCTTAAATCCATCTATACTACTCGCCTCAACCACTCCCTGTGGCAGCGAGTTCCACATTCTCACCACTCTCTGGGTTAAGAAGTTTCTCTTGAATTCCCTACTGCATTGCGCAGTGACGATCTTATATTGATGGCCTCTAGTTATGCTCCTCCCCACAAGTGGAAACAGTCTCTCTGTATTAACCTTCTCTGCTCTAAGGAGAACAACCCCACGTAACTGAAGTCCCTCATCCCCAGCACCATTCTGGTCAATCTCCTCTTAACCTTCTCTGCTCTAAGGAGAACAATCCCAGCTTCTCCAGTGTCTCCATGTAACTGAAGTCCCTCATCCCCGGCACCATTCTGGTCAATCTCCTCTTAACCTTCTCTGCTCTAAGGAGAACAACCCCAGCTTCTCCAGTCTCTCCACGTAACTGAAGTCCCTCATCCTCTGGAACCATTCTGGTCAATCTCCTCCTTAACCTTCTCTGCTCTAAGGAGAACAACCCCAGCTTCTCCAGTCTCTCCACGTAACTGAAGTCCCTCATCCCTGGAACCATCCTGGTCAATCTCCCCTTAACCTTCTCTGCTCTAAGGAGAACAATCCCAGCTTCTCCAGTCTCTCCACATCACTGAAGTCCCTCATCCCCGGTACCATTCTGGTCAATCTCCTCTTAACCTTCTCTGCTCTAAGGAGAACAACCCCAGCTTCTCCAGTCTCTCCACGTAACTGAAGTCCCTCATCCCTGGTACCATTCTGGTCAATCTCCCCCTTAACCTTCTCTGCTCTAAGGAGAACAACCCCAGCTTCTCCAGTCTCTCCACGTAACTGAAGTCCCTCATCCCTGGTACAATTCTGGTCAATCTCCCCCTTAACCTTCTCTGCTCTAAGGAGAACAGCCCCAGCTTCTCCAGTCTCTCCACGTAACTGAAGTCCCTCATCCCCGGTACCATTCTGGTCAATCTCCCCCTTAACCTTCTCTGCTCTAAGGAGAACAGCCGTGTTGACCTTTTGGGACAACCACTTGAAAACGGAGGAGCCACGAGGTGAAAAAGGAATGACTTACATCAAGCCTACGGCACAGAAAAAGCCAATTCAGCCCAACAAGTCCATCCTGATGTTCCTGCTCCACACGAGCCTCCTCCCACCCCTCTTCATATCACCCCATCACCATATCCTTCTATTCCTTTCTCCCTCGTGTGTTTATCCAGCCTCCCCTTAAATGCATCTCTGTTATTCGCCTCAACCACTCCCTGTGGTAGCGAGTTCCCCATTCTCACCACTCTCTGGGTAAAGAAGTTTCTCCTGAATTCCCGATTGGATTTATTGGTGACTATCTTATATTGATGGCCCCTAGTTCTGGTCTCGCCCTCAAATGGGGGATTATTGCTTAAGATAAAAAATCACGGGATGGGGGTAATATTCTGGCATGGATAGAGGATTGGCTATCTAACAGAAGGCAGAGAGTTGGGATAAATGGTTCATTCACAGACTGGCAATCAGTAACAAGTGGTGTTCCGCAGGGGTCAGTGCTGGGTCCCCAACTCTTTACAATCTATATTAACGATTTGGAGGAGGGGACCGAGTGTAACATATCAAAGTTTGCAGATGATACTAAGATGGGAGGGAAAGTAGTGAGTGAGGAGGACATAAAAAACCTGCAAGGGGACATCGACAGGCTAAGTAAGTGGGCAGAGATTTGGCAGATGGAATACAATACTGGAAAGTGTGAGGTTATGCACTTTGGCAGGAAAAATCATAGAGCAAGTTATTATCTTAATGGCAAGAAACTGGAAAGTACTGAAGTACAAAGGGATCTGGGGGTCCTGGTGCACGAAACTCAAAAGGTTAGTATGCAGGTGCAGCAAGTGATTAAGAAGGCCAATGGAACGTTGGCTTTCATTGCTAGGGGGATAGAATATAAAAATAGGGAGGTATTGCTTCAGTTGTACAAGGTATTGGTGAGACCGCACCTAGAATACTGCGTACAGCTTTGGTGTCCATACTTAAGAAAGGACATACTTGCTCTCGAGTCAGTACAAAGAAGGTTCACTCGGTTAATCCTGGGGATGAGGGGATGGACATATGAGGAGAGGTTGATTAGATTGGGACTCTACTCATTGGAGTTCAGAAGAATGAGAGGCGATCTTATTGAAACATATAAGATTGTGAAGGGGTTGGATCGGGTGGATGCGGGGAAGATGTTCCCGATGATGGGTGAAACTAGAACTAGGGGGCATAGTCTTAGAATAAGGGGCTGCTCTTTCAAAACTGAGATGAGGAGGAACTACTTCACTCAGAGGGTGGTAGGTCCATGGAATATGCTGCCCCAAAAAGCTGTAGAAGCTACATCATTACATAAATTTAAAACAGAAATAGACAGTTTCCTAGAAGTAAAGGGAATTAAGGGTTACGGGGAGCGGGCAGGAATTTGGACATGAGTCTAGGTTCGGATCGGTCATGGCCCTGTGGGTAGCGGAGCGGGCCCAGGGGCCGTGTAGCCTGATCCTGCTCCTGTTTCGTGTGTCGAATTCTGTTAGATTCAGGAGATGGTTCTGTGATAGTAGATTGGCGGTTAGGATCAGATCAGCCGTGATCTTATTGAATGGCGGAGCAGGCTCGAGGGGCCGATTGGCCTACTCCTGCTCCTATTTCTTATGTTCTTATGTTCTAAGTGGAAACATCTTCTCTACGTCTACCCTATCGAACCCTTTCATAATCTTAAAGACCTCTATCAGGTCACCCCTCGGCCTTCTCTCTTCTAGAGAAAAGAGCCCCAGCCTGTTCATCCTTTCCTGATAGGTATAACCTCCCAGTTCTGGTATCTTCCTAGTAAATCTTTTTTGCCACTTTTCCAGTGCCTCTTTTTGTAAAATGGGGTATATTCAAGGCAGAGATCGATAGATTTTTGGATATTAAGGGAATCAAGGGATATGGGGGATAGTGCAGGAAGGTGGAGTTAAGGTAGAAGATCAGCCATGATCTTATTGAATGGTGGAGCAGGCTCAAGGAACTGAATGGCCTACTCCTGCTCCTAATTCTTATTTGCTTTCTGTTTTAGGGCAATCAGAACTGTGCACGGTGCTGCAAGTGTGGTCTAACCAAGGTACATGGAGACCAGAACTGTACACAGTGCTCCAAGTGTGGTCTAACCAAGGTATATGGAGACCAGAACTGTGCACAGTGCTCCAAGTGTGGTCTAACCAAGGTATACGGAGACCAGAACTGTGCACAGTGCTCCAAGTGTGGTCTAACCAAGGTATATAGAGACCAGAACTGTGCACAGTGCTCCAAGTGTGGTCTAACCAAGGTATATGGAGACCAGAACTGTGCACAGTGCTCCAAGTGTGGTCTAACCAAGGTATACAGAGACCAGAACTGTGCACAGTGCTCCAAGTGTGGTCTAACCAAGGTACATGGAGACCAGAAATATGCACAGTGCTCCAAGTGTGGTCTAACCAAGGTATACAGAGACCAGAACTGTGCACAGTGCTACAAGTGTGGTCTAACCAAGGTACATGGAGACCAGAACTGTGCACAGTGCTGCAAGTGTGGTCTAACCAAGGTACATGGAGACCAGAACTGTGCACAGTGCTCCAAGTGTGGTCTAACCAAGGTACATGGAGACCAGAACTGTGCACAGTGCTGCAAGTGTGGTCTAACCAAGGTACATGGAGACCAGAACTGTGCACAGTGCTACAAGTGTGGTCTAACCAAGGTATATAGAGACCAGAACTGTGCACAGTGCCGCAAGTGTGGTCTAACCAAGGTACATGGAGACCAGAACTGTGCACAGTGCTCCAAGTGTGGTCTAACCAAGGTATACAGAGACCAGAACTGTGCACAGTGCTCCAAGTGTGGTCTAACCAAGGTACATGGAGACCAGAAATATGCACAGTGCTCCAAGTGTGGTCTAACCAAGGTATACAGAGACCAGAACTGTGCACAGTGCTACAAGTGTGGTCTAACCAAGGTACATGGAGACCAGAACTGTGCACAGTGCTGCAAGTGTGGTCTAACCAAGGTACATGGAGACCAGAACTGTGCACAGTGCTCCAAGTGTGGTCTAACCAAGGTACATGGAGACCAGAACTGTGCACAGTGCTGCAAGTGTGGTCTAACCAAGGTACATGGAGACCAGAACTGTGCACAGTGCTCCAAGTGTGGTCTAACCAAGGTATATGGAGACCAGAACTGTGCACATTGCTCCCAGTGTGGTCTAACCAGGGTATATGGAGACCAGAACTGTGCACAGTGCTCCAAGTGTGGTCTAACCAAGGTATATAGAGACCAGAACTGTGCACAGTGCTCCAAGCGTGGTCTAACCAAGGTATATAGAGACCAGAACTGTGCACAGTGCTCCAAGTGTGGTCTAACCAAGGTATATAGAGACCAGAACTGTGCACAGTGCTCCAAGTGTGGTCTAACCAAGGTATATAGAGACCAGAACTGTGCACAGTGCTCCAAGTGTGGTCTAACCAAGGTATATGGAGACCAGAACTGTGCACAGTGCTCCAAGTGTGGTCTAACCAAGGTATATAGAGACCAGAACTGTGCACAGTGCTCCAAGCGTGGTCTAACCAAGGTATATAGAGACCAGAACTGTGCACAGTGCTCCAAGTGTGGTTTAACCAAGGTATATAGAGACCAGAACTGTGCACAGTGCTCCAAGTGTGGTCTAACCAAGGTATATAGAGACCAGAACTGTGCACAGTGCTCCAAGTGTGGTCTAACCAAGGTATATGGAGACCAGAACTGTGCATAGTGCTCCAAGTGTGGTCTAACCAAGGTATATAGAGACCAGAACTGTGCACAGTGCTCCAAGTGTGGTCTAACCAAGGTGTATGGAGACCAGAACTGTGCACAGTGCTCCAAGTGCGGTCTAACCAAGGTATTTGGAGACCAGAACTGTGCACAGTGCTCCAAGTGTGGTCTAACCAAGGCATATGGAGACCAGAACTGTGCACAGTGCTCCAAGTGTGGTCTAACCAAGGTATATGGAGACCAGAACTGTGCACAGTGCTCCAAGTGCGGTCTAACCAAGGTATATGGAGACCAGAACGGTGCACAGTTCTCCAAATGTGGTCTAACCTTGGTATATGGAGACCGGAACTGTGCACAGTGCTCCAAGTGTGGTCTAACCAAGGTATATGGAGACCAGAACTGTGCACAGTGCTCCAAGTGTGGTCTAACCGAGGCATATGGAGACCAGAACTGTGCACAGTGCTCCAAGTGTGGTCTAACCAAGGTATATGGAGACCAGAACTGTGCACAGTGCTCCAAGTGCGGTCTAACCAAGGTATATGGAGACCAGAACGGTGCACAGTTCTCCAAATGTGGTCTAACCTTGTTATATGGAGACCGGAACTGTGCACAATGCTCCACGTGCGGTCTAGCCAAGGTATATAGAGACTGAAACGGTGCACAGTGCTCCAGGTGTGGTCTAACCAAGGTATATAGAGACCGAAACGGTGCACAGTGCTCCAAGTGTGGTCTAACCAAGGTATATAGAGACCGGAACGGTGCACAATGTGCCAAGTGTGGTCTAACAAAGGTATACAGAGACTAGAACTATGCACAGTGCTCCAAGTGTGGTCTAACCAAGGTATATAGAGACCAGAACTGTGCACAGTGCTCCAAGTGTGGTCTAACCAAGGTATACAGAGACCAGAACTGTGCACAGTGCTCCAAGTGTGGTCTAACCAAGGTACATGGAGACCAGAACTATGCACAGTGCTCCAAGTGTGGTCTAACCAAGGTATACAGAGACCAGAACTGTGCACAGTGCTCCAAGTGTGGTCTAACCAAGGTATTTGGAGACCAGAACTGTGCACAGTGCTCCAAGTGTGGTCTAACCAAGGTATATGGAGACCAGAACTGTGCACAGTGCTCCAAGTGTGGTCTACCAAGGTGTATGGAGACCAGAACTGTGCACAGTGCTCCAAGTGTGGTCTAACCCAGGTGCATGGAGACCAGAACTGTGCACAGTGCTCCAAGTGTGGTCTAACCAAGGTATATGGAGACCAGAACTGTGCACGGTGCTCCAAGTGTGGTCAAACCAAGGTGCATGGAGACCAGAACTGTGCACAGTGCTCCAAGTGTGGTCTAACCAAGGTATATGGAGACCAGAACTGTGCACAGTGCTCCAAGTGTGGTCTAACCAAGGTGTATGGAGACCAGAACTGTGCACGGTGCTCCAAGTGTGGTCTAACCTTGGTATATGGAGACCAGAACTGTGCACAGTGCTCCACGTACGGTCTAGCCAAGGTATATAGAGACTGAAACGGTGCACAGTGCTCCAAGTGTGGTCTAACCAAGGTATATGGAGACCAGAACTGTACACAGTGCTCCAAGTGTGGTCTAACCAAGGTATACAGAGACCAGAACTATGCACAGTGCTCCAAGTGTGGTCTAACCAAGGTATACAGAGACCAGAACTGTGCACAGTGCTCCAAGTGTGGTCTAACCAAGGTATATGGAGACCAGAACTGTGCACAGTGCTCCAAGTGTGGTCTAACCAAGGTATATGGAGACCAGAACTGTGCACAGTGCTCCAAGTGTGGTCTAACCAAGGTATATAGAGACCGGAACGGTGCACAATGTGCCAAGTGTGGTCTAACCAAGGTATAAGGAGACCAAAGCTGTGCACAGTACTCCAAGTGTGGTCTAACCAAGGGATATGGAAATGGTACACACTGCAGCCACGGTGCGCCGGTGGTGGAGGGAGTGGATGTTTAAGGTGGTGGATGGGTTGCCAGTCACGTGGGCTGCTTTGTCCCGGATGGTGTCGAGCTTCTTGAGTGTTGTTGGAGTTGCACTCATCCAGGCAAGTGGAGAGTATTCCATCACACTCCTGACTTGTGCCTTGTAGATGGTGGAAAGGCTTTGGGGAGTCAGGAGGTGAGACACTCGCCGCAGAATACCCAGCCTCTGACCCGCTCTTGTAGCCACAGTATTTATGTGGCTGGTCCAGTTAAGTTTCTGGTCAATGGTAACCCCCAGGATGTTGATGGTGGGGGATTCGGCGATGGTAATGCCGGTGAATGTCAAGGGGAGGTGGTTAGACTCTCGCTTGTTGGAGATAGTCATTGCCTGCCACTTGTGTGGCGCGAATATTATTTGCCACTTATCAGCCCAAGCCTGAACGTCGTCCAGGTCTTGCTGCATGCGGGCATGGACTGCTTCATTATCTGAGGAGTTGCGAATGGCGCTGAACACTGTGCAGTCATCAGCGAACATCCCCATTTCCGACCTTATGTTGGGGGGAAGGTCATTGATGAAGCAGCTGAAGATGGTTGGGCACACACCATCTGAAAGAGTTAAACGGGCTAAAATAAGGGAATTGAGGAACCGAGCATGTATTCAACCATATAAGGAGTTGTTATGTACATGTCCCATAGGAAGCACGGTGGCATAGTGGTTAGCACTGTTGCCTCACAGCGCCAGGGACCCGGGTTCGAATCCGGCCTCGGGTGACTGTCTGTGTGGAGTTTGCACATTCTCCCCGTGTTTGCGTGGGTTTCCTCCGGGTGCTCCGGTTTCCTCCCACAGTCCAAAGATGTGCGGGTTAGGTTGATTGGCTATGATAAATTGACCCTTTGTGTTAGGGGGATTAAATACGTGGGGTTACGGGGATGGGGTGGGATATGTGTCGGTGCAGGCTCGGTGGGCCGATATGGCCTCTATCTGCACTGTGGGGTTTCTGTGATTCTGTGAAGTATGGTGGAATGTGGGCAAATGGTCAAACTGTCAGTTGCTAATTGAATAAAGTGCACAAACCGTTAGTTACTAATTGAGGAATGTGGTAAAGATAACATATGAGGTCACAAGACTCAAAAGGCATTTGACAAGGTTCCACACAAAAGATTACTGTACAAGATAAAAAATCACGGGATTGGGGGGAATATACTGGCATGGGTGGAAGATTGGCTATCTAACAGAAAACAGAGAGTTGGGATAAATGGTTCATTCTCGGGCTGGCAATCAGTAACTAGTGGTGTTCCGCAGGGGTCAGTGCTGGGACCCCAACTCTTTACAATCTATATTAACGATTTGGAGGAAGGGACCGAGTGCAACGTATCAAAGTTTGCCGATGATACAAAGATGGGCGGGAAAGCAGTGAGTGAGGAGGACATAAAAAACCTGCAAAAGGACATAGACAGGCTAAGTGAGTGGGCAGAAGTTTGGCAGATGGAATATAATGTTGGAAAGTGTGAGGTTATGCACTTTGGCAGAAAAAATCAAAGAGCAAGTTATTATCTAAATGGAGCGAAACTGCAAAGTGCTACAGTACAAAGGGATCTGGGGGTCCTGGTGCATGAAACACAGAAGGTTAGTATGCAGGTGCAGCAGGTGATCAGGAAGGCCAATGGAATCTTGGCTTTTATTGCAAGGGGGATGGAATATAAAAACAGGGAAGTCTTGCTTCAGTTATACAGGGTATTGGTGAGGCCACACCTGGAATACTGCGTACAGTTTTGGTTTCCATATTTAAGAAAAGATATACTTGCTCTCGAGGCGGTTCAGAGAAGGTTCACTCGGTTGATTCCGGAGATGAGGGGGTTGACGTATGAGGAAAGGTTGAGTAGGTTGGGACTCTACTCATTGGAGTTCAGAAGAATGAGAGGCGATCTTATCGAAACATATAAGATTGTGAGGGGGCTTGATCGGGTGTATGCGGGGAGGATGTTTCCACTGATGGGTGAGACTAGAACTAGGGGGCATAATCTTAGAATAAGGGGCTGCCCTTTCAAAACTGAGATGAGGAGAAACTTCTTCACTCAGAGGGTAGTAAATCTATGGAATTTGCTTCCTCAGGGAGCTGTGGAAGCTGCGACATTAAATAAATTTAAAACGGAGATAGACAGTTTCCTAGCAGATAAGGGAATTAGGGGTTACGGGGAGAGGGCAGGGAAGTGGACGTGAGTCTAGGTTCGGATCAGCCATGATCCTATTGAATGGCGGAGCAGGCCCGAGGGGCCGTATGGCCTACTCCTGCTCCTACTTCTTATGTTCTTATGTACTTATGACTATATGTAAACAGTCAAAATGTAAGCACCCGAAATCAACTACATGATGTAAGCCACGACTTAAAACAAAAATCTGTATATAAGGCAGGGGATCTTAGCGATCAGGGAGCACTCGTCCCAGGATGAGTGCCTTCATGTCGACTTGTAAAATAAAGTTGCTTTACTGCACGAACCTCCGGACTCCGAGTGATTGATTGGCAATAAGCCGGACATCCACCCTTTATATCAGAGGGTGCGTCTCGGGGAGAAGGAGCTCTCCCGGTTTACCCTTACAACCATCCTGACTTGGAAATATATCGGCCGTTCCCTCATCGTGGCTGGGTCAAAATCCTGGGACTCCCTCCCTAACAGCGCTGCGGGGAGCACCCTCACCGCACGGACTGCAGCGGTTCAAGAAGGAGGCCCACCACCACCTTTTCAAGGGGCGATTAGGAATGGGCAATAAATGCCGGCCTTGACAGCGACGCCCACATCCCAGGAACCAAGAAAAGGAATCTAGGAGCCGTGTTAGTCATAGAGTTTTACAGCACAGAAAGAGGCCCTTCGGCCCATCGTGTCTGCGCCGACCATCAATCCCTGTCCAGTCTAATCCCATTTTCCAGCATTTGGTCCATAGCCTTGTATGCAATGGCAGTTCAAGTGCTCGTCCAAATGCTTCTTGAATGTTGTGAGGGTTCCTGCCTCTACCACCCTTTCAGGCAGTGAGTTCCAGATTCCAACCACCCTCTGGGTGAAAAAGTTCCTCCTCAAATCCCCTCTAAATCTCCTGCCCCTTACCTTGAATCTATGCCCCCTGGTTATTGACCCCCCTACTAAGGGGAAAAGTTCCTCTTTATCTACCCTATCTATGCCCCTCATCATTTTGTACACCTCAATCAGGTCCCCCCCCAGCCTTCTTTGCTCCAAGGAAAACAACCCCAGCCTGTCCAGTCTCTCTTCATAGCTGAGGCGCTCCATCCCAGGTAACATCCTGGTGAATCTTCTCTGCACCCTCTCCAAAGCAATCACATCCTTCCTATAGTGAGGCGACCAGAACTGCACACAGTACTCCAGCTGTGGCCTCACCAGCGTTTTGTACAGCTCCATCATAACCTCCCTGCTCTTATATTCTATGCCTCGGCTAATGAAGGCAAGTATCCCATATGCCTTTTTAACCACCTTATCTACCTGTTCCGCTGCCTTCAGGGATCTATGTACATGTACACCAAGGTCCCTCTGACCCTCTGTACTTCCTAGGGTCCTACCACTCATTGTGTATTCCCTTGCCTTATTTGTCCGTCCAAAATGCATCACCTCGCACTTTTCAGGGTTAAATTCCATTTGCCACTTTTCCGCCCATCTGACCAACCCGTTTATATCGTCCTGTAGCCTGAGGCTTTCCTCCTCGCAATTTACCACCCCACCAATTTTCGTGTCATCTGCGAACTTACTGATCATACCCTTTACATTCTCATCCAAATCATTTATGTAGATCACAAACAGCAAGGGACCCAGCACCGATCCCCGAGGTACCCCACTGGACACAGGCTTCCAGTCACAAAAGCATCCTTCGACCATCACCCTCTGCCTCCTGCCACTCAGCCAGTTTAGGATCCAACGCGCCAAGGCACCCTGGATCCCATGGGCTCTTACCTTCTTGACCAGTCTCCTATGCGGGACTTTGTCAAAAGCCTTACTGAAGTCCATGTAAACCACATCCACAGCATTTCCCTCATCCACCTCCCTAGTCACCCCCTCGAAAAATTCAATCAGATTTGTTAGACATGATTTACCCTTGACAAAGCCATGCTGACTATCCCCGATTAATCCTTGCCTCTCCAAGTGGAGACTAATTTTGTCCCTCAGAATTTTTTCCAATAATTTCCCTACCACAGATGTTAGGCTCACTGGCCTGTAATTCCCTGGTTTATCCCTGCTACCCTTCTTGTATAATGGTACTACGTTAGCTGTTCTCCAGTCCTCTGGTACATCCCCTGTGGCCAGAGAGGTTCTGAAAATTTGTGTCAGAGCCCCTCCAATCTCCTCCTTTGCCTCACACAGCAGCCTGGGATACATCTCGTCCGGGCCTGGGGATTTATCCACTTTTTGGCCTGCTAAAACCGCCAGTACCTCCTCCCTCTCGATGCTAATATGTTCAAGTATGTCACAGTCCCCTTGCCCGATTTCTATGTCTACATCCTCTTCCTCCATAGTGAACACAGATGCAAAAAATTCATTGAAAACCCCGCCTACATCCTCTGGCTCTACACACAGATTGCCACTTTGGTCCCTAATGGGCCCGACCCTTTCCCTGGTCATCCTCTTGCCCTTAATATACTTATAAAACATCTTAGGATTTTCCTTGATTTTGCTCGCCAGTGTTATTTCATGGCCCCTCCTCGCCCTCCTAATTGCTTTTTTAAGTATGCCCCTGCACTTTTTATACTCCTCTAGGGCTTCCTCCGTCTTTAGTCTTTTGTAACTGCCAAAAGCCCCCCTTTTTTTCCTAATGCATTTTTGTATATCCCTTGTCATCCAAGGTTCCCTTTGCTTGTCGGTCCCACCCTTGACCTTTACAGGAACATGTTGGCGTTGTACTCTCTCTATTTCCCTTCTGAAAGTCTCCCACTGCTTTGATGTGGATTTTCCTATAAGTAGCTGCTCCCAGTCCACTTTGGCCAGATCCTGCCTTATCATATTAAAATCGGCCTTCCCCCAATTTAGAACCCTTATTTCCGGGCCGTCTTTGTCCTTTTCCATGACCACCTTAAATCTCACCGAATTATGGTCACTGTCGCCAAAATGCTCTCCTACTGACACTTCCACCACTTGCCCGGCTACATTCCCCAGAATTCGGTCCAGTACCGCCCCCTCTCTTGTAGGACTTTCTACAAGTTGGCTCAAAAAGCTCTCCTGGATGCACTTTAAGAATTCTGCACCCTCTAAGCCTTTCACACTCTGACTATCCCAATTAATATTGGGGAAGTTGAAATCCCCAACTATTATGACCCTATTATTTTCGCACTTCTGAGATTTGCCTACATATCTGTTCCTCGATCTCCCCCTGACTGTTTGGGGGCCTATAGTACACTCCCAGCAAAGTGCTTGCCCCCTTTTTGTTTTTAAGTTCTACCCATATGGCCTCATTAGAGGAACCCGCTAATATATCATCCCTCCTTACAGCAGTAATTGACTCCTTAATTAATATTGCAACACCCCCTCCCCTTTTACACCCCCCTCTGTCTCGCCTGAAGATTCTATACCCCGGAATATTGAGCTGCCAGTCCTGACCCTCCCTCAACCATGTCTCCGTGATAGCAACAATATCGTACTCCCATGTGTTCAACAACAACTTCAGTTCATCCACCTTATTTGCAAGACTCCTTGCATTCAAATAAATGCCTTCCAGCCCTGCCATATTCCCTTTCGCCTTCACATGTTTGCTCTGCCTTCCCAGCTGACTTGTTTTTTCCTCTGTATTTGCCTGTAAATCACCCCCTACTATAGCTCCACTCTGTATCCCATCCCCCTGCCAAGTTAGTTTAAACCCCCCCCCAGCAGTGCTAGCAAACCTCCCCGCAAGGATATCGGTCCCCCTCTGGTTCAGGTGTAAACCGTCCGACTTGTACAAGTCCCACCTTTCCCAGAAGCAGACCCAGTGATCCAGGAAACTAAAGCCCTCCCCCCTGCACCATCCCTTTAGCCACGCATTCATCTGTTCTATCTTCCTATTCCTATACTCACTAGCACGTGGCACCGGGAGTAATCCAGAGATTACAACCTTTGAGGTCCTGCTCTTTAATCTTCTACCTAGCTCCCTAAATTCTTGCTGCAGGACCTCATCCCTCTTTTGACCTATGTCGTCGGTACCAATGTGGACCACGACCTCTGGCTGTTCACCCTCCCCCTCCAGAATGCCCTGCAGCCGCTCAGTGACATCCTTGACCCTGGCACCAGGGAGGCAACAAACCATCCTGGATTCACGTCTACGGCCACAGAAACGCCTATCTGTTCCCCTTACTATAGAATCCCCTACCACTATTGCTCTCCCACTCTTTTTCCTCCCTTCCTGGGCAGCAGGAGCACCCCCAGTGCCAGGAAGTTGGCTGCTGCTGCCTTCCCCTGGTGAGTCATCCCCCTTAACAGTATCCAAAGCGGTATACCTGGTTGAAAGGGGGATGGCCACAGGGGTCCCCTGCACTACCTGCCTGCTTCTATTGCTCCGCCTGGTGGTCACCCATTTCCCTTCTGCCTGCGCAGCCCTACCCTGCGGTGTGACCAACTCACTGTACGAGTAATTCGCGACCCCCTCGGCATCGCGAATGCTCCACAACCCATCCACCCGCAGCTCCAGCGCCCCAAGACGGCCCGTCAGTAGCTGCAGCTGGATGCATTTCTGGCACACGTGTCGGTCAGGGACACTGGCAGCGTCCCTGAATTCCCACATAGGAGCAAGAGGAGCACATCACGGGGCTGGGCTCTCCTGGCATGACCTACCCCTTTAATCAACTTAGTTCAATACCACCAGTAAAGTAAGCCTTACCTGGTCTCTGGAGCCCTTTGTAGGCCCGCTCTGCCGCTGAAGCACCCGCCGAAGCTCTGAGGCCTTGCCTCACCTAACTCCCTGACTCACCCAACTCTCAGCACTCTGTTGAAAGTCACACTCAGCGCAAAACCGCTCTTCCAAGCCTGTTTTTATAGGCCCTGAAACAAAGACTTGCTGAGCTGAGCCCAGCTACATGAGAACCAGGTTAACCAGGTTACTCCAGTTTCCCTTGTTCACTGCCTTCAGCTGCTCTGAGTTGCAGGACTTGTTTATCCCTTTTTAACCCTGCTTAAAGCTGGGAAATTTAGATTTTAAACAGTAAACAGTACACATTCTCTCTCTCGCCCCATTCCCTCTCTCTCTCTCTGTCGCCCCATTCCCTCTCTCTCTATTGCCCCATTCCCTCTCTCTCTCTATTGCCCCATTCACCCTCTCTCTATTGCCCCATTCCCTCTTTATTGCCCCATTCCCCCTCTCTATTGCTCCATTCCCCCTCTCTATTGCCCCATTCTCTCTCTCTCTATTGCCCCAGTCTCTCTCTCTCTATTGCCCCATTCTCTCTCTCTCTCTATTGCCCCATTCATAAGAACATAAGAAATAGGAGCAGGAGTAGGCCAATCGGCCCCTCGAGCCTGCTCCGCCATTCAATAAGATCATGGCTGATCTGATCCTAACTGCCAATCCACTATCACAGAACCATCTCCTGAATCTAACAGAATTAGACACACGAAATAGGAGCAGGATCAGGCTACACGGCCCCTGGGCCCGCTCCGCTACCCACAGGGCCATGTCCGATCCGAACCGAGACTCATGTCCAAATTCCTGCCCGCTCCCCGTAACCCTTAATTCCCTTTACTTCTAGGAAACTGTCTATTTCTGTTTTAAATTTATGTAATGTAGCTTCTACAGCTTTTTGGGGCAGCATATTCCATGGACCTACCACCCTCTGAGTGAAGTAGTTCCTCCTCATCTCAGTTTTGAAAGAGCAGCCCCTTATTCTAAGACTATGCCCCCTAGTTCTAGTTTCACCCACCATCGGGAACATCTTCCCCGCATCCACCCGATCCAACCCCTTCGCAATCTTATATGTTTCAATAAGATCGCCTCTCATTCTTCTGAACTCCAATGAGTAGAGTCCCAATCTACTCAACCTCTCCTCATATGTCCATCCCCTCATCCCCGGGATTAACCGAGTGAACCTTCTTTGTACTGACTCGAGAGCAAGTATGTCCTTTCTTAAGTATGGACACCAAAACTGTACGCAGTATTCCAGGTGCGGTCTCACCAATACCTTGTACAACTGAAGCAATACCTCCCTATTTTTATATTCTATCCCCCTAGCAATGAAAGCCAACATTCCATTGGCCTTCTTAATCACTTGCTGCACCTGCATACTAACCTTTTGAGTTTCGTGCACCAGGACCCCCAGATCCCTTTGTACTTCAGTACTTTCCAGTTTCTTGCCATTAAGATAATAACTTGCTCTACGATTTTTCCTGCCAAAGTGCATAACCTCACACTTTCCAGTATTGTATTCCATCTGCCAAATCTCTGCCCACTTACTTAGCCTGTCTATGTCCCCTTGCAGGTTTTTTATGTCCTCCTCACTCACTACTTTCCCTCCCATCTTAGTATCATCTGCAAACTTTGATATGTTACACTCGGTCCCCTCCTCCAAATCGTTAATATAGATTGTAAAGAGTTGGGGACCCAGCACTGACCCCTGCGGAACACCACTAGTTACTGATTGCCAACCCGAGAATGAACCATTTATCCCAACTCTCTGCCTTCTGTTAGATAGCCAATCCTCTATCCATTCCCCCCTGCTCTCTCTCTCTCTCTATTGCCCCATTCCCCCTCAGTCACCTGTCTGAACTCCAGCCCTGAGGGGAGGGCCATTCGCCCCCCACTCAGCCATCTCTGTGCCAGCCTCACAGCAGCTAGTCCTCCCAGCTCGGCCATTTCCGGACCTCCCAGCGCCGCCCACCTATCCCTGCAGCCCCGGCGGGTCCTCCCAGCTCCCAGCACCCGTCCCGTCAGCACCTGCGCGCCTTCCACCCTCAGCCACCATCCGCAGCCATCCCGGCCCGCACGGCATCCCGACTCCCTAGGAAGGGCGGCATGGCGAAGCAGGGCGGCCGGCGGAGCTGCCCCCACCGATAGTGGCGGCGGATGGCGGCAAAGGCAGACTTTGTACGGCCCGGGCTAAGGTGGAGCCTTCCGCCGCCATCTTGGTGCGGGGCAAAGCCGGCGGGCGGGGCAAGAGACGGCTGACGTCATTTCGGGCCAGCTATTAATTTTTTAATTAAAAATCTCTCCCCTTTATTTAATTCGAGGTACTCCTCAGGCACAGGCCTGCAGATTAATAAATATACACAGAAAACATAAAACTTGCGAAAGGGAGTGCATTACTTGTCCTTGGCAGTTGGGTGTTCCGCCATCTTTGTAAAGGGACCTTTTGAGTGGGGCGCCATCTTTGTAAGGGGGGAACATTCGTCTGATCTGCCAGCTTTGCGAAGGGGCCTTTGCATGGTCCTCCATCTTTGTAAAGGGGCCTTTGCATGGTCCTCCATCTTTGTAAAGGGGCCTTTGCATGGTCCTCCATCTTTGTAAAGGGGCAGCTGGGGTTGGAAGGCCAGAACAACATAAGCAATTAGGAGCAAGAGTTGGCCATTTAATGTTATAGAGTCATCGAGTTATACAGCACAGAAAGAGGCCCTTCGGCCCATCCTGTCCGCGCCGGCCATCAAGCCCCGTCTATTCTAATCCCATTTCCCAGCACTTGGTCCGTAGCCTTGTACGCTGTGGCGTTTCAAGTGCTCGTCTAAATGCTTCTTGAATGTTGTGAGGGTTCCTGCCTCTACCACCCTTTCAGGCAGTGAGTTCCAGATGCCAACCACCCTCTGGGTGAAAAATCTTTCCTCAAATCCCCTCTAAACCTCCTGCCCCTTACCCTGAAACTATGCCCCCTGGTTATTGAAAACTATGCCCCCTGGTTATTGACCCCTCTACTAAAGGGGAAAAGTTCCTATCTACTCTATCTATGCCCCTCATCATTTTGTACACCTCAATCAGGCCCCCCCCTCAGCCTTCTCTGCTCTAAGGAAAACAACCCCAGCCTGTCCAGTCTCTCTTCATAGCTGAAGCGCTTCAACCCAGGTAACATCCTGGTGAATCTCCTCTGCACCCTCTCCAATGCAATCACATCCTTCCTATAGTGTGGCGATCAGAACTGCACACAGTATTCCAGCTGTGGCCTAACTAGCGTTTTGTTCAGCTCCATCATAACCTCCCTGCTCTTATATTCTATGCCTCGGCTAATGAAGGCAAGTATCCCATATGCCTTCTTAACCACCTTCTCCACCTGTCCTGCTGCCTTCAGGGATCTATGTACATGCACACCAAGGTCCCTCTGATCCTCTGTCCTTCCTAGGGTCCTACCATTCATTGTGTATTCCCTTGCCTTGTTAGTCCTCCCAAAATGTACCAACTCACACTTTTCAGGGTTAAATTCCATTTGCCACTGTTCTGCCCATCTGACCGACCCGTCTATATCGTCCTGTAGCCTGAGGCTTCCCTCCTCGCTATTTACAACTCCACCAATTTTCGTGTCATCTGCGAACTAACTGATCATACCTCCTACATTCATATCTAAATCATTAATGTACACTACAAACAGCAAGGGACCCAGCCCCGATCCCTGCGATACACCACTGGACACAGGCTTCCAGTCACAAAAACAACCTTCGACCATCACCCTCTGCCTCCTGCCACTAAGCCAATTTTGAATCCAATGTGCCAAATTGCCCTGGGTCCCATGGGCTCTTACCTTCTTGATCAGTCTCCCATGCGGGACTTTGTCAAAAGCCTTACTGAAGTCCATGTATACCACATCCACACACCATGTCACCCCCTCGAAAAATTCAATCAAATTGGTCAGACATGATTTAATTTAATTTCAGTTAATTAAATAAAATCTGGAATAAAAAGCTACTCTCAGTAACTAATGTCATTTAGGGAAGGAAATCGAGGGGAAAACTCCATTGGTTGGAATCATACCTAGCACAAAGGAAGATGGCTGTGGTGGTTGGAGGTCATTCATCTCAATCACATGACATCACTGCAGGAGTTCCTCAGGGCAGTGTCCGAGGCCCAGCCACCTTCAGCTGTTTCATCAATGACCTTCCCTCCATCATAAGGTCAGAAGTGGGGATGTTCGCTGATGATTGCACACTGTTCAGCACCATTCGAGACTCGTCATATACTGACGCAGTCCGTGTCCATATGCAGCAAGACCTGGACAACATTCAGACTTGGGCTGACAAGTGGCAAGTAACATTCGCACCACACAAGTGCCAGGCAATGACCATCTCCAACAAGCGAGACTCTAACCATCTCCCCTTGACATTCAATGGCATTACCATCGCTGAATCCCCCACTATCAACATCCTGGGGGGTCACCATTGATCAGAAACTTAACTGGACCAGCCACATAAATACTGTGGCTACAAGAGCAGGCCAGAGGCTGGGAATTCTGCGGCGAGTGTCTCACCTCCTGACTCCCCAAAGCCTTTCCACCATCTACAAGGCACAAGTCAGGAGTGTGATGGAATACTCTCCACTTGCCTGGATGAGTGCAGCTCCAACAACACTCAAGAAGCTCGACACCATTCAGGATAAAGCAGCCCGCTTGATTGGCACCCCATCCACCACCTTAAACATTCACTCCCTCCACCGCCGGCGCACTGTGGCTGCAGTGTGCACCACGGATGATACCACGGTGGTAGGCCAGATCACCAACAACGATGAGTCAGCCTACAGGGAGGAGGTCCAGCACCTCGTGAAGTGGTGCGCCGATAACAACCTGGCCCTCAACATCAAGAAAACCAAAGAAATCATTGTGGACTTCAGGAAGTCTAAAGGCGGAAGTCACACCCCCATCCACATCAATGGGGCTGTGGTGGAAAAGGTGGACAGCTTTAAGTTCCTCGGAGTCCACATCACGGAAGACCTCTCCTGGTCCCTCAATACCTCCTGTCTGGTGAAGAAGGCCCAGCAGCGCCTATATTTCCGAAGGAGGCTGAAGGGATGTAACCTGTCACCCCTGATCCTCTCTAACTTTTACCGCTGCACTATAGAGAGCATCCTGACAAACTGTATCACAGTGTGGTATGGCAGCTGTAGCTACTATGACCGGAAAGCCCTGCAGCGGGTAGTCAAAACTGCCCAACGCGTTACCGGCACCCGGCTACCGACCATAGAGCACATCTACCAGAAACGCTGTCTACGGAGGTCACGGTCCATCATCACAGACCCTACCCACCCCAGCCACAGTCTGTTCGCCCTCCTGCCATCTGGGAGACGCTACAGATGCATTCGCACCCGTACGACCAGATTTAGGAACAGCTTCTTTCCCAGGGCTGTCATCCTACTGAACTCCACAAATAAACTCTGAAGCCTGCACATCTGTCAATGCACTTTATTATGGTTATGTTTATGTTAATGTATTACAAGCCAAATGAATGTTGAACGTTTAAATGTCTTAATCTAAATGTACACTCTCGGGAGCCACAAGCCTACATTTCGTTGTACTGCACTTGTGCACTTACAATGACAATGCACTTCAGCAACTCGCCAAGGCTCCTTCAACAGCACCTTCCAAACCCGCGACCTCTGCCACTTAGAAGGACAAGGGCAGCAGACGCATGGGAACGTCACTGTAAGATTCGCGAAATTTTCATTAAATAATCACGTAGGAAAATAGGGTTTAATAAAACAGCTTTATTGACCAAAAGAGAAACCTTTGATGAAAGGGCACACAAAATGGCCGCCAGACCTCGTGACCAGCTTCTGGGACCATTTGAATTTCTGTCACTGCAAGCCAGACAGGCTTGTGGATTGAGGGCATTAAAAGCCCGCGGAAACCAGTTTCGGGAAGCCGAAACTCATGGAACTGAGCATACACATTGATTAGGTTATAAGTACAGGACAGATTTGGGTGGCGGGATGAGACCCATCAAGAAATGGGCGGACAATTGAACGAACGCTTTAACCCATTACACTGTACAAAGAGAAGCCGTTTAACAGCCATCCAAGGCAATCTCCAGACCGATCAATATACAAACCGAGTTCCGGTAACAAAGCAAAGGCATTATCGGCCCAGGAAGGCCAGTTAAGCTATCACCGGCTCCCGTTACAAAGACAAAGCGCCCCTGCAGAGATTTCTGCCTGCCAAAATTATTACAAAGACAGGACTATGATTTGGCGGGAGATAAGAATGCTCCAAAAAAAGTATAACTGTGGATTGAGTAAAGTCCATCGGTACTTCTTCGGTTCGGAACGTGTTCGGTTCGTGGTTCGGTAAACGGTGTCCAGCGGGGTGTTCAGCCTTGTGTTCCGCGACTTTGGGAGGCTCGGCCCGGCAAGGCCCGGCCACGACGGGAAGACGACGAGGGAGGGAGGCCCGGGTACTTTTGCCGGAAGATCGTCGACGACCCAGGCCGGAGAAGAAGACACTCAGGTCCCGGAGGGTGCATCCAGTTCTTCAACATCGCATCGGTAACGGACCCATCCGTGGCGAGCGCTCACCGAGGCTGTACCGGCTGCCTCCATCGCAGGAGGAAAACAAGCTGCGCCAGAAGCTTCCAAACCCACGTGACGACGGAAAGCTGTGTCGAAAGGCTGCAAAGCCTTTTTCGCAATTCTTAAAGTGGTGAGCATGATCCCGGGTCCCTCAAATCGAAACTTAGTTAGGTTTAGGGGAGGGGGTTAAGGGTAGTTGTAATGTGTTACCCCTTTTACGATGTGCCGTGTGTTCCCCATTTCTATAGAGTTAAGTTTATAGATGTGTGCATGCTTGTAGTTGCTTTAATCTGTGCATATGACATGTATTTTGCAATGCTGCAAACTGCTCAATAAAGGCATCCATTTCGTGCTATTCGACCTGGTCTGTTGAGTTTTTCTCTGCACTACAGTTCCCTGCAGCTAACTCCAAGGTCTAGAACCGTAGGGGCGAGTGGGTCGAATCACTCACGGGTAATTATTGCAAGAAGCCTGGCAGGAGACCAGAGCAAGCAAGAGAAACCCCCTACACATCACCACCTACAAGTTCCCCTCCAAGCCACACACCATCCTGACTTGGACCTGTATCGCCGCTCCTTCACTGTCGCTGGGCCAAAATCCTGGAACCCCCTTCCTAACAGCATTGTGGGTGTACCTACACCATACGGACTGCAGCGGTTCAAGAAGGTGGCTCACTACTATCTTCTCAAGGGCAGTTAGGGATGGGCACTGAATGCGGGCCTTGCCAGCGATGACCACAACCCGTGAGTGATTAATTTAAAAAAATAAGATGTTGGCTGATCTTCTACCTCATCTCCACTCTCCTGCACTATCCCCATATAAGAACATAACATAAGAACATAAGAAATAGGAGCAGGAGTAGGCCAATCGGCCCCTCGAGCCTGCTCCGCCATTCAATAAGATCATGGCTGATCTGATCCTAACCGCCAATCCACTATCACAGAACCATCTCCTGAATCTAACAGAATTAGACACACGAAACAGGAGCAGGATCAGGCTACACGGCCCCTGGGCCCGCTCCGCTACCCACAGGGCCATGTCCGATCCGAACCTAGACTCATGTCCAAATTCCTGCCCGCTCCCCGTAACTCTTAATTCCCTTTACTTCTAGGAAACTGTCTATTTCTGTTTTAAATTTATGTAATGATGTAGCTTCTACAGCTTTTTGGGGCAGCATATTCCATGGACCTACCGCCCTCTGAGTGAAGTAGTTCCTCCTCATCTCAGTTTTGAAAGAGCAGCCCCTTATTCTAAGACTATGCCCCCTAGTTCTAGTTTCACCCATCATCGGGAACATCCTCCCTGCATCCACCCGATCCAACCCCTTCACAATCTTATATGTTTCAATAAGATCGCCTCTCATTCTTCTGAACTCCAATGAGTAGAGTCCCAATCTACTCAACCTCTCCTCATATGTTCATCCCCTCATCCCCGGGATTAACCGAGTGAACCTTCTTTGTACTGACTCGAGAGCAAGTATGTCCTTTCTTAAGTATGGACACCAAAACTGTACGCAGTATTCCAGGTGCGGTCTCACCAATACCTTGTACAACTGAAGCAATACCTCCCTATTTTTATATTCTATCCCCCTAGCAATGAAAGCCAACATTCCATTGACCTTCTTAATCACTTGCTGCACCTGCATACTAACCTTTTGAGTTTTGTACACCAGGACCCCCAGATCCCTTTGTACTTCAGTACTTTCCAGTTTCTTGCCATTAAGATAATAACTTGCTCTACGATTTTTCCTGCCAAAGTGCATAACCTCACACTTTCCAGTATTGTATTCCATCTGTCAAATCTCTGCCCACTTACTTAGCCTGTCTATGTCCCCTTGCAGGTTTTTTATGTCCTCCTCACTCACTACTTTCTGAACGGCAATAGATTGGGAGAAGGGGAAGTGCAACGAGACCTGGGTGTCCTTGTGCACCAGTCGCTGAAGGTAAGCATGCAGGTGCAGCAGGCGGTTCAGAAGGCAAATGGTATGTTGGCCTTCGTAGCGAGAGGATTCGAGTACAGGAACAAGGATGTTTTGCTGCAGTTGTACAGGGCCTTGGTGAGACCGCACCTTGAGTATTGTGTGCAGTTTTGGTCGCCTTATCTGAGGAAGGACGTTCTTGCCATGGATGGAGTGCAGCGAAGGTTCACCAGGCTGATACCTGGGATGGCAGGAATGACGTACGAGGAGAGATTGGGTCGATTGGGCTTGTACTCACGGGAGTTTAGAAGAATGAGAGGGAATCTCATCAAAACCTATAAAATTCTGTCAGGCCTGGACAGACTAGATGCAGGAAGGATGTTCCCGATGGTCGAGGAGTCCAGAACCAGGGGTCACAGTCTAATGATAAGGGGTAAGCCATTTAGGACTGAGATGAGGAGGAATTTCTTCACCCAGAGAGTGGTGAACCTGTGGAATTCTCTACCACAGAAGGCAGTGGAGGCCAATTCATTAAATATATTCAAGAAGGAGTTGGATATATTTCTTAAGGCTAAAGGGATCAAGGGATACGGGGAGAAAGCAGGGACAGGGTACTGAATTTGGATGATCAGCCAGGATCTCATTGAATGGCGGAGCAGGCTCGAGAGGCCGAATGGCCTACTCCTGCTCCTATCTTCTCTGTTTTCTTTGCCCTCTGGGGCAGAGAATTCCAAAGATTCACCACCCTCTGAGTGAAGAAATTCCTCCTCATCTCAGTCCTAAATGGCCGACCCCTTGTTCTGAGACTGTGACCCCTGGTTCTGGACTCCCCAGCCAAGGGGGAAACAGCCTCTCAAGCCCTGTAAGAATTTTGTATGTTTCAATGAGATCACCTCTCAGTCTTCTAAACTCTAGAGAATATAGGCCTAGTCTACTCAACCTCTCCTCATAGGACATAGAATTTTTCGAGGGGGTGACTAGGGGGGTGGATGAGGGAAATGCTGTGGATGTGGTTTACATGGACTTCAGTAAAGCTTTTGACAAAGTCCCGCATAGGAGACTGGTCAAGAAGGTAAGAGCCCATGGGATCCAGGGTGCCCTTGGTGCGTTGGATCCTAAACTGGCTGAGTGGCAGGAGGCAGAGGGTGATGGTCGAAGGTTGCTTTTGTGACTGGAAGCCTGTGTCCAGTGGGGTACCTCAGGGATCGGTGCTGTGTCCCTTGTTGTTTGTGATCGACGTAAATGATTTGGATGAGAATGTAAAAGGTATGATCAGTAAGTTCGCAGATGACACGAAAATTGGTGGGGTGGTAAATTGCGAGGAGGAAAGCCTCAGGCTACAGGACGATATAAACGGGTTGGTCAGATGGGCGGAAAAGTGGCAAATGGAATTTAACCCTGAAAAGTGCGAGGTGATGCATTTTGGACGGACAAATAAGGCAAGGGAATACACAATGAGTGGTAGGACCCTAGGAAGTACAGAGGGTCAGAGGGACCTTGGTGTACATGTACATAGATCCCTGAAGGCAGCGGAGCAGGTAGATAAGGTGGTTAAAAAGGCATATGGGATACTTGCCTTCATTAGCCGAGGCATAGAATATAAGAGCAGGGAAGTTATGATGGAGCTGTACAAAACGCTGGTGAGGCCACAGCTGGAGTACTGTGTGCAGTTCTGGTCGCCTCACTATAGGAAGGATGTGATTGCTTTGGAGAGGGTGCAGAGAAGATTCACCAGGATGTTACCTGGGATGGAGCGCCTCAGCTATGAAGAGAGGCTGGACAGGCTGGAGTTGTTTTCCTTGGAGCAGAGAAGGCTGAGGGGGGACCTGATTGAGGTGTACAAAATAATGAGGGGCATAGATAGGGTAGATAAAGAGGAACTTTTCCCCTTAGTAGGGGGGTCAATAACAAGGGGGCATAGATTCAGGGTAAGGGGCAGGAGGTTTAGAGGGGATTTGAGGAGGAACTTTTTCACCCAGAGGGTGGTTGGAATCTGGAACTCAATGCCTGAAAGGGTGGTGGAGGCAGGAACCCTCACAACATTCAAGAAGCATTTGGATGAGCACTTGAAATGCCATTGCATACAAGGCTATGGACCAAATGCTGGAAAATGGGATTAGACTGGACAGGGATGGATGGGCGGCGCAGACACGATGGGCCGAAGGGCCTCTTTCTGTGCTGTAAAACTCTATGACTCTATGACTCTATGACAGTCCCCCCATCCCAGGAATCAGTCTGGTGAACCTTCGTTACACTCCCTCTATAGCAAGTATATCCTTCCTTAGGTAAGGAGTCCAAAACTGTCCACAATACTCCAGGTGTGGTCTCACCAAGGCCCTATATAATTGCAGTAAGACATCTTGGGGGAGAAATTGGGTGAGCAGCGCCACTTGTTAGCGCCTAAAGAGGCAGGCAGTGGCTGTAGCGCCACTGGCTGCGCCTCCCGCGACATTGAGTTGGGGCGATAACGGTGGCGTTAGCCTTTTGCGCTGCGCCGCCACCGATGACGTCATCGGTGTGCGCAGCGCCCCGTTCGCGATATTTGGTCGCGAACGCCGCAGTTGCCCGGTTCACGGGGCCTTGCTGTGCCGGCAGCGACGCAAGCTAAGGTGGAGGTGCGGGGGGCGGCCGCCTGCCAGCACCTCCGTCCCCGGCCTCCGAACCAACCCCCCCCCGCGGCATTGCCAGCTGTTTCCCGAGAGCCCGGCACTTCTCCTTGGTGACGGTCTCGTTTGCCGGCACTCGCGAGCGGGGATCGCGCTGTTAGAAACATACATAGAAGATAGGAGCAGGAGTAGGCCATTCGGCCCTTCGAGCCTGCTCCGCCATTCAACGGGATCATGGCTGATCATCCAAACCCTAGCACCCGGTCCCTACACCGACAGCCATCCCACCCAAGCCCTATCCCCGTAACCCCATGTATTTAATCCCCCCTAACACTAAGGGTCAATTTTTATCATGACCAATCATCCTAACCCGCACATCTTTGGACTGTGGGAGGAAACCGGAGCACCCGGAGGAAACCCACGCAAACACGGGGAGAATGTGCAAACTCCACACAGACAGTCACCCGAGGCCGGATTTGAACCCGGGTCCCTGGCGCTGTGAGGCAACAGTGCTAACCACTATGCCACCGTGCCGCCCCCTTAACAGCGGGAGGAAGGCGTGCAGTACCGCAGCGTGCCATGCCGCAGCGGGTGGCGCTGCGGCACGCTGCTCTGCGATATTCAGTTTCAGCGCCCGAAGAGGGACGCGGAGCGCCTCGAGCCTCGCCCCATCTCCCTCGAGGGGCAATGAAACGGAATATCTGACGATCGCTGAAGCCTCGAACGCTGCGCTAAATCCTGCGCTCAGGCGACTTTTGCGCCCCAACCCAATTTCTAGGCCCTTTACTCTTATACTCAAATCCTCCTGTAATAAAGGCCAACATACCATTTGCTTTCCTAACTGCTTGCTGTACCTGCAGGTTAACTTTCAGTGATTGGTGTACAAGGACACCCAGGTTCCTCTGAACAACAACATTTCCCAATCTCTCACCATTTAAAAAATACTCTGCTTTTCAATTTTTCCTGACCAAAGTGGATAACTTCACATTTCTCCACATTATATTCCATTTGCCACCTTCTTGCCCACTCACTGAGCCTGTCTATACCCCCCTTGAAGCCTCCTTGCATCCTCCTCACAACATACATCCCCATCTTTGCAAGGCAGCTTACATTGGATCACATACATCGGATTTACGGCCCAGAAACAGGCCATTCGGCCCAACTAGACCACGCCGGCATTTATGCTCCACTCGAGCCTCCTCCCGTCTTTCCTCATCTAACTCTATCAGCGTAACCCTCTATTCCCGTCTCCCTCATGTGCTTGTCCAGCCTCCCCTTAAATCCATCTATACTATTTGCTTCAACCACTCCCTGTGGTAGCGAGTTCCACATTCTCACCACTCTCTGGGTAAAGACGTTTCTCCTGAATTCCCTATTGGATTGCGCAGTGACGATCTTATATTGATGGCCTCTAGTTATGCTCCTCCCCACAAGTGGAAACAATCTCTCTGTATTAACCTTCTCTGCTCTAAGGAGAACAACCCCACGTAACTGAAGTCCCTCATCCCCGGCACCATTCTGATCAATCTCCCCTTAACCTTCTCTGCTCTAAGGAGAACAATCCCAGCTTCTCCAGTCTCTCCACGTAACTGAAGTCCCTCATCCCCGGTACCATTCTGGTCAATCTCCCCTTAACCTTCTCTGCTCCAAGGAGAACAACCCCAGCTTCTCCAGTCTCTCCACGTAACTGAAGTCCCTCATCCCTGGTACCATTCTGGTCAATCTCCCCCTTAACCTTCTCTGCTCTAAGGAGAACAACCCCAGCTTCTCCAGTCTCTCCACGTAACTGAAGTCCCTCATCCCTGGTACAATTCTGGTCAATCTCCCCCTTAACCTTCTCTGCTCTAAGGAGAACAACCCCAGCTTCTCCAGTCTCTCCATGTAACTGAAGTCCCTCATCCCTGGTACCATTCTGGTCAATCTCCCCCTCAACCTTCTCTGCTCTAAGGAGAACAACCCCAGCTTCTCCAGTCTCTCCGCGTCACTGAAGTCCCTCATCGCCGGTACCATTCTGGTCAATCTCCTCTTAACCTTCTCTGCTCTAAGGAGAACAACCGTGTTGACCTTTTGGGACAACCACTTGAAAGCGGAGGAGCCACGAGGTGAAAAAGGAATGACTTACATCGAGCCTACGGCACAGAAAAAGCCAATTCAGCCCAACAAGTCCATCCTGATGTTCCTGCTCCACACGAGCCTCCTCCCACCCCTCTTCATCTCACCCCATCACCATATCCTTCTATTCCTTTCTCCCTCGTGTGTTTATCCAGCCTCCCCTTAAATGCATCTCTGTTATTCGCCTCAACCACTCCCTGTGGTAGCGAGTTCCCCATTCTCACAACTATCTGGGTAAAGAGGTTTCTCCTGAATTCCCAATTGGATTTATTGGTGACTATCTTATATTGATGGCCCCTAGTTCTGGTCTCGCCCTCAAATGGGGGATTATTGCTTAAGATAAAAAATCACGGGATTGGGGGTAATATTCTGGCATGGATAGAGGATTGGTTATCTAACAGAAGGCAGAGAGTTGGGATAAATGGTTCATTCTCAGACTGGCAATCAGTAACTAGTGGTGTTCCGCAGGGGTCAGTGCTGGGTCCCCAACTCTTTACAATCTATATTAACGATTTGGAGGAGGGGACCGAGTGTAACATATCAAAGTTTGCAGATGATACTAAGATGGGAGGGAAAGTAGTGAGTGAGGAGGACATAAAAAACCTGCAAGGGGACATAGACAGGCTAAGTAAGTGGGCAGAGATTTGGCAGATGGAATACAATACTGGAAAGTGTGAGGTTATGCACTTTGGCAGGAAAAATCGTAGAGCAAGTTATTATCTTAATGGCAAGAAACTGGAAAGTACTGAAGTACAAAGGGATCTGGGGGTCCTGGTGCACGAAACTCAAAAGGTTAGTATGCAGGTGCAGCAAGTGATTAAGAAGGCCAATGGAATGTTGGCTTTCATTGCTAGGGGGATAGAATGTAAAAATAGGGAGGTATTGCTTCAGTTGTACAAGGTATTGGTGAGACCGCACCTGGAATACTGCGTACAGTTTTGGTGTCCATACTTAAGAAAGGACATACTTGCTCTCGAGTCAGTACAAAGAAGGTTCACTCGGTTAATCCCGGGGATGAGGGGATGGACATATGAGGAGAGGTTGAGTAGATTGGGACTCTACTCATTGGAGTTCAGAAGAATGAGAGGCGATCTTATTGAAACATATAAGATTGTGAAGGGGTTGGATCGGGTGGAAGCGGGGAAGATGTTCCCGATGATGGGTGAAACTAGAACTAGGGGGCATAGTCTTAGAATAAGGGGCTGCTCTTTCAAAACTGAGATGAGGAGGAACTACTTCACTCAGAGGGTGGTAGGTCCATGGAATATGCTGCCCCAAAAAGCTGTAGAAGCTACATCATTACATAAATTTAAAACAGAAATAGACAGTTTCCTAGAAGTAAAGGGAATTAAGGGTTACGGGGAGCGGGCAGGAATTTGGACATGAGTCTAGTTTCGGATCGGTCATGGCCCTGTGGGTAGCGGAGCGGGCCCAGGGGCCGTGTAGCCTGATCCTGCTCCTATTTCGTGTGTCTAATTCTGTTAGATTCAGGAGATGTTTCTGTGACAGTGGATTGGCGGTTAGGATCAGATCAGCCATGATCTTATTGAATGGCGGAGCAGGCTCGAGGGGCCGATTGGCCTACTCCTGCTCCTATTTCTTATGTTCTTATGTTCTAAGTGGAAACATCTTCTCTACGTCTACCCTATCGAACCCTTTCATAATCTTAAAGACCTCTATCAGGTCACCCCTCGGCCTTCTCTCTTCTAGAGAAAAGAGCCCCAGCCTGTTCATCCTTTCCTGATAGGTATAACCTCCCAGTTCTGGTATCTTCCCAGTAAATCTTTTTTGCCACTTTTCCAGTGCCTCTTTTTGTAAAATGGGGTATATTCAAGGCAGAGATTGATAGATTTTTGGATATTAAGGGAATCAAGGGATATGGGGGATAGTGCAGGAAGGTGGAGATGAGGTAGAAGATCAGCCATGATCTTATTGAATGGTGGAGCAGGCTCAAGGAACTGAATGGCCTACTCCTGCTCCTAATTCTTATTTGCTTTCTGGTATAGGGCAATCAGAACTGTGCACGGTGCTGCAAGTGTGGTCTAACCAAGGGATATGGAGACCAGAACTGTGCACAGTGCTGCAAGTGTGGTCTAACCAAGGTACATGGAGACCAGAACTGTGCACAGAGCTCCAAGTGTGGTCTAACCAAGGTACATGGAGACCAGAACTGTGCACAGTGCTGCAAGTGTGGTCTAACCAAGGTACATGGAGACCAGAACTGTGCACAGTGCTCCAAGTGTGGTCTAACCAAGGTATATGGAGACCAGAACAATGCACAGTGCTCCAAGTGAGGTCTAACCAAGGTATATGGAGACCAGAACTGTGCACAGTGCTCCAAGTGTGGTCTAACCAAGGTATATAGAGACCAGAACTGTGCACAGTGCTCCAAGTGTGGTCTAACCAAGGTATATAGAGACCAGAACTGTGCACAGTGCTCCAAGTGTGGTCTAACCAAGGTATATGGAGACCAGAACTGTGCATAGTGCTCCAAGTGTGGTCTAACCAAGGTATATAGAGACCAGAACTGTGCACAGTGCTCCAAGTGTGGTCTAACCAAGGTGTATGGAGACCAGAACTGTGCACAGTGCTCCAAGTGCGGTCTAACCAAGGTATTTCGAGACCAGAACTGTGCACAGTGCTCCAAGTGTGGTCTAACCAAGGTATATGGAGACCAGAACTGTGCACAGTGCTCCAAGTGTGGTCTAACCAAGGTATATGGAGACCAGAACTGTGCACAGTGCTCCAAGTGCGGTCTAACCAAGGTATATGGAGACCAGAACGGTGCACAATTCTCCAAATGTGGTCTAACCTTGGTATATGGAGACCGGAACTGTGCACAATGCTCCACGTGCGGTCTAGCCAAGGTATATAGAGACTGAAACGGTGCACAGTGCTCCAGGTGTGGTCTAACCAAGGTATATAGAGACCGAAACGGTGCACAGTGCTCCAAGTGTGGTCTAACCAAGGTATATAGAGACCGGAACGGTGCACAATGTGCCAAGTGTGGTCTAACAAAGGTATACAGAGACCAGAACTATGCACAGTGCTCCAAGTGTGGTCTAACCAAGGTATATAGAGACCAGAACTGTGCACAGCGCTCCAAGTGTGGTCTAACCAAGGTATACAGAGACCAGAACTGTGCACTGTGCTCCAAGTGTGGTCTAACCAAGGTACATGGAGACCAGAACTATGCACAGTGCTCCAAGTGTGGTCTAACCAAGGTATACAGAGACCAGAACTGTGCACAGTGCTCCAAGTGTGGTCTAACCAAGGTATTTGGAGACCAGAACTGTGCACAGTGCTCCAAGTGTGGTCTAACCAAGGTATATGGAGACCAGAACTGTGCACAGTGCTCCAAGTGTGGTCTACCAAGGTGTATGGAGACCAGAACCGTGCACATTGCTCCAAGTGTGGTCTAACCAAGGTATATGGAGACCAGAACTGTGCACAGTGCTCCAAGTGTGGTCTAACCAAGGTATATGGTGACCAGAACTGTGCACAGTGCTCCAAGTGTGGTCTAACCAAGGTATATGGAGACCGGAACTGTGCACAGTGCTCCAAGTGTGGTCTAACCAAGGTCAGAGCGATCATAACATGATCGATTTCTCACTCGAAATGGAGAGCGAAGAAATTGACTCAGAGACTAAGGTCCTGAATTTAAACAAGGGGAATTATGATGCCATGAGACGGGAACTGAGTAGGTCTGATTGGACAACGTTCCTGGGAGGACTGGAGGTAGATAAACAATGGCAAACATTTAAAGATAGAATGACAAAATTGCAAAAATTGTTTATACCAATCTGGCATAAAAGGAAATCTAAAAAGGTGACTCAACCGTGGATAACAGGGGAAATTAGAGACAGCATAAAATCCAAAGATAGGGCGTATAAAATAGCCAAAAAAAGCGCCAGAGCGGAAGATTGGGAACAGTTTAAGATAGAGCAAAGGAGGGCAAAGGGCATAATCAAGAGGGGCAAAATAGCTTACGAAAACAAGCTGGCGGAAAATATAAAAACTAACTCCAAAAGCTTTTATAAGTATATCAAAAGGAAAAGACTGGTGAAAACCAAAGTTGGTCCATTGCAGTCAGATACGGGGGAATATATAATGGGAAATAAGGAAATGGCAGATCAACTAAATGCATACTTTGGGTCAGTCTTTACGAAGGAAGACACAAAAAACCTCCCTGGGATATCGGGAAAAATAGGGACATTGGCAAAGGAGGAACTGACGCAAATCAATATCTCTAAGGATATGGTGTTAAGGAAGCTAAAGGGATTGAAGGTGGACAAATCCCCAGGGCCTGATAACATGCATCCTAGGGTACTGAAGGAGGTGGCCCTAGAGATAGCGGATGCACTAAGGATGATTTTTCAGAATTCATTAGACTCGGGAACAGTGCCGATGGATTGGAGGGTAGCTAACGTTACCCCACTATTCAAAAAGGGGGGTAGGGAAAAAGCAGGTAATTACAGACCTGTAAGCCTTACATCAGTTGTGGGCAAAATGCTGGAGTCCATCATTAAGGATGAAATAGCGGAGCACTTAGCAAATGGGGACAGGATAGGACAGAGTCAACATGGATTTACAAAGGGTAAATCGTGCTTGACTAATCTATTGGAATTTTTTGAGGGAGTAACTGGTAGAATAGATGGGGGAGAGCCAGTAGATGTGGTGTACCTGGACTTCCAAAAGGCCTTCGATAAGGTCCCACATAAAAGATTAGCATGGAAAATTGAGGCTCATGGGATAAAGGGGAAAGTTTTGGCGTGGATAGGGAACTGGCTGTCAGATAGAAAACAGAGAGTTGGAATAAACGGCTCATTTTCTGAATGGCAGGCAGTAACAAGTGGGGTACCACAGGGATCTGTCCTGGGCCCCCAGCTGTTCACAATTTACATTAATGACCTGGATCAGGGAGTCGGATGCAGCATTTCCAAATTTGCAGACGACACTAAACTAGGAGGGGGGGTGGGCTCAGAGGAAGAGACCAGGAAGCTCCAGAGCGATTTGGACAGACTGGGCGATTGGGCGGATAAATGGCAGATGCACTATAATGTGGACAAGTGCGAAGTTATCCACCTTGGGTGCAGGAACGGGAGGGCAAATTATTATTTAAATGGCAATAGATTGGGAGAGGGGGAAGTACAGAGAGACCTGGGTGTTCTTGTACACCAGTCACTGAAGGCGAGCATGCAGGTGCAACAGGCGGTCAAGAAGGCAAACGGTATGCTGGCCTTCATAGCAAAAGGGTTAGAATACAGGAACAGGGATACCTTGCTGCAGCTGTACAGGGCACTGGTGAGACCACACCTCGAGTACTGTGTACAGTTTTGGTCGCCTCATCTGAGGAAGGATGTTCTTGCCATGGAGGGGGTGCAGCGGCGATTCACCAGGCTGATACCAGGAATGGCGGGAATGACCTATGAGGAGAGACTATGTAGTTTAGGGATGTACACACTGGAGTTTAGAAGATTGAGAGGGGACCTCATAGAAGTGTATAAAATTCTGACAGGTCTAGACAGACTGGATGCAGAAGGAATGTTTCCCTTGGCGGGTGAGAACAGAACTAGAGGACATAATTTAAGGATAAGGGCTAAACCATTTAGGACAGAGATGAGGGGGAATTTCTTCACTCAGAGAGTGGTGAACCTGTGGAACTCATTGCCACAGAGGGCAGTGTATGCCAGCTCATTAAATATATTTAAGAGGGAATTAGATATATTTCTACGGGCAAAAGGGGTTAAGGGTTACGGAGAGAAGGCGGGGACGGGATACTGAATTAAAGGATCAGCCATGATCTCATTAAATGGCGGAGCAGGCACGAAGGGCCGAATGGCCTACTCCTGCTCCTATCTTCTATGTATCTATGTATCTATGTATGGAGACCAGAACTGTGCACGGTGCTCCAAGTGTGGTCTAACCAAGGTGCATGGAGACCAGAACTGTGCACAGTGCTCCAAGTGTGGTCTAACCAAGGTATATGGAGACCAGAACTGTGCACAGTGCTCCAAGTGTGGTCTAACCAAGGTGTATGGAGACCAGAACTGTGCAGAGTGCTCCAAGTGTGGTCTAACCTTGGTATATGGAGACCAGAACTGTGCACAGTGCTCCACGTACGGTCTAGCCAAGGTATATAGAGACTGAAACGGTGCACAGTGCTCCAAGTGTGGTCTAACCAAGGTATATGGAGACCAGAACTGTGCACAGTGCTCCAAGTGTGGTCTAACCAAGGTATACAGAGACCAGAACTATGCACAATGCTCCAAGTGTGGTCTAACCAAGGCATATGGAGACCAGAACTGCGCACAGTGCTCCAAGTGTGGTCTAGCACAGGTATATGGAGACCAGAACTGTGCACAGTGCTCCAGGTGTGGTCTAACCAAGGTATATAGAGACCGGAACGGTGCACAATGTGCCAAGTGTGGTCTAACCAAGGTATAAGGAGACCAAAGCTGTGCACAGTACTCCAAGTGTGGTCTAACCAAGGGATATGGAAATGGTACACACTGCAGCCACGGTGCGCCGGTGGTGGAGGGAGTGAATGTTTAAGGTGGTGGATGGGGTTGCCAGTCACGCGGGCTGCTTTGTCCTGGATGGTGTCGAGCTTCTTGAGTGTTGCTGGAGCTGCACTCATCCAGGCAAGTGGAGAGTATTCCATCACACTCCTGACTTGTGCCTTGTAGATGGTGGAAAGGCTTTGGGGAGTCAGGAGGTGAGACACTCGCCGCAGAATACCCAGCCTCTGACCTGCTCTTGTAGCCACAGTATTTATATGGCTGGTCCAGTTAAGTTTCTGGTCAATGGTGACCCCCAGGATGATGATGGTGGGGGATTCGGCAATGGTAATGCCATTGAATGTCAAGGGGAGGTGGTTAGACTCTCACTTGTTGGAGATGGTCATTGCCTGGCACTTGTGTGGCGCGAATATTATTTGCCACTTATCAGCCCAAGCCTGAACGTCGTCCAGGTCTTGTTGCATGCGGGCATGGACTGCTTCATTATCTGAGGAGTTGCGAATGGCGCTGAACACTGTGCAGTCATCAGTGAACAGCCCCATTTCTGACCTTATGTTGGGGGGAAGGTCATTGATGAAGCAGCTGAAGATGGTTGGGCACACACCATCTGAAAGAGTTAAACGGGCTAAAATAAGGGAATTGAGGAACCGAGCATGTATTCAACCATATAAGGAGTTGTTATGTACATGTCCCATAGGAAGCACGGTGGCATAGTGGTTAGCACTGTTGCCTCACAGCGCCAGGGACCCGGGTTCGAATCCGGCCTCGGGCGACTGTCTGTGTGGAGTTTGCACATTCTCCCCGTGTTTGCGTGGGTTTCCTCCGGGTGCTCCGGTTTCCTCCCACAGTCCAAAGATGTGCGGGTTAGGTTGATTGGCTATGATAAATTGACCCTTTGTGTTAGGGGGATTAAATACGTGGGGTTACGGGGATCGGGTGAGATATGTGTCGGTGCAGGCTCGATGGGCCGATATGGCCTCTAGCTGCACTGTGGGGTTTCTGTGATTCTGTGATTCTGTGAAGTATGGTGGAATGTGGGCAAATGGTCAAACTGTCAGTTGCTAATTGAATAAAGTGCACAAACCGTTAGTTACTAATTGAGGAATGTGGTAAAGATAACATATGAGGTCACAAGACTCAAAAGGCATTTGACAAGGTTCCACACAAAAGATTACTGTACAAGATAAAAAATCACGGGATTGGGGGTAATATACTGGCATGGGTGGAAGATTGGCTATCTAACAGAAGGCAGAGTGTTGGGATAAATGGTTCATTCTCGGGCTGGCAATCAGTAACTAGTGGTGTTCCGCAGGGGTCAGTGCTGGGACCCCAACTCTTTACAATCTATATTAACGATTTGGAGGAAGGGACCGAGTGCAACATATCCAAGTTTGCCGACGATACAAAGATGGGAGGGAAAGCAGTGAGTGAGGAGGACATAAAAAACCTGCAAAAGGACATAGACAGGCTAAGTGAGTGGGCAGAAATTTGGCAGATGGAATATAATGTTGGAAAGTGTGAGGTTATGCACTTTGGCAGGAAAAAATCAAAGAGCAAGTTATTATCTAAATGGAGCGAAACTGCAAAGTGCTACAGTACAAAGGGATCTGGGGGTCCTGGTGCATGAAACACAGAAGGTTAGTATGCAGGTACAGCAGGTGATCAGGAAGGCCAATGGAATCTTGGCTTTTATTGCAAGGGGGATGGAGTATAAAAACAGGGAAGTCTTGCTGCAGTTATACAGGGTACTGGTGAGGCCACACCTGGAATACTGCGTACAGTTTTGGTTTCCATATTTAAGAAAAGATATACTTGCTCTCGAGGCGGTTCAGAGAAGGTTCACTCGGTTGATTTCGGAGATGAGGGGGTTGACGTATGAGGAAAGGTTGAGTAGGTTGGGCCTCTCCTCATTGGAGTTCAGAAGAATGAGAGGCGATCTTATCGAAACATATAAGATTGTGAGGGGGCTTGATCGGGTGGATGCGGTGAGGATGTTTCCACTGATGGGTGAGACTAGAACTAGGGGGCATAATCTTAGAATAAGGGGCTGCCCTTTCAAAACTGAGATGAGGAGAAACTTCTTCACTCAGAGGGTAGTAAATCTATGGAATTTGCTACCCCAGGGAGCTGTGGAAGCTGCGACATTAAATAAATTTAAAATGGAGATAGACAGTTTCCTAGCAGATAAGGGAATTAGGGGTTACGGGGAGAGGGCAGGGAAGTGGACGTGAGTCTAGGTTCGGATCAGCCATGATCCTATTGAATGGCGGAGCAGGCCCGAGGGGCCGTATGGCCTACTCCTGCTCCTACTTCTTATGTTCTGATGTTCTTATGACTACATGTAAACAGTCAAAATGTAAGCACCCGAAATCAACTACATGATGTAAGCCACGACTTAAAACAAAAATCTGTATATAAGGCAGGGGATCTTAGCGATCAGGGAGCACTCGTCCCAGGATGAGTGCCTTCATGTCGACTTGTAAAATAAAGTTGCTTTACTGCACGAACCTCCGGACTCCGAGTGATTGATTGGCAATAAGCCGGACATCCACCCTTTATATCAGAGGGTGCGTCTCGGGGAGAAGGAGCTCTCCCGGTTTACCCTTACAACCATCCTGACTTGGAAATATATCGGCCGTTCCCTCATCGTGGCTGGGTCAAAATCCTGGAACTCCCTCCCTAACAGCGCTGCGGGGAGCACCCTCACCACACGGACTGCAGCGGTTCAAGAAGGAGGCCCACCACCACCTTTTCAAGGGGCGATTAGGAATGGGCGATAAATGCCGGCCTTGACAGCGACGCCCACATCCCAGGAACCAAGAAAAGGAATCTAGGAGCCGTGTTAGGGTCATAGAGTTTTACAGCACAGAAAGAGGCCCTTCGGCCCATCGTGTCTGCGCCGACCATCAATCCCTGTCCAATCTAATCCCATTTCCAGCATTTGGCCCATAGCCTTGTATGCAATGGCAGTTCAAGTGCTCGTCCAAATGCTTCTTGAATGTTGTGAGGGTTCCTGCCTCTACCACCCTTTCAGCATTGAGTTCCAGATTCCAACCACCCTCTGGGTGAAAAAGTTCCTCCTCAAATCCCCTCTAAATCTCCTGCCCCTTACCCTGAATCTATGCCCCCTTGTTATTGACCCCCCTACTAAGGGGAAAAGTTCCTCTTTGTCTACCCTATCTATGCCCCTCATCATTTTGTACACCTCAATCAGGTCCCCCCTCAGCCTTCTTTGCTCCAAGGAAAACAACCCCAGCCTGTTTAGTCTTTCTTCATAGCTGAGGCGCTCCATCCCAGGTAACATCCTGGTGAATCTTCTCTGCACCCTCTCCAAAGCAATCACATCCTTCCTATAGTGAGGCGAACAGAACTGCACACAGTACTCCAGCTGTGGCCTCACCAGCGTTTTGTACAGCTCCATCATAGCCTCCCTGCTCTTATATTCTATGCCTCGGCTAATGAAGGCAAGTATCCCATATGCCTTTTTAACCGCCTTATCTACCTGTTCCGCTGCCTTCAGGGATCTATGTACATGTACACCAAGGTCCCTCTGACCCTCTGTACTTCCTAGGGTCCTACCATTCATTGTGTATTCCTTGCCTTATTTGTCCGTCCAAAATGCATCACCTCGCACTTTTCAGGGTTAAATTCCATTTGCCACTTTTCCGCCCATCTGACCAACCGTTTATATCGTCCTGTAGCCTGAGGCTTTCCTCCTCGCAATTTACCACCCCACCAATTTCGTGTCATCTGCGAACTTACTGATCATACCTTTTACATTCTCATCCAAATCATTTATGTAGATCACAAACAACAAGCACCGATCCCTGAGGTACCCCACTGGACACAGGCTTCCAGTCACAAAAGCAACCTTCGACCATCACCCTCTGCCTCCTGCACTCAGCCAGTTTAGGATCCAACGCGCCAAGGCACCCTGGATTCCATGGGCTCTTACCTTCTTGACCAGTCTCCTATGCGGGACTTTGTCAAAAGCTTTACTGAAGTCCATGTAAACCACATCCACAGCATTTCCCTCATCCACCCCCCTAGTCACCCCCTCGAAAAATTCAATCAGATTTGTCAGACATGATTTACCCTTGACAAAGCCATGCTGACTATCCCCGATTAATCCTTGCCTCTCCAAGTGGAGACTAATTTTGTCCCTCAGAATTTTTTCCAATAATTTCCCTACCACAGATGTTAGGCTCACTGGCCTGTAATTCCCTGGTTATCCCTGCTACCCTTCTTGTATAATGGTACTACATTAGATGTTGGTGCAGAAAAAAAACCCAGACACACACAAGGGGCACCCATTTCAAATCTTTATTGTTTAATAATCGAAAATGTGATCCACAATTTGTTACAACATTAAAAAATCTTTTCTTTTAATCTGTTGGCTAGCAAAGCTCCGACACGGGACTGAATTAGACACGGTTTTCACATTAATTCAATTAATACGAGAAAGGAAACCTTCACTAATACATTAGTTGCTCAATAGGGCGAGGAGGAGTGGCCAGTGCTGAAATCTCGAGGGGACCAATCATGGTTGAGTTTCAATGGACTGCATTGTTAGGTCAACAGTCAACCATCTGGACCAATCACTGCCTCGAGCCCCCTGGGTTAGATCTCCGGCTCGAGCCAATCAAGGCGAGGGATTTGGCTCCAGAGGGCGGGGGGGGGGGGGGGTAGGTGAAAGGTCATAACCCACGACCTTCGCTCAATGTAACGCCATTGCGAATCTTTCCTTGGGTAATGGCCCATTGGTACACCAACCCCCACGTTCGATTTAATATCTTTGATGAGTCGGAACCCAAAAGGGCACGTTTTGGCAAAAATAAAATATTACACGGGGGTGGTGGGGGCGGGGGGGCGCGCGAGCGTTCAGGGCGCGATCCATGACATCATGCTCCCATGTACAGGGTCACCACTCAATCATTGACCCTTGTGACTCCCTCTCCCCCCCCCCCCTCCCCGCCCCATTGAACCTGCAACCTATTTGTTTGGTTCGATTAATTATCGGCTACAATCCTGGGAAGACGGGAGGTCAGGGGTTAACGGAGGGCGGTGGGTTGGGGGGGGGGGTGGGTGCGGGAGGAAGGGATTGAAGGGATCGAGGTGGCGCGCAAGGCCATCAGAGGATGCCCCTCCCCTCGGTCACTGACGGTCACGCTCCAAAGTGGTGTCACCTCATCGCCTCCTCTAAGCCCTCTTGTCCCGTCCCCCTCGCCTTCCCCCAATCCCGTGTCACGTTCGGGCAGTTCGCTCTTCCAGCTGCCATCTTAGCACGATCCCAAGCCCCCACACGCCCCCGCCCCCCCACCGCCCAAGTGGGTTCACTGGCCTCTCCTCGTCCCTCTCCCCCACCGCCCCCTCAAAATCTCGGCTTGGCGGTCGACCGGGGGAGGTGGGAGGCGGGGGGGAATCAAGGCCTGAGCGCTTGGAATGAGGGCGCGCAGCGTATAAAGGGCCGCAGCATGCGGGAAAGCAGGGGCGAGGAGCGGGTGCGAGGTGGGGAAGATAAGAGGGAAGTGACGAGAGCAGCGCTTACAAAAAAGGTTTGGCACAAGCATTCTCTCGTAGCTGGCAGGCGCAGCGGCCCCCCCCCCCACTCCCCGCCCACCAGTGGCATTGCTCCTGGGATCTAGTGTTACACGAGAGCGTGACGGAGGGGTGGGTGGAAATGGCAGGGGAAAAGCCGCTCCGAAGGTGTGGCGGGGGGAGGGGGGGGCGAGCGCGAGGCACGAAAGGTGAACCCTCGAACGCGATGAACCTTAGCGGGGAAAGGGAGAGGAAGAAGAGGCAAGAAAAAAGGAGAGCGCGCGAGCTATCTGGCATTGACGTTTCTCTTCCTCTTGCTGCTCTTCCCCGGAGGCCAGTGCGTCTCGGTGTCGCTGCCCGTGTCCGAGTCGGTGAGGGTCATCTCGATGGTCATCAGGACCCGGGGACCCCCTGTCGAGGATCCCCCGCCGTCCTCCCGAGGACCCTCCCCCGGCGCTAACCGCTACTTCTTGTCCCGCTTTGACTCGGAGAGCTTGGACTTCTTGTCGCTGGCTCCTTTGGTGCTCTTGCTCTGGTCGAGGGTGGCGTAGAGGACGGGTCCCTGGGTGGAGAGAGATGGGAGAGGAGTGGAGGGGCGTGGAATACCGTTCAGAGGGCGTCCTGGACAATCACTGGGGCTCCCACTGATTCCCCAAACGCCCCCCGCCCACCCCGATCCCCAACTGAACGTACATTCAGGTACCAGTCCTCTGGGACCTAATTCGGACCATCATTTCCCCCTCTCCTCCAATTCCCCTCCACTCCAATTCCCTCCCCTCCCTTCCAATCCCTTCCCCTCCAATTCCCCTCCACTCCAATCCCCTCCCCTCCCTTCAATCCCTTCCCCTCCAATACCCCTCCCTTCCAATCCCTTCCCCTCCAATTATCCTTCCCTCCAATCCCCTCCCTTCGATCCCCTCCCCTCCAATCCCCTCCCCTCCAAACCCCTCCCCTCCAATCGCCTCCCCTCCAATCGCCTCCCCTCCGATCCCCTCCCCTCCGATCCCCCTCCCCTCCGATCCCCCTCCCCTCCGATCCCCCTCCCCTCAAATCACCCTCCCCTCCAATCCCCTCCCGTCAATCCCCCTCCCCTCCAATCCCCCTCCCTCCAATCCCCCTCCCTCCAATCCCCCTCCCCTCCAATCCCCCTCCCCTCCAATCCCCTCCCCTCCAATCCCCTCCCCTCCAATCCCCCCTCCCCTCAAATCACCCTCCCCTCCAATCCCTCCCCTCCAATCCCACTGCCCTCCAATCCCCTCCCCTCCAATCGCCCTCCCACCAATCCCCCTCCCCTCCAATCCCCCTCTCCTCCAATCCCCCTCCCCTCCAATCGCCCT
>NW_028225184.1:12286774-12304274 GCF_052327205.1 Somniosus microcephalus
GGGGACTCCTCGCCCCCCCCCCCAGACCGTGGGGTCTCCTCGCCCCCCCCAAACCGTGGGGTCTCCTCGCCCCCCCCCCCCAAACCGTGGGGACTCCTCGCCCCCCCCCCCAGACCGTGGGGACACCTCGCCACCCCCCCCCAGACCGTGGGGACACCTCGCCCCCCCCCCAAACCGTGGGGACACCTCCCCCCCCCACAAACCGTGGGGACTCCTCCCCCCCCCCAAACCGTGGGGACTCCTCCCCCCCCCCCCAAACCGTGGGGACACCTCCCCCCCCCCCAAACCGTGGGGACTCCTCCCCCCCCCCAAACCGTGGGGACTCCTCCCCCCCCCCAAGCCGTGGGGACACCTCCCCCCCCCCAAACCGTGGGGACTCCTCCCCCCCCCCCACACCGTGGAGACTCCTCCCCCCCCCCAAACCGTGGGGACACCTCCCCCCCCCCCCCAACCGTGGGGACTCCTCCCCCCCCCCAAACCGTGGGGACTCCTCCCCCCCCCCCTCAAACCGTGGGGACACTCGCCCCCCCCAACCGTGGGGACTCCTCGCCCCCCCCCCAAACCGTGGGGACTCCTCCCCCCCCCCAAACCGTGGGGACACCTCGCCCCCCCCAGACCGTGGGGACTCCTCGCCCCCCCCCCAAACCGTGGGGACTCCTCCCCCCCCCAAACCGTGGGGACTCCTCCCCCCCCCCCCAAACCGTGGGGACACCTCGCCCCCCCCCCAAACTGAAGCAGGAAATCATCTGCGATGCCGCCATAGTCGAAACAGCCCGCAACCACAACAGCGTCTGGGCTGACCCACCGAGGAGGGAGGACCGCAGGGACACTCGCCAAGGGGCAAGGGTGGAACTCGCACCCAATTAATCCGCCAGGAAAGAGATCGCCAAGGAACCCTGAAACAAGCATGACCCCCTGAACCCCCCCCCCGACCGCACCCCCCCCCCCCCCCCCGGTGTTACTCACCGTCGCGCACAGAAGACGGTTGAGAGCGGAATCCGCAAACACCGGCGGCTCGCCTCCCTGCGAGAGAGAGAGAGAGAATCAATACAAGCCAAGCATAGTCTGTGGCTGATCCACAGGGCAGAGGTGCAGAGAGAGAGAGAAGAAGGGAGAGAGACACACAGAGAGAGAGAATTAGCAAACACTTCGACACACAAAGGTTGGTCGAAGTTTGGAACTCTCTTCCGCAAGCGGCAATTGATGCTGGGGATCGATTGTTAATGTTAAATCGCAGATTGATAGCTTTCTGTGAACCAAAGGTATTGAGGGATATGGGTCAAAGGCGGCTGGATGGTGTTGGCCCCAGATCAGACATGATCTCATTGAATGGCGGAACAGGCTCGAGGGGCTGAATGGGCCTCCTCCTGTTCCTGTGTAACAGGCTCGAGGGGCTGAATGGGCCTCCTCCTGTTCCTGTGTAACAGGCTAAAGGGGCTGAATGGGCCTCCTCCTGTTCCTGTGTTCCTAAAGAGCTTTGGGGCGCTATATAAATACAAGTCTCTCTTCTTTTACCATTGGCGGCCGTGCCTTCAGCTGCCTGGGGCCCTGAGCTCTGGAATTCCCTCCCTAAACCTCTCCGCCTCTCTCTCCTCCTTTAAGACGCTCCTTAGAACCGACCTCTTTGTCACCTGTCCTAATATCTCCTTAACATAAGAACATAAGCAATAGGAGCAGGAGTCGGCCATTCGGCCCCTCGAGCCTGCTCCGCCATTCAATAAGATCATGGCTGATCTGATCCTAACCGCCAATCCACTATCACAGAACCATCTCCTGAATCTAACAGAAATAGACACACGAAATAGGAGCAGGATCAGGCTACACGGCCCCTGGGCCCGCTCCGCTACCCACAGGGCCATGACCGATCCGAACCTAGACTCATGTCCAAATTCCTGCCCGCTCCCCGTAACCCTTAATTCCCTTTACTTCGAGGAAACTGTCTATTTCTGTTTAAATTTATGTAACGATGTAGCTTCTACAGCTTTTTGGGGCAGCATATTCCATGGACCTACCACCCTCTGAGTGAAGTAGTTCCTCCTCATCTCAGTTTTGAAAGAGCAGCCCCTTATTCTAAGACTATGCCCCCTAGTTCTAGTTTCACCCATCATCGGGAACATCCACCTGATCCAACCCCTTCACAATCTTATATGTTTCAATAAGATCGCCTCTCATTCTTCTGAACTCCAATGAGTAGAGTCCCAATTTACTCAACCTCTCCTCATATGTCCATCCCCCTCATCCCCGGGATTAACCGAGTGAACCTTCTTTGTACTGACTCGAGAGCAAGTATGTCTTTAAGTGGCTCGGTGTCAGATTTTGTTTGATAATCGCTCCTATGAAGCGACTTGGGACGTTTTACTACGTTGCAGGCACTATATAAATGCACGTTATTCTTATGAAGAGACGGACGTCACTCGTAGATCTCCCGTGGCATTGCGCACTGGGAGTCAAGGCCGAGTGTATTCTGGGGGGCGGGGGGGGGGGGGGTTATATTGGGTTAGGCAAATCCTCGGTCCACATTCACAAGGGAGACTTCCTATGTAAACCCGTGCATGTCACGCCACAGCTGCAGCGCCCCCCAACTGGCCAGCAAGGCACAACTGTGGCGTGACAGTTTACATAGGAATTTCCCCACTGTAAAAATCCAAGTAGGTGGTGGGGGGTGCAGGGAAAGGTTACTAAACATTTGTTACAGATATAAAAATTACTGCCTGGGTTGGGAGATTTATTCACTGCCTGTAATTAAACATTAGCCCTCCCCTTTAAATAAATACCTTTAAATGTCTCATTTGCCAATATAAGCTAATGCAAACCCTCCAAAATCATGTATTTGATTAAATTCCAACCCAGGGCATTTAATTCACCCTCAAAACTTTGAAAAAAAAAGCTTTTCAATCAATAAAAAGACGAGAATAATTTTTAAATGTACATCAGTCTTCAGTAACACTGACCTCCACAGCAACGCCATCTTTGATTTACCCTGTGTCGCGCTCGCAGTGACATCAGGGGGCGGCTTCATTGCCCTTGAGTTGAACGGCAGGCCGCCATCTTTGATTTACCAGTTTGTCGCGGCCTGTTGACGTTGAGTAGGACGCCATCTTTGATTTTCCTCCGAGCCCGATGCTTGCCCAGACATGGGCGGATGTGACGTAACGTGCTGGCAGATGTGCGGTCCCCTCGGCTTCGCATTACCGTCTAGAACAGGCGGCGCCATCTTTGCTTATCCACCAGCTTCTTTGTGCGTGTTGGTGGAGGGTTCGAATCCGGGACCAGCCCAGAATTTTGTCCCTGATGCTCATTCGTGGAGTTAAAATTCTTTATTAAAGCCTGTGATCAATTATTAACAATAAACAAGAAATTAGGTAGAACAATCCACTATTGAGAAATCAGTAATATTTTTATAATTAAAAGTGCTAATTTAAGATTATTAACACCACAAAATTGTAGGGTGGCCTTTATTGCAAATTAGAGTGTAAAAATAAGGACATCTTGCTGCAATTATATATTGGCACCAAGTCCCGTCCGCCCATCTCCGCTGTGCTCTACATTGGCTCCTGGTTAAGCAGCGCCTCAATTTCAAAATTCTCATCCTTGTTTTCAAATCCCTCCATGGCCCTCAACCCTCCCTATCTCTGTAACCTCCTCCAGCCCCGACACACCTCCCTATCTCTGTAACCTCCTCCAGCCCCTACACCCTCCCTATCTCTGCAACCTCCTCCAGCCCCTACACCCCTCCCTATCTCTGTAACCTCCTCCAGTCGTACACCCCTCCCTATCTCTGTAACCTCCTCCAGCCCCTACAACCCTCCCTATCTCTGTAACCTCCTCCAGCCCCTACAACCCTCCCTATCTCTGTAACCTCCTCCAGCCTCTACACCCCTCCCTATTCCTGTAACCTCCTCCAGCCCCTACACCCTTCCCTATCTCCGTAACCTCCTCCAGCCCCTACAACCCTCCCTATCTCTGTAACCACTTCCAGTCCCTACAACCCTCCCTATCTCTGTAACCTCCTCCAACCCCCACACCCCTCCCTATCTCTGTAACCTCCTCCAGCCCTACAACCCTCCCTATCTCTGTAACCTCCTCCAGCCCTACAACCCTCCCTATCTCTGTAACCTCCTCCAGCCCCACAACACACCCATCCCGAGATATTTGCGCTCCTCTAATTGAATGGCCTCCTCCTGTTCCTGTATAACAGGCTCGAGGGGCTGAATGGGCCTCCTCCTGTTCCTGTGTAACAGGCTCGAGGGGCTGAATGGGCCTCCTCCTGATCCTGTGTAACAGGCTCGAGGGGCTGAATGGGCATCCTCCTGTTCATGTGCAACAGGCTCGAGGTGCTGAATGGGACTCCTCCTGTTCCTGTGTAACAGGCTCGAGGTGCTGAATGGGACTCCTCCTGTTCCTGTGTAACAGGCTCGAGGGGCTGAATGGCCTCCTCCTGTTCCTGTGTAACAGGCTCGAGGGGCTGAATGGCCTCCTCCTGTTCCTGTGTAACAGGCTTGAGGGGCTGAATGGGCCTCCTCCTGTTCCTGTGTAACAGGCTCGAGGGGCTGAATGGTCCTCCTCCTGTTCCTGTGTAACAGGCTCGAAGGGCTGAGTGGGCCTCCTCCTAATCCTGTGTAACAGGCTCGAGGGGCTGAATGGGCCTCCTCCTGTTCATGTGCAACAGGCTCAAGGTGCTGAATGGGCCTCCTCCTGTTCCTGTGTAACAGGCTCGAGGGGCTGAATGGGCCTCCTCCTGTTCCTGTGTAACAGGCTCGAGGGGCTGAATGGGCCTCCTCCTGTTCCTGTGTAACAGGCTCGAGGGGCTGAATGGGCCTCCTCCTGTTGCTGTGTAACAGGCTCAAGCGGGACTGAATGGGCCTCCTCCTGTTTCTGTGTAACAGGCTCGAGGGGTGAATGGGCCTCCTCCTGTGTAGCAGGCTCGAGGGGCTGAATGGGCCTCCTCCTGTGTAGCAGGCTCGAGGGGCTGAATGGGCCTCCTCCTGTTCCTGTGTAACAGGCTCAAGGAGCTGAATGGGCCTCCTCCTGTTCCTGTGTAACAGGCTCGAGGGGCTGAATGGGCCTCCTCCTGTTCCTGTGTAACAGGCTCGAGGGGCTGAATGGGCCTCCTCCTGTTCCTGTGTAGCAGGCTCGAGGGGCTGAATGGGCCTCCTCCTGTGTAACAGGCTCGAGGGGCTGAATGGGCCTCCTCCTGTTCCTGTGTAACAGGCTCAAGGGGCTGAATGGGCCTCCTCCTGTTCCTGTGTAACAGGCTCGAGGGGCTGAATGGGCCTCCTCCTGTTCCTGTGTAACAGGCTCGAGGGGCTGAATGGGCCTCCTCCTGTTCCTGTGTAACAGTCTTGAGGGGCTGAATGGCCTCCTCCTGTTCCTGTGTAACAGGCTCGAGCGGGACTGAATGGGCCTCCTCCTGTTCCTGTGTAACAGGCTCGAGCGGGGCTGAATGGGCCTCCTCCTGTTCCTGTGTAACAGGCTCGAGAGGCTGAATGGGCCTCCTCCTGTTCCTGTGTAAGAGGCTCGAGGGGCTGAATGGGCCTCCTCCTGTTCCTGTGTAACAGTCTTGAGGGGCTGAATGGCCTCCTCCTGTTCCTGTGTAACAGGCTCGAGCGGGACTGAATGGGCCTCCTCCTGTTTCTGTGTAACAGGCTCGAGGGGAGTGAATGGGCCTCCTCCTCCTGTGTAACAGGCTCGAGGGGCTGAATGGGCCTCTTCCTGTGTAACAGGCTCGAGGGGCTGAATGGGCCTCCTCCTGTTCCTGAGGTGGGACCTTGGTGTGCATGTACACAGATCCCTGAAGACAGCAGGACAGGTAGATAAGGTGGTTAAAAAGGCATATGGGATCCTTGCCTTCATTAGCCGAGGCATAGAATATACGAGCAGGGAGGTTATGATGGAGCTGTACAAAACGCTAGTTAGGCCACAGCTGGAATACTGTGTGCAGTTCTGGTCGCCACACTATAGGAAGGATGAGATTGCATTGGAGAGGGTGCAGAGCAGATTCACCAGGATGTTACCTGGGCTGGAGCGCCTCAGCTATGAAGAGAGACTGGACAGGCTGGGGTTGTTTTCCTTAGAGCAGAGAAGGCTGAGGGGGGACCTGATTGAGGTGTGCAGAATTATGAGGGGCATAGATAGGGTAGATAGAAAGCAACTTTCCCCCTTAGTAGAGGGGTCAATAACCAGGGGGCATAGTTTCAAGGTAAGGGGCAGGAGGTTTAGAGGGGTTTTGAGGAAAAACCTTTTCACCCAGAGGGTGGTTGGAATCTGGAACTCACTGCCTGAAAGAGTGGTCGAGGCAGGAACCCTCACAACATTCAAGGAGCATTTAATCAGTCGAAAAGACTCCTCTAAGCGAGACAAGACGGTCGTGAGAAACGGCTCCGGAAAAACCGGGGGAGAGAGAGAGAGAGAGAGCGCCCACAAAATGGCCGCCGGGCCTAGTACGGTGCATCAAAACCCGGCCCTCGATTGCTTCGAGACTGCTCTGAAAACGGCAAGCGGGCAAATTCCCCGGCCATCTTTCTCTTTCTCTCTCTCTCTGTGTGGAAGCAAGTGACAGCAAGAGAATAGAAGATTGGGGGGGGGTCCACAGGGTCGCGCCCATGGCAACGGCAGCAAACCGGGAGCGAGGCCTTCCTTAGCAACCGAGCCTCCTCGGCAGCATCGAGCTGTTGTGGTTACCGAGCGGGGACGGTGGAGCAGGGGGAGGGCGGAACGGGCAGGGAGGAGGAAGGGGAGATCTAGATCTCTGCTTCTCTCTCTCCCTTCGAATCGCTTCTCCGATTCAGTCTCGCTTTGCAAAGGCCGGGCTTTGGTAGGCCGGGAACCGTCCCCTTTCGGCAACACGGCGGGACGGTGCGGGGTGTTCAAGGGTCGGAGGGCACCGGCAAGCATTCATCTGCTCGCCGGCCACGGATAAAGGCAGCTGCAGATGTTTGTGACACTTAAGCATGGCGGTGAGTGATCGGTTTGCGGGCTGGAGCCTGCGACTGGCTACGCCAGCACAGGCCGGTTCACGGGACTTGTGCTCTTCCTGTGCCTGTGTGCGTCAGGCCCGGTACCGCACCAGGAGAGGCGTTCGTTCACTGACTGGTTCTCTATTCTGCTCCCCCCACAGATAACCAGTCTCTCTTGCTGAATATTCGATGCCGCATTCAATTGTTACTGGAATACATCAGGGCTCATTGCTCCTGCAGTCCTGAAGGTAAAACCCGTGCTGTACCTGCCCTGGGAGTGTTTGATGGGACAGTGTAGAGGGAGCTTTACTCTGTATCTAACCCCATGCTGTACCTGCCCTGGGAGTGTTTGATGGGACAGTGTAGAGGGAGCTTTACTCTGTATCTGACCCCGTGCTGTACCTGCCCTGGGAGTGTTTGATGGGACAGTGTAGAGGGAGCTTTACTCTGTATCTAACCCGTGCTGTACCTGCCCTGGGAGTGTTTGATGGGACAGTGTAGAGGGAGCTTTACTCTGTATCTAACCCGTGCTGTACCTGCCCTGGGAGTGTTTGATGGGACAGTGTAGAGGGAGCTTTACTCTGTATCTAACCCGTGCTGTACCTGCCCTGGGAGTGTTTGATGGGACAGTGTAGAGGGAGCTTTACTCTGTATCTAACCCCTGCTGTCCCTGCCCTGGGAGTGTTTGATGGGACAGTGTAGAGGGAGCTTTACTCTGTATCTAACCCGTGCTGTACCTGCCCCGGGAGTGTTTGATGGGACAGTGTAGAGGGAGCTTTACTCTGTATCTAACCCTGTGCTGTACCTGCCCTGGGAGTGTTTGATGGGACAGTGTAGAGGGAGCTTTACTCTGTATCTAACCCGTGCTGTACCTGTCCTGGGAGTGTTTGATGGGACAGTGTAGAGGGAGTTTTACTCTGTATCTAACCCCGTGCTGTACCTGCCCTGGGAGTGTTTGATGGGACAGTGTAGAGGGAGCTTTACTCTGTATCTAACCCTGTGCTGTACCTGCCCTGGGAGTGTTTGATGGGACAGTGTAGAGGGAGCTTTACTCTGTATCTAACCCGTGCTGTACCTGTCCTGGGAGTGTTTGATGGGACAGTGTAGAGGGAGTTTTACTCTGTATCTAACCCCGTGCTGTACCTGCCCTGGGAGTGTTTGATGGGAGAGTGTAGAGGGAGCTTTACTCTGTATCTAACCCCGTGCTGTACCTGCCCTGGGAGTGTTTGATGGAACAGTGTAGAGGGAGCTTTACTCTGTATCTAACCCCGTGCTGTACCTGCCCTGGGAGTGTTTGATGGGACAGTGTAGAGGGAGCTTTACTCTGTATCTAACCCCGTGCTGTACCTGCCCTGGGAGTGTTTGATGGGAGAGTGTAGAGGGAGCTTTACTCTGTATCTAACCCCGTGCTGTACCTGCCCTGGGAGTGTTTGATGGGACAGTGTAGAGGGAGTTTTACTCTGTATCTAACCCCGTGCTGTACCTGCCTTGCGAGTGTTTGATGGGACAGTGTAGAAGGAGCTTTACTCTGTATCTAACCCCGTGCTGTACCTACCCTGGGAGTGTTTGATGGGACAGTGTAGAGGGAGCTTTACTCTGTATCTAACCCGTGCTGTACCTGCCCTGGGAGTGTTTGATGGGGACAATGTAGAGGGAGCTTTACTCTGTATCTAACCCGTGCTGTACCTGCCCTGGGAGTGTTTGATGGGACAGTGTAGAGGGAGCTCTACTCTGTATCTAACCCGTGCTGTACCTGCCCTGGGAGTGTTTGATGGGACAGTGTAGAGGGAGCTTTACTCTGTATCTAACCCGTGCTGTACCTGTCCTGGGATTGTTTGATGGGACAGTGTAGAGGGAGTTTTACTCTGTATCTAACCCCGTGCTGTACCTGCCTTGCGAGTGTTTGATGGGACAGTGTAGAGGGAGCTTTACTCTGTATCTAACCCCGTGCTGTACCTGCCCTGGGAGTGTTTGATGGGACCGTGTAGAGGGAGCTTTACTCTGTATCTAACCCGTGCTGTACCTGCCCTGGGAGTGTTTGATGGGGCAGTGTAGAGGGAGCTTTACTCTGTATCTAACCCCGTGCTGTACCTGCCCTGGGAGTGTTTGATGGGACCGTGTAGAGGGAGCTTTACTCTGTATCTAACCCGTGCTGTACCTGCCCTGGGAGTGTTTGATGGGACAATGTAGAGGGAGCTTTACTCTGTATCTAACCGAGATTGTCTATTTCAGTGGAAATTGATTTGAGCGATGAATCTGGGATGGTCAAACAGCTTGCCATATTCCCGAATCGATACGCCTCTGAATTACTGAGCGACCGAGAGCTGCTGATCCTCGTGAGAGTGGAGAGTGAGTGTCTCAGAGTCTATTGAAAGATGCCTTATCAAGAAAGTTATGTTAAACTTGTATCGAACCGTGGTACGGTCAGGTAGACAACCCTATCTCCAGCCACATAGATGCCCCAGTGCTGGAAAGGGCTATAATTGAACTCTACCAGATCTTTACAGGACACCAGCTGTACAAATAGGACATATACGAACACACAGATCCAAGGTTCCATATCCCTTGGTTAGATCACACTCGGAGCACTACGCACAGCTCTGGTCCCCATATACCTTGGTTAGACCACACTTGGAGCACTGTGCACAGTTCTGGTCTCCATATACCTTGGTTCGACCACACTTGGAGCACTGTGCACAGTTCTGGTCTCCATATACCTTGGTTAGACCACACTTGGAGCACTGTGCACAGTTCTGGTCTCCATATACCTTGGTTAGACCGCACTTGGAGCACTGTGCACAGTTCTGGTCTCCATATACCTTGGTTAGACTACACTTGGAGCACTGTGCACAGTTCTGGTCTCCATATACCTTGGTTAGACCACACCTGGAGCACTATGCACAGTTCTGGTCTCCATCTACCTTGGTTAGACCACACTTGGAGCACTGTGCACAGTTCTGGTCTCCATATACCTTGGTTAGACCACACTTGGAGCACTGTGCACAGTTCTAGTCTCCATATACCTTGGTTAGACCACACTTGGAGCACTGTGCACAGTTCTGGTCTCCATATACCTTGGTTAGACCACACTTGGAGTACTGTGCACAGTTCTGGTCTCCATATACCTTGGTTAGACCACACTTGGAGCACTGTGCACAGTTCTGGTCTCCATATACCTTGGTTAGACCACACTTGGAGTACTGTGCACAGTTCTGGTCTCCATATACCTTGGTTAGACCACACTTGGAGCACTGTGCACAGTTCTGGCCTCCATATACCTTGGTTAGACCACACTTGGAGCACTGTGCACAGTTCTGGTCTCCATATACCTTGGTTAGACCACACTTGGAGCACTGTGCACAGTTCTGGTCTCCATATACCTTGGTTAGACCACACTTGGAGCACTGTGCACAGTTCTGGTCTCCATATACCTTGGTTAGACCGCACTTGGAGCACTGTGCACTGTTCTGGTCTCCATATACCTTGGTTAGACCGCACTTGGAGCACTGTGCACTGTTCTGGTCTCCATATACCTTGGTTAGACCGCACCTGGAGCACTGTGCACAGTTCTGGTCTCCAGATACCTTGGTTCGACCACACTTGGAGCATTGTGCACAGTTCTGGTCTCCATATACCTTGGTTAGACCACACCTGGAGCACTGTGCACAGTTTTCGTCTCCATATACCTTGGTTAGACCACATTTGGAGCGCTGTGCACAGTTCTGGTCTCCGTATACCTTGGTTAGACCACACTTGGAGCACTATGCACAGTTCTGGTCTCCATCTACCTTGGTTAGACCACACTTGGAGCACTGTGCACAGTTCTGGTCTCCAGATACCTTGGTTAGACCACACTTGGAGCACTGTGCACAGTTCTGGTCTCCATATACCTTGGTTAGACCACACTTGGAGCACTGTGCACAGTTCTGGTCCCCATATACCTTGGTTAGACCACACTTGGAGCACCATGCACAGTTCTGGTCTCCATATATCTTGGTTAGATCACACTTGGAGCACTGTGCAAAGTTCTGGTCTCCAGATACCTTGGTTAGACCACACTTGGAGCATTGTGCACAGTTCTGGTCTCCATATACCTTGGTTAGACCACACTTGGAGCACCGTGCACAGTTCTGGTCTCCATATACCTGGGTTAGTCCACACTTGGAGCACTGTGCACAGTTCTGGTCTCCAGATACCTTGGTTAGACCACACTTGGAGCACTGTGCACAGTTCTGGTCTCCAGATACCTTGGTTAGACCACACTTGGAGCACTGTGCACAGTTCTAGTCTCCGTATCCCTTGGTTAGACCACACTTGGAGCACTGTGCACAGTTCTGGTCCCCACATACCTTGGTAAGACCACACTTGGAGCACTGTGCACAGTTCTGGTCTCCATATACCTTGGTTAGACCGCACTTGGAGCACTGTGCACAGTTCTGGTCTCCATATAGCTTGGTTAGACCACACTTGGAGCATTGTGCACAGTTCTGGTCTCCATATACCTTGGTTAGACCACACTTGGAGCACTGTGCACAGTTCTGGTCTCCATATACCTTGGTTAGACCACACTTGGAGCACTGTGCACAGTTCTGGTCCCCACATACCTTGGTAAGACCATGTTTTACTACATTTACTGGGCTGATACCAGACTGAGAGGTTATAACAAGCAGGAAAGGATGAATACAAGGCTGAGGGGTGACCTGATAGCGGTCTTTAATATTACGAAGGGGTTCGATAGGGTAGACGTAGAGAAGATGTTTCCACTTGCGGGCAAGACCAGAACTAGGGGCCATCAATATAAGATAGTCACTAATAAATCCAATCGGGAATTCAGGAGAAACTTCTTTACCCAGAGAGTGGTGAGAATGTGGAACTCGCTACCACAGGGAGTGGTCAAGGCGAATAGTATAGATGCATTTAAGGGGAAGCTGGATAAACACACGAGGGAGAAGGGAATAGAAGGATCTGGTGATGGGGTGAGATGAAGAGGGGTGGGAGGAGACTCGAGTGGAGCAGAAACACCGGCATCGACCGGTGGGGCCGAATGGGATCTTTCTGTGCCGTAGACTCCATTAACTCAATGTAAATTGATGAAGCTCTCTTGGGTTTGATATTAGATAGATGTATGAGGAGAGATTGGGTCGATTGGGCTTATACTCACTGGAGTTTAGAAGATTGAGAGGGGATCTCATCGAAACCTATAAAATTCTGTCAGGCCTGGACAGACTAGATGCAGGAAGGATGTTCCCGATGGACGGGGAGTCCAGAACCAGGGGTCACAGTCTAAGGATAAGGGGTAAGCCATTTAGGACTGAAATGAGGAGGAATTTCTTCACCCAGAGAGTGGTGAACCTGTGGAATTCTCTGCCACAGAGGGCGGTGGAGGCCAATTCATTAAATATATTCAAGAAAGAGTTGGATATATTTCTTAAGGCTAAAGGGATCAAGGGATATGGGGAGAAGGCAGGGACAGGGTACTGAATTTGGATGATCAGCCATGATCGCATTGAATGGCGGAGCAGGCTCGAGGGGCCGAATGGCCTACTCCTGCTCCTATCTTCGATGTTTCGATGTTGGGGTTGAGGTAAGATATTGGGTTGTGGAGTGTGTTATTGGGGTACGGCGTGAGATAGTGGGGTCAATTGATGAGGGCTTGAATCCCTCTTGTCTCATTGCAGGGTCTGAGGGGATTGGAACACCCGTCTACATCCCACTTCTCCGGAACAACGCGATCATCAACTCCAGCTTCCTCTGTGAGTGTCGACTGGGGACTGAGAGACACCAGTCAGTGCACAGATATCTCCCCGAGAGAGAGAGGGACTGAGAGACACCAGTCAGTGTACAGATATCTCCCTGAGGGAGAGGGACTGAGAGACACCAGTCAGTGTACAGATATCTCCCTGAGAGAGAGAGGGACTGAGAGACACCAATCACTGTACAGATATCTCCCTGAGAGACACCAGTCAGTGTACAGATATCTCCCTGCGAGAGAGAGGGACTGAGAGACACCAGTCAGTGTACAGATATCTCCCTGAGAGAGAGGGACTGAGAGACACCAGTCAGTGTACAGATATCTCCCCGAGAGAGAGAGGGACTGAGAGACACCAGTCAGTGTACAGATATCTCCCTGAGAGAGAGGGACTGAGAGACACCAGTCAGTGTACAGTTATCTCCCTGAGAGAGAGGGACTGAGAGACACCAGTCAATGTACAGATATCTCCCTGAGAGAGAGGGACTGAGAGACACCAGTCAGTGTACAGATATCTCCCCGAGAGAGAGGGACTGAGAGACACCAGTCAGTGTACAGATATCTCCCTGAGAGAGAGGGATTGAGACACCAGTCAGTGTACAGATATCTCCCTGAGAGAGAGGGGACTGAGAGACACCAGTCAGTGTACAGATATCTCCCCGAGAGAGAGGGACTGAGAGACACCAGTCAGTGTACAGATATCTCCCTGAGAGAGAGGGACTGAGAGACACCAGTCAGTGCACAGATATCTCCCTGAGGGAGAGGGACTGAGAGACACCAGTCAGTGTACAGATATCTCCCCGAGAGAGAGAGGGACTGAGAGACACCAGTCAGTGTACAGATATCTCCCTGAGAGAGAGGGACTGAGAGACACCAGTCAGTGTACAGATATCTCCCTGAGAGAGAGAGACTGAGAGACACCAGTCAATGTACAGATATCTCCCTGAGAGAGAGGGACTGAGAGACACCAGTCAGTGTACAGATATCTCCCCGAGAGAGAGGGACTGAGAGACACCAGTCAGTGTACAGATATCTCCCTGAGAGAGAGAGACTGAGAGACACCAGTCAGTGTACAGATATCTCCCTGAGAGAGAGGGACTGAGAGACACCAGTCAGTGTACAGATATCTCCCTGAGAGAGAGGGACTGAGAGACACCAGTCAGTGTACAGATATCTCCCTGAGAGAGAGGGACTGAGACACCAGTCAGTGTACAGATATCTCCCTGAGAGAGAGGGACTGAGACACCAGTCAGTGTGCAGATATCTCCCTGAGAGAGAGGGACTGAGAGACACCAGTCAGTGTACAGATATCTCCCTGAGAGAGAGGGACTGAGAGACACCAGTCAGAGTACGGATATCTCCCTGAAATCAGCAGAACCTTGACCTGCTGGAGTCGTACTGCCAGACTTGGGCCCTGACAATAAATCCCCAAAAAACCAAAGTCCTTGTGTTCCAGCAAAGATCCAAACATCAGGGACCCAAAATAAATTTCACACTAGGAACAACCAAAATTGAACAAACCACTAACTACACATACTTGGGCTTAAAAATCAGTTCTACGGGAAACTTCAAACTGGCTGTGAATGAACTGAAAGAGAAAGCAAGAAGGGCTTTCTATGCCATCAAAAAATCAATCCAAATAGAAATCCCAATTAGCATTTGGCTCAAAATTTTCAAATCAGTAATTGAACCAATTGCACTCTATGGCAGTGAGGTATGGGGACCGCTAACACAACAAGAATTTGCAAAATGGGACAAACACCCAATTGAGATCCTACATGCAGAATTCTGTAAAAGTATCCTCCGGACTCAAAGGAAAACAGTAAACAATGCATGCAGGGCGGAACTAGGCCAATATCCATTAATAATCACTATCCAAAAAAGAGCCACCAAATTTTGGAATCACCTACAAATGAGCAACCCCCAATGCTATCACTACGACGCCCTGAAATGCCAAGAGCTGACCATAAAGAAGAATACCCTCAGTCAACTAGTCCTGGGACTCAGTGAAGTAACTACTAACACTACTAACAATAACCAGCCCCAGGACAGTGACAGGGTAACACAAAGAATTCGACCCAACACAATCGTCGCTAAGCAAAAGGAAAAATATCTGACATATTGGGCAGAAACAACAAAAACCCAAAGCAAACTCAATTGCTACCTGGCCCTAAACAGACAATACAACATAGCTGATTACCTGACCATGGTAAAGGATAACAAACTGAGAAGAACCTTGACAAGGTACAGACTTAGCAAACATAGCCGAGCGATCGAAAAAGGTAGACACAGGCAGACCCGGCTACCAAGAGAGGACAGGATATGCTCTCACTGCAGTCAGGGAGTAGTGGAGACAGAGATGCACTTCCTCACAGCCTGTGGAAAATATCAGGGCATCAGGGAGAATTTCTACCAAAAATTCTCACAAATATGCCCTGAATTCAGAAATCTGAATGACAACCAAAAACTCCCATACCTACTGGGAGAGGAGAGAAGCTGTGTAACACTGGCGGCACACTATGTTACAGCTTGCCATAAACAGAGGGACAACCAGTAAACTAAGAAAAGAGTATATATAAACAATGCGAATGTATATTTATAAACTCAGGGATATACCTGTTTATACACTGTATGAATAGAATTGCGTTTATGTGTTCAACCATAAATGTATTTTGATGCTTTGGCAACATAAGATGTACCTTATCATGCCAATAAAGCGATTTGAATTTGAATTTGAATTTGAGAGAGACTGACAGACACCAGTCAATGTACAGATATCTCCCTGAGAGAGATGGACTGAGAGACACCAGTCAGTGTACAGATATCTCCCTGAGAGAGAGGGACTGAGAGACACCAGTCAGTGTACAGATATCTCCCTGAGAGAGAGGGACTGAGAGACATCAGTCAGTGTACAGATATCTCCCTGAGGGAGAGAGACTGAGAGACACCAGTCAGTGTACAGATATCTCCCTGAGAGAGAGGGACTGAGAGACACCAGTCAGTGTGCAGATATCTCCCAGAGGGAAAGGGACTGAGAGACACCAGTCAGTGTACAGATATCTCCCTGAGAGAGAGGGACTGAGAGACACCAGTCAGTGTACAGTTATCTCCCTGAGAGAGAGGGACTGAGAGACACCAGTCAGTGTACAGATATCTCCCTGAGAGAGAGGGACTGAGAGACACCAGTCAGTATACAGATATCTCCCTGAGAGAGAGGGACTGAGAGACACCAGTCAGTGTACAGATATCTCCCTGAGAGAGAGGGACTGAGAGACACCAGTCAGTGTACAGATATCTCCCTGAGAGAGAGAGACTGAGAGACACCAGTCAGTGTACAGATACCTCCCTGAGAGAGAGGGACTGAGAGACACCAGTCAGTATACAGATATCTCCCTGAGAGAGAGGGACTGAGAGACACCAGTCAGTGTACAGATACCTCCCTGAGAGAGAGGGACTGAGAGACACCAGTCAGTGTACAGATATCTCCCTGAGAGAGAGGGACTGAGAGACACCAGTCAGTGTACAGATATCTCCCTGAGAGAGAGGGACTGAGAGACACCAGTCAGTGTACAGATATCTCCCTGAGAGAGAGGGACTGAGAGACACCAGTCAGTGTACAGATATCTCCCTGAGGGAGAGGGACTGAGAGACACCAGTCAGTGTACAGATATCTCCCTGAGAGAGAGGGACTGAGAGACACCAGTCAGTGTACAGATATCTCCCTGAGAGAGAGGGACTGAGAGACACCAGTCAGTGTACAGATATCTCCCTGAGAGAGAGGGACTGAGAGACACCAGTCAGTGTACAGATATCTCCCTGAGAGAGAGGGAATGAGAGACACCAGTCAGTGTACAGATATCTCGCTGAGAGAGAGGGACTGAGAGACACCTGTCAGTGTACAGATATCTCCCTGAGAGAGAGGGACTGAGAGACACCAGTCAGTGTACAGATATCTCCCTGAGAGAGAGGGACTGAGAGACACCAGTCAGTGTACAGATATCTCCTGAGAGAGAGGAACTGAGTGACTTTAATAATACTTAAGATTTAATAATAAAAACAGTATCTACCATTCCTTTGTCTCCATCCTTCTATCACTCTCTCTCTGTCTCTCTCTCTCTCTGTCTCTCTCTCTCTCCCTCTCTCTCTGTGTGTGTCAGTTCAGTTCAAATGCTTTTATTGGCATGAAAGTTTACAGAGAACCATATTGCCAAAGCTTACATAGCAAAAAGGTACAGTTTTCCAACATTCTGTAGGTGTCAATCGATTTGACATTTGTTGGGTATATACAATATTACTTTTAAACAATATTAATTTTAAACAGTCTTTCTACTTCATTTGGTACGTTCAATATTAATTTTAAACAGTCTTACTTTTAAACAGTCCTCAGGTTGTGACATGTTGTTACATATTTGGCCCCAAGGTATGGTCTGTCTCCTTCTCCTAGGACTAATCTCAATTTTGACAGATCATCCAATTCCTTGAAATCTGGGGTTGTTTGGCTTAGCTTGTTGAATAATATGTTTCTTGATGTGTTGAATTTTTCGCATTTTAGGAGGAAATGCATTTCTGTTTCAACCTCGCCAGCCAGACATTGATCGCATATTCTATTCTCTCTAGGCTGCCAGGATTTCTTGTATCTGCCTTTTTCAATTTCCAGTTGGTGGTCGCTTAGTCTGTACCTGGTGAGGGTCTGTCTCTGTTTTGTGTCTCTGATGGTCGTGAGGTAGTCTGCCAGTTTATATTCTCTTTTTAGGGCCCGGTAACATTCTAATCTGCTTTGGCTTTCGGTTATTTT
>NW_028225184.1:12306774-12334274 GCF_052327205.1 Somniosus microcephalus
GATGTTTGAGACGAGAGAGGTTAAAACCATCAGTCACAGCTTCCAGAGCACGGGAGATTTGATTTGGGAAAAGGAATATAAATGCTGTACAGCCAATTAAATCGCAGTGGGCTGTTCATGGCAGTTCAAAGGTTAGGATCACTCTCAATCAACTCTTTCTCTGTTTCTCTCTCTGTCTCTCTCTATCTCTCTCTCTGTCTCTCTCTCTCTCTCTCTCTCTCTGTCTCTCTGTCTCTGTCTCTCTCGCTGTCTCTCTGTCTGTCTCTCTCTCTCTGTCTCTCTGTCTCTCTCTCTCTCTGTCTCTCTCGCTGTCTCTCTCTCTCTCTCTCTCTCTCTGTCTCTCTCTCTCTCTCTCTCTCTCTCCCTCTCCCTCTTTGTCTCTCTCTCCGTCTCTCTCTCCCCCTCTCTGTCTCCGTGTCTCTCTCTCTCACTCTCTCTGTTTCTTTCTCTCTCTCTCTGTCTCTCTGCCTCTCTCGGTCTCGCTCTCTGTCTCTCTCTCTCTGTCTTGCTCTCTGTCTCGTTCTCTCTCTCTGTCTGTCTGTCTCTCTCTGTCTCTCTCACTCTCTGTCTCTCTCTCCCTCTCTCTCTGTCTCATTCTCTCTCTCTGTCTGTCTCTCTCTCTCTCTGTCTCTCTCTTTCTCTCTGTTTCTGTCTCTCTCTCTGTCTCTCTCTCTCTCTCTGTCTCTCTGTCTCTCTCTCTCTCTGTCTCTCTCCCTCTCTCTCTCTGTCTCTCTCTCTCTCTCTGTCTCTCTCCCTCTCTCACTGTCTCTCTCTCTCTCTGTCTCTCCCTCTCTCTCTGTCTCTCTCGCTGTCTCTCTCTCTCTCTGTCTCTCTCCCTCTCTCTCTCTGTCTCTCTCTCTCTCTATGTCTCTCTCTCACTCTGTTTCTGTCTCTCTCTCTCTCTATGTCTCTCTCTCTCTCCCTCTGTCTCTCTCAGGTTCTGGAAATCTGGGAAGCTCCAGTTCCAAAACGAAAGTCGCCTCCTCATTTGCGGCCAGGATCAAACAGACCGGAAACAAGATCTAGTCCAAGAGGAGAATCGAGAGGAAAGTCCCAGGGAACAACCGTCCATCGCCTGCTGAAATCGAGTGAGTGCTAAGAGGGAATATTGGCCAAGGCACCGGGGAGAACTCCCTCTACTCTTCTTCCAACAGTGTCAGGAGACGGCAGACGGGGCCTCGGTTTAACGTCTCATCTGAAACACGGCACCTCCAACAGTGCAGCACTCCCTCAGTACTGCCCCTCCGACAGTGCGGCGTTCCCTCAGTACTGCCCCGCCGACAGTGCGGCGCTCCCTCAGTACTGCCCCACCGACAGTGCGGCGCTCTCTCAGTACTGCCCCCTCCGACAGTGCGGCGCTCCCTCAGTACTGCCCCTCCGACAGTGCGGCGCTCCCTCAGTACTGCCCCGCCGACAGTGCGGCGTTCCCTCAGTACTGCCCCGCCGACAGTGCGGCGCTCCCTCAGTACAGCCCCACCGACAGTGCGGCGCTCTCTCAGTACCGCCCCTCCGACAGTGCGGCGCTCCCTCAGTACAGCCCCTCCGACAGTGCGGCGCTCCCGCAGTACTGCCCCTCCGACAGTGCGGTGCTCCCTCAGTACTGCCCTTCCGACAGTGCGGTGCTCCCTCAGTACCGCCCCTCCGACAGTGCGGTGCTCCCTCAGTACTGCCCCTCCGACAGTGCGGCGTTCCCTCAGTACTGCCCCGCCGACAGTGCGGCGCTCCCTCAGTACTGCCCCACCGACAGTGCGGCGCTCCCTCAGTACTGCCCCTCGACAGTGCAGCGCTCCCTCAGTACTGTCTCTCCGACAGTGCGGCGCTCCCTCAGTACCGCCCCTCCGACAGTGCAGCGCTCCCTCAGTACCGCCCCTCCGACAGTGCGGCGCTCCCTCAGTACCGCCCCTCCGACAGTGCGGCGCTCCCTCAGTACTGCCCCTCCGACAGTGCGGCGCTCCCTCAGCACTGCCCCTCCGACAGTACGGCGCTCCCTCAGTACTGTCTCAACGACAGTGCGGCACTCCCTCAGTACTGCCCCTCAGTACAAAAGGTAAATCATGCTTGACTAATCTACTGGAATTTTTTGAGGATGTAACTGGTAAAATAGATAAGGGAGAACCAGTGGATGTGGTGTATCTGGACTTTCAGAAGGCTTTCGATAAGGTCCCACATAAGAGATTAGCGTGCAAAATTAAGGCACATGGGATTGGGGGCAAGGTATTGACTTGGATAGAGAACTGTTTGGCGGACAGAAAGCAAAGAGTTGGAATAAACGGGTCGTTTTCTGAGTGGCAGGCAGTGACTAGTGAGGTACCGCAAGGATCGGTCCTAGGACCCCAGCTGTTCACAATATATATTAATGATCTGGACGAGGGAATTGGATGTAATATCTCCAAATTTGCAGACGACACAAAGCTGGGTGGGAGGGTAAGCTGTGAGGAGGATGTCGTGAAACTCTAGTACGATTTGGACAGATTGGGTGATTGGGCAGAAACATGGCAAATGCACTATAATGTGGATAAATGTGAGGTTATCCACTTTGGTGGCAAAAACAGGAAGGCAGATTATTATTTGAATGGCAATAGATTGGGAGAAGGGGAAGTGCAAAGAGACCTGGGTGTCCTTGTGCACCAGTCGCTGAAGGTAAGCATGCAGGTGCAGCAGGCGGTTAAGAAGGCAAATGGTATGTTGGCCTTCGTAGTGGGAGGATTCGAGTACAGGAACAAGGATGTCTTGCTGCAGTTGTACAGGGCCTTGGTGAGACCACACCTTGAGTATTGTGTGCAGTTTTGGTCGCCTTACCTGAGGAAGGATGTTCTTGCCATGGAGGGAGTGCAGCGAAGATTCACCAGGCTGATACCTGGGATGGCAGGAATGACGTATGAGGAGAGATTGTGTCGATTTGACTTATACTCACTGGAGTTTAGAAGAATGAGAGGGGATCTCATTGAAACTTATAAAATTCTAACAGGACTAGACAGACTAGATGCAGGAAGGATGTTCCCGATGGTCGGGGAGTCCAGAACCAGGGGTCACAGTCTAAGGATAAGGGGTAAGTCATTTAGGACTGAGATGAGGAGGAATTTCTTCACCCAGAGAGTGGTGAACCTGTGGAATTCTCTACCACAGAGGGCGGTGGAGGCCAGTTCATTAAATATATTCAAGAAAGAGTTAGATATATTTCTTAAGGCTAAAGGGATCAAGGGATATGGGGAGAAGGCAGGGACAGGGTACTGAGTTTGGATGATCAACCATGATCACATTGAATGGCGGAGCAGGCTCGAGGGGCCGAATGGCCTCCTCCTGCTCCTATCTTCGATGTTTCTATGTTAAATTGGTTGTCAATTTACTTAAACAACATTGACAGACTTGCTATCATACAGCACCATTCATGACATCAGGCCATTCCAAAGTAGTCACTGTTGGAATGTGGGAAACGCAGCAGCCAATTTGCGCACAGCAAGCTCCCACAAACTGCAACGTGTTAATGACCAGATCATTTGGTTTAGTGATGTTGATAGAGGGATAAATATTGGCCCCAGGACACCGGGGAGACCTCCCCTGCTATTCTTCAGTGGGATCTTTTATGTCCACCCGAGAGGGCAGTCGGGGCCTCGGTTTAACGTTTCGTCCCGGAACTCCCTCCCTAACAGCACTGTGGGAGCACCTTCACCACACGGACTGCAGCGGTTCAAGAAGGCGGCTCACCACCACCTTCTCGAGGGCAATTAGGGATGGGCTTTGACAGCGACCCCCACAACCCATAAACGAATTTTAAAAAATTCCGAAACACAACCCCTCCGACTGTGCAGCACTCCCTCAGTACTGCCCCTCCGACAGTGCGGCGCTCCCTCAGTACTGCCCCTCCGACAGTGCAGCGCTCCCTCAGTACTGCCCCTCCGACAGCATGGCACTCCCTCAGTACTGCCCATCCGACAGTGCGGCGCTCCCTCAGCACTGCCCCTCTGACAGTGCGGCGCTCCCTCAGTACCGCCCCTGCGACAGTGCGGCACTCACTCAGTACTGCCCCTCCCACAGTGCGGCGCTCCCTCAGTACTGCCCCTCCGACAGTGCAGCGCTCCCTCAGTACTGCCCCTGCAACAGTGCGGCGCTCCCTCAGTACTGCCCCTCCGACAGTGCAGCGCTCCCTCAGTACTGCCCCTGCAACAGCGTGGCACTCCCTCAGTACTGCCCCTCTGACAGTGCGGCGCTCCCTCAGTACTGCCGCTGCAACAGCGTGGCACTCCCTCAGTACTGCCCCTCTGACAGTGCGGCGCTCCCTCAGTACTGCCCCTCTGACAGTGCGGCGCTCCCTCAGTACTGCCCCTCCCACAGTGCGGCGCTCCCTCAGTACTGCCCCTCCAACAGTGCGGCACTCACTCAGTACTGTCCCTCCGACAGTGCAGCTCTCCCTCAGTACTGCCATTCTGACAGTGCGGCGCTCCCTCAGTACCGCCCCTCCGACAGTGCGGCGCTCCCTCAGTACTGCCCCTCCGACAGCGTGGCGCTCCCTCAGTACTGCCCCTCTGACAGTGCGGCGCTCCCGCAGTACTGCCCCTCCGACAGCGCGGCGCTCCCTCAGTACTGCCCCTCCCACAGTGCGGCGCTCCCTCAGTACTGCCCCTCCGACAGTGCGGCGCTCCCTCAGTACTGCCCCTCCCACAGTGCTATTCTGTACAATATACACACGGGCTGCTATTCTCTATAATATACACAGGGGCTGCTATTCTCTATAATATACACAGGAGCTACTATTCTCTATAATATACACAGGGGGCTGCTATTCTCTATAATATACACAGGGGCTGCTATTCTCTATAATATACACAGGAGCTGCTATTCTCTATAATATACACAGGGGCTGCTATTCTCTATAATATACACAGGAGCTGCTATTCCCTATAATATACACAGGGGCTGCTATTCTCTATAATATACACAGGAGCTACTATTCTCTATAATATACACAGGGGCTGCTATTCTCTATAATATACACAGGGGCTGCTATTCTCTATAATATACACAGGAGCTGCTATTCTCTATAATATACACAGGGGCTGCTATTCTCTATAATATACACAGGGGCTGCTATTCTCTATAATATACACAGGGGCTGCGATTCTCTATAATATACACAGGGGCTGCTATTCTCTATAATATACACAGGAGCTGCTATTCTCTATAATATACACAGGGGCTGCTATTCTCTATAATATACACAGGGGTTGCTATTCTCTATAATATACACAGGGGCTGCTATTCTCTATAATATACACAGGGGCTGCTATTCTCTATAATATACACAGGGACTGCTATTCTCTATAATATACACAGGGGCTGCTATTCTCTATAATATACACAGGGGCTGCTATTCTCTATAATATACACAGGAGCTGCTATTCTCTATAATATACACAGGGGCTGCTATTCTCTATAATATACACAGGAGCTGCTATTCTCTATAATATACACAGGAGCTGCTATTCTCTATAATATACACAGGGGCTGCTATTCTCTATAATATACACAGGGGCTGCTATTCTCTATAATATACACAGGAGCTACTATTCTCTATAATATACACAGGGGGCTGCTATTCTCTATAATATACACAGGGGCTGCTATTCTCTATAATATACACAGGGGCTGCTATTCTCTATAATATACACAGGAGCTGCTATTCTCTATAATATACACAGGGGCTGCTATTCTCTATAATATACACAGGGGCTGCTATTCTCTATAATATACACAGGAGCTGCTATTCTCTATAATATACACAGGGGCTGCTATTCTCTATAATATACACAGGAGCTGCTATTCCCTATAATATACACAGGGGCTGCTATTCTCTATAATATACACAGGAGCTGCTATTCCCTATAATATACACAGGGGCTGCTATTCTCTATAATATACACAGGAGCTACTATTCTCTATAATATACACAGGGGCTGCTATTCTCTATAATATACACAGGGGCTGCTATTCTCTATAATATACACAGGGGCTGCTATTCTCTATAATATACACAGGGGCTGCTATTCTCTATAATATACACAGGGGCTGCTATTCTCTATAATATACACAGGGGCTGCTATTCTCTATAATATACACAGGGGCTGCTATTCTCTATAATATACACAGGGGCTGCTATTCTCTATAATATACACATGGGCTGCTATTATCTATAATATACACAGGAGCTGCTATTCTCTATAATATACACAGGAGCTGCTATTCTCTATAATATACACAGGGGCTGCTATTCTCTATAATATACACAGGGGCTGCTATTCTCTATAATATACACAGGAGCTGCTATTCTCTATAATATACACAGGGGCTGCTATTCTCTATAATATACACAGGAGCTGCTATTCTCTATAATATACACAGGGGCTGCTATTCTCTATAATATACACAGGAGCTGCTATTCTCTATAATATACACAGGGGCTGCTATTCTCTATAATATACACAGGGGCTGCTATTCTCTATAATATACACAGGGGCTGCTATTCTGTATAATATACACAGGGGCTGCTATTCTCTATAATATACACAGGGGCTGCTGTTCTCTATAATTTACACAGGGGCGGCTATTCTCTATAATATACACAGGGGCTGCTATTCTCTATAATATACACAGGAGCTGCTATTCTCTATAAAATACACAGGGGCTGCTATTCTCTATAATATACACAGGGGCTGCTATTCTCTATAATAAACACAGGGGCTGCTATTCTCTATAATATACACAGGGCCTGCTATTCTCTATAATATACACAGGGGCTGCTATTCTCTATAATATACACAGGAGCCGCTATTCTCTATAAAATACACAGGGGCTGCTATTCTCTATAATATACACAGAGGCTGCTATTCTCTATAATATACACAGGGGCTGCTATTCTCTATAATATACACAGGAGCTGCTATTCTGTATAATATACACAGGGGCTGCTATTCTCTATAATATACACAGGAGCTGCTATTCTCTATAATATACACAGGGGCTGCTATTCTCTATAATATACACAGGAGCTGCTATTCTCTATAAAATACACAGGGGCTGCTATTCTCTATAATATACACAGGGGCTGCTATTCTCTATAATATACACAGGAGCTGCTATTCTCTATAATATACACAGGGGCTGCTATTCTCTATAATATACACAGGGGCTGCTATTCTCTATAATATACACAGGAGCTGCTATTCTCTATAATATACACAGGGGCTGCTATTCTCTATAATATACACAGGGGCTGCTATTCTCTATAATATACACAGGGGCTGCTATTCTCTATAATATACACAGGGGATGCTATTCTCTATAATATACACAGGGGCTGCTATTCTCTATAATATACACAGGGGCTGCTATTCTCTATAATATACACAGGGTCTGCTATTCTCTATAATATACACAGGGGCTGCTATTCTCTATAATATACACAGGGGCTGCTATTCTCTATAATATACACAGGGGCTGCTATTCTCTATAATATACACAGGGGCTGCTATTCTCTATAATATACACAGGGGCTGCTATTCTCTATAATATACACAGGGGCTGCTATTCTCTATAATATACACAGGGGCTGCTATTCTCTAGAAAATACACAGGGGCTGCTATTCTCTATAATATACACAGGAGCTGCTATTCACTATAATATACACAGGGGCTGCTATTCTCTATAATATACACAGGGGCTGCTATTCTCTATAATATACACAGGGGCTGCTATTCTCTATAAAATACACAGGGGCTGCTATTCTCTATAATATACACAGAGGCTGCTATTCTCTATAATATACACAGGGGCTGCTATTCTCTATAAAATACACAGGGGCTGCTATTCTCTATAATATACACAGGAGCTGCTATTCTCTATAATATACACAGGGCTGCTATTCTCTATAATATACACAGGGGCTGCTATTCTCTATAATATACACAGGGGCTGCTATTCTCTATAATATACACAGGGGCTGCTATTCTCTATAATATACACAGGGACTGCTATTCTCTATAATATACACAGGCGTTGCTATTCTCTATAATATACACAGGAGCTGCTATTCTCTATAATATACACAGGGGCTGCTATTCTCTATAATATACACAGGGGCTGCTATTCTCTATAATATACACAGGGGCTGCTATTCCCTATAATACACACAGGAGCTGCTATTCTCTATAATATACACAGGGGCTGCTATTCTCTATAATATACACAGGGACTGCTATTCTCTATAATATACACAGGGGTTGCTATTCTCTATAATATACACAGGAGCTGCTATTCTCTAGAATATACACAGGGGCTGCTATTCTCTATAATATACACAGGGGCTGCTATTCTCTATAATATACACAGGGGCTGCTATTCTCTATAATATACACAGGAGCTGCTATTCTCTATAATATACACAGGGGCTGCTATTCTCTAATATACACAGGGGCTGCTATTCTCTATAATATACACAGGGGCTGCTATTCTCTATAATATACACAGGGGCTGCTATTCCCTATAATATACACAGGAGCTGCTATTCTCTATAATATACACAGGGGCTGCTATTCTCTATAATATACACAGGGGCTGCTATTCTCTATAATATACACAGGGGCTGCTATTCTCTATAATATACACAGGAGCTGCTATTCTCTATAATATACACAGGGGCTGCTATTCTCTATAATATACACAGGGGCTGCTATTCTCTATAATGTACACAGGAGCTGCTATTCTCTATAATATACACAGGAGCTGCTATTCTCTATAATATACACAGGGGCTGCTATTCTCTATAATATACACAGGGGCTGCTATTCTCTATAATATACACAGGGGCTGCTATTCCCTATAATATACACAGGAGCTGCTATTCTCTATAATATACACAGGGGCTGCTATTCTCTATAATATACACAGGGGCTGCTATTCTCTATAATATACACAGGGGCTGCTATTCTCTATAATATACACAGGGGCTGCTATTCTCTATAATATACACAGGAGCTGCTATTCTCTACAATATACGCAGGAGCTGCTATTCTCTATAATATACACAGGGGCTGCTATTCTCTATAACATACACAGGGGCTGCTATTCTCTATAATATACACAGGGGCTGCTATTCTCTATAATATACACAGGGGCTGCTATTCTCTATAATATACACAGGGGCTGCTATTCTCTATAATATACACAGGGGCTGCTATTCTCTATAATATACACAGGGGCTGCTATTCTCTATAATATACACAGGGGCTGCTATTCTCTATAATATACACAGGGGCTGCTATTCTCTATAATATACACAGGGGCTGCTATTCTCTGTAATATACACAGGGGCTGCTATTCTCTATAATATACACAGGGGCTGCTATTCTCTATAATATACACAGGGGCTGCTATTCTCTATAATATACACAGGAGCTGCTATTCTCTATAATATACACAGGGGCTGCTATTCTCTATAATATACACAGGGGCTGCTATTCTCTATAATATCCACAGGGGCTGCTATTCTCTATAATATACACAGGGGCTGCTATTCTCTATAATATACACAGGGGCTGCTATTCTCTATAATATACACAGGGGCTGCTATTCTCTATAATATACACAGGGGCTGCTATTCTCTATAATATACACAGGGGCTGCTATTCTCTATAATATACACAGGGGCTGCTATTCTCTATAATATACACAGGGGCTGCTATTCTCTATAATATACACAGAGCTGCTATTCTCTATAATATACACAGGAGCTGCTTTTCTCTATAATATACACAGGAGCTGCTATTCTCTATAATATACACAGGAGCTGCTATTCTCTATAATATACACAGGAGCTGCTATTCTCTATAATATACACAGGAGCTGCTATTCTCTATAATATACACAGGGTCTGCTATTCTCTATAATATACACAGGGGCTGCTATTCTCTATAATATACACAGGGGCTGCTATTCTCTATAATATACACAGGGGCTGCTATTCTCTATAATATACACAGGAGCTGCTATTCTCTATAATATACACAGGGGCTGCTATTCTCTATAATATACACAGGGGCTGCTATTCTCTATAATATACACAGGGGCTGCTATTCTCTATAATATACACAGGGGCTGCTATTCTCTATAATATACACAGAGGCTGCTATTCTCTATAATATACACAGGAGCTGCTATTCTCTGTAGTATACACAGGAGCTGCTATTCTCTATAATATACACAGGGGCTGCTATTCCCTATAATATACACAGGGGCTGCTATTCTCTATAATATACACAGGGGCTGCTATTCTCTATAATATACACAGAGGCTGCTATTCCCTATAATATACACAGGGGCTGCTATTCTCTATAATATACACAGGGGCTGCTATTCTCTATAATATACACAGAGACTGCTATTCTCTATAATATACACAGGAGCTGCTATTCTCTATAATATACACAGGAGCTGCTATTCCCTATAATATACACAGGGGCTGCTATTCTCTATAATATACACCGGGGCTGCTATTCTCTATAATATACACAGGGGCTGCTATTCTCTCTAATATACACAGGGGCTGCTATTCTCTATAATATACACAGGGGCTGCTATTCTCTATAATATACACAGGGGCTGCTATTCTCTATAATATACACAGGGGCTGCTATTCTCTATAATATACACAGGAGCTGCTATTCTCTATAATATACACAGGGGCTGCTATTCTCTATAATATACACAGAGCTGCTATTCTCTATAATATACACGGGCTGCTATTCCCTATAATATACACAGGGGCTGCTATTCTCTATAATATACACAGGGGCTGCTATTCTCTATAATATACACAGGGGCTGCTATTCTCTATAATATACACAGGGGCAGCTATTCTCTATCATATACACAGGGGCTGCTATTCTCTATAATATACACAGGGGCTGCTATTCTCTATAATATACACAGGAGCTGCTATTCTCTATAATATACACAGGGGCTGCTATTCCCTATAATATACACAGGGGCTGCTATTCTCTATAATATACACAGGGGCTGCTATTCTCTATAATATACACGGGAGCTGCTATTCTCTATAATATACACAGGGGCTGCTATTCTCTATAATATACACAGGGGCTGCTATTCCCTATAATATACACAGGGGCTGCTATTCTCTATAATATACACAGGGGCTGCTATTCCCTATAATATACACAGGGGCTGCTATTCTCTATAATATGCATAGGACGGATCAGTTAGGAGTGCAGTGAGATGGGCTTCGATGGGAGTGTTAGGAGTTCATGGGGAGTGGCTCCGATGGGCTGAATGATCTATTATTTTCTCTTAGATCAGCGTTTGGGGAACAATGGAGATTTGTCATTCTTAAGATGCCGAGAGTCCTCTGCATTTTCTCGCATCTGAAGTCCATTGTTCTCACCCAGCTGTCGAAAGGAATTCAAAAATAGCGAGAGAGAGAGAGCGAAAGAAAGAGAGAGCGAGAGAAAGAGAGAGGGACAGAGATAGAGACAGAGAGAGGGACAGAGATAGGGAGACAGAGAGAGACAGACCGACAGACAGAGAGAGCGAAAGAGAGAGAGAAAGTTAAACTCCTTACAGCATGCAGGTACAGTAAGCAATTAGGAAGGCAAATGGTATGTTGGCCTTTATTGCGAGGGGGGTTGGAGTTCAAGCATAAGGAAGTCTTGCTACAATTATACAGGGCCTTGGTGAGACCACACCTGGAGTACTGTGCACAGTTTTGATCTCCTTGTCTAAGGAAGGATATGCTTGCCTTGGAGGCAGTGCAACGAAGGTTCACCAGACTGATTCCTGGCAAGAGAGACTTGTCCTATGAGGAGCGATTGAGTAGACTGGGCCTATACTCTCTAGAGTTTAGAAGAATGAGAGGTGATCTCATTGAAACATATAAGATTCTGAGGGGGATTGACAGGGTAGATGCTGAGAGGCTGTTTCCCCCTGGCTGGGGAGTCTAGAACTAGGGGGCAAAGTCTCAGAATAAGGGGTCGGCCATTTAGGACTGAGATGAGGAGGAATTTCTTCACTCAGAGGGTGGTGAATCTTTGTAATTCTCTACCCCAGAGGGCTGTGGAGGCTCAGTCATTGAGAATATTCAAGGACTCCAGGGGAATCAAGTGAGAGTGGAGATGAGGCAGAAGATCAGCCATGATCTCATCGAATGGCGGAGCAGGCTCGAAGGCCTCTCTTCTCTTAGGCCGTCCCTCGGAACCGAGGATGACTTGCTTCCACATTAAAAATGAGTTCTCAGGTGACCGATGAGTCCAGTGCGGGACCTACAGGGGGAGGCATTGGGTGAGTAGCGCCACCTGTTAGCGCCTAAAGAGGCAGTCAGTGGCGGTAGCGCCACTGGCTGCGCCTCCCGCGATATTCAGCAGGGGCGCTAATGGTGGCGTTAGCCTTTTTGCGCTGCGCCGCCACCGATGACGTCATCGGTGTGCGCGGCGCCCCATTCGCGCCCCGATCGCGATATTTGGTAGGGAACGCCGCTGTATCGCCGTTCGCCGGTTCACGGGGCCTTGCTGCGCTGGCAGAGGCGCAAGTTAAGGTGGAGGTGTGGGGCGGCCGCCTGCCAGCACCTCCGTCCCCGGCCTCCTGGTCGCACCCCGCCCCCCCCGCGGCATTGCCAGCTGTTTCCCGAGAGCCCGGCACTTCTCCTTGGTGCCCGGCACTTCTCCTTGGTGCCGGGCTCTTTTGCCGGCATTCGCGATCGGGGCGCGCGCTGCTGCAGGCCCCTCCCCTTTAACAGTGGGAGGCAGGCCTGCAGTACCACAGCGTGCTGCGGCGCGTAGCGCTGCGAAATTCACTTTCAGCGCCCTGAGAGGGACGCGGAGCGCCTCGAGCCGCGCCCCGTCTCCCTCTAGGGGCACTTCAACTGAATTTGCGGCGATCGCTAATGCGCCGATCGCGGCGCAAATTCCAGCGCCCAGGCGAACTTTGCGCCGCTTGGGCGCCTCAGGCCAATTTCTAGGCCACAGTCTCTGTCACAGGTGGGGCAGACGGTGGTTGAAGGGGCGGGCGGGTGGGGTGCTTGGGTTGACGTGCGCTCCCTGCACTTGCCTTCCCGCTTGCTCCCGGCGAAGAGACTCGAGGTGTGCGGCGCCTTCCCGGATGCTTCTCCTCCACTTTGTGCGGTCTTGGGCCAGGGATTCCCAGGTGTCGGTGGGGGATGTTACACTTTTTCCAAGGAGGCTTTGAGGGTGTCCTTGAAGCGTTTCCTCTGCCCACCTGGGGCTCTCTTGCCGTGTCGGAGCTCCGAGTAGAGCGCTTGTTTTGAGAGTCTCGTATCGGGCATGCGGACAATGTGGCCTGTCCATCGGAGCTGATCGAGCGTGGTCAAAGCTTCGATGCAGGGGATGTTGCCCTGAGCGAGAACACCGACGTTGGTGCGCCTATCCTGCCAATGGATTTGCAGGATCTTGCGGAGGCAGCGTCGGTGGTACCTCTCCAGTACTTTGAGGTGCCTGCTGTACATGGTCCATGTCTCTGAGGCATACAGCAGGGTGGGTATCGCTGCTGCTCTGTAGACCATGAGCTTAGTGCCGGGTTTGAGGTCCTGGTCTTCAAACATTCTCTTCCTCAGGCGACCGAAGGCTGCACTGGCACACTGAAGGCAGTGTTGGACTTCGTCATCGATGTCTGCCCTTGTTACATAGAAACATAGAAGATAGGAGCAGGAGTAGGCCATTCGGCCCCTCGAGCCTGCTCCGCCATTCAATGAGATCATGGCTGATCATCCAAATTCAGTACCCTGTCCCTGCCTTCTCCCCATATCCCTTGATCCCCTTAGCCTTAAGAAATATATCCAACTCTTTCTTGAATATATTTAATGAATTGGCCTCCACCGCCCTCTGTGGCAGAGAATTCCACAGGTTCACCACTCTCTGGGTGAAGAAATTCCTCCTCATTTCAGTCCTAAATGGCTTACCCCTTATCCTTAGACTATGACCCCTGGTTCTGGACTCCCCGGCCATCCGAAACATCCTTCCTGCATCTAGTCTGTCCAGGCCTGACAGAATTTTATAGGTTTCGATGAGATCCCCTCTCAATCTTCTAAACTCCAGTAAGTATAAGCCCAATCGACACAATCTCTCCTCATACGTCATTCCTGCCATCCCTGGTGAATCTTCGCTGCACTCCCTCCATGGCAAGAACGTCCTCCCTCAGATAAGGTGACCAAAACTGCACACAATACTCAAGGTGCGGTCTCACCAAGGCCCTGTACAACTGTAGCAAGACATCCTTGTTCCTGTACTCGAACCCTCTTGCTACGAAGGCCAACATACCATTTGCCTTCTTAACCGCCTGCTGCACCTGCATGCTTACCTTCAGCGACTGGTGCACAATAACACCCAGGTCTCTTTGCACTTCCCCTTCTCCCAATCTATTGCCATTCAAATAATAATCTGCCTTCCTGTTTTTGCCACCAAAGTGGATAACCTCACATTTATCCACATTATAGTGCATTTGCCATGTTTCTGCCCAATCACCCAACCTGTCCAAATCATACTGGAGTTTCACGACATCCTCCTCACAGCTTACCCTCCCACCCAGCTTTGTGTCGTCTGCAAATTTGGAGATATTACATCCAATTCCCTCGTCCAGATCATTAATATATATTGTGAATAGCTGGGGTCCTAGGACCGATCCTTGTGGTACCCCACTAGTCACTGCCTGCCACTCGGAAAACGACCCGTTTATTCCAACTCTTTGCTTTCTGTCCGCCAACCAGTTCTCTATCCAAGTCAATACCTTGCCCCCAATCCCATGTGCCTTAATTTTGCACGCTAATCTCTTAGTAGGCTCCCCAGGTATGGAAAGTGGTCCACGTTGTCCAAGGCCTTGTCGTGGATTTTGATAATCAGGGGGCAGTACTGTGTGGCGGGGACAGGTTGGTAGAGGACCTTTGTCTTACGGATGTTTAGTGTAAGGCCCATGCTCTCGTACGCTTCGGTGAAGGTGTTGACGATGGTTTGGAGTTGATCTTACTGAATGGTCAAATGTAAGAAATCACACAACACCAGGTTATAGTCCAACAGCTTTATTTGAAATCACAAGCTTTCGGAGCGCTGCTCCTTCGTCAGGTGAAGTAGAGAGATGCATAAAGACACAGTTTATATAGTCAGAGAATACTGTCAGATGTTTACAGGTAATCTTTCTAACTGCCATTTATCACACCTCAGCAGAGAGATAATCACAGCAATCAAAGGTGTGAATGGTGTCCAAACAGGTCAGTCAGGAAAACATTACAAAGAACAATGAGGTGGGGTCACAAGGGGTCAAATGTTGCAGATGCTGGGGTCTGTATGAAAAACAAAAAAACAGACAAAAAACATTTTTTTTTGCTGGAAATCACAGCAGGTCCGGCCGCATCTGTGTGGAGAGAACAAGCCAACGATGACTCGAGTCTGGATGACCCTACGTCAGGTGGGGTTACATGTAGCGTGACATGAACCCAAGATCCCGGTTGAGGCCATCCTCATGAGTGCAGAACTTGGCTATCAGCTTCTGCTCTACGATTTTGCATTGTCGTGTGTCTCGAAAACCGCCTTGGAGAATGCTTACCCGAAGATCTGAGGCTGAATGTCCTTGACTGCTGAAGTGTTCCCCGACTGGGAGGGAACACTCCTGCCTGGCGACTGAATGGTGGAGCAGTTTCGAGGGGCCGAATGGCCGACACCTGCTCCTATTCCTTATGATCTCACACACACCACAGAAAGACTTGCAGTACCATCTCACATCTCACACACACCCCACACAGAGCATGCCAGGAGCAGCACCAGGCGTACCTAAAAATGAGGTGTCAACCTGGGGAAGCTGCAACACGGGACCACGTGCGTGCTAAAAAGCGGAAAGCAGCATGCTATAGACAGGGCTAAGCGATCCCACAGCCAACGGATCAGATCAAAGAGAGAGAGACAGAGATAGAGACAGAGAGAGTGACAGAGATAGAGAGACAGAGAGAGACAGACAGACAGAGCGAAAGAGAGAGACAGAGAGAGAGAGAAAGTTAAACTCCATACAGCATGCAGGTACAGTAAGCAATTAGGAAGGCAAATGGTATGTTGGCTCCTGGCATGCTCTGTGTGGGGTGTGTGTGAGATGTGCGATGGTACTGCAAGTCTTTCTGTGGTGTGTGTGAGAAATAGGAGCAGGTGTCGGCCATTCGGCCCCTCGAAACTGCTCCACAATTCAGTAAGATCATGGCTGATCAACTCCAAACCATCGTCAACACCTTCACCGAAGCGTACGAGAGCATGGATCAAAGCTCTGCAGTCCTGCCACACCCGGTCGTGAATGGTGGCGGACCATTGGTTTCCATATTTAAGAAAAGATATACTTGCTCTCGAGGCAGTTCAGGGAAGGTTCACTCGGTTGATTCCGGAGATGAGGGGGTTGACGTATGAGGAAAGGTTGAGTAGGTTGGGCCTCTACTCATTGGAGTTCAGAAGAATGAGAGGCGATCTTTTCGAAACATATGTGAGGGGGCTTGATCGGGTGGATACGGTGAGGATGTTTCCACTGATGGGTGAGACTAGAACTAGGGGGCATAATCTTAGAATAAGGGGCTGCCCTTTCAAAACTGAGATGAGGAGAAACTTCTTCACTCAGAGGGTAGTAAATCTATGGAATTTGCTACCTCAGAGTGCTGTGGAAGCTGCGACATTAAATAAATTTAAAACGGAGACAGACAGTTTCCTAGCTGATAAGGGGATTAGGGGTTACGGGGAGAGGGCAGGGAAGTGGACGTGAGTCTAGGTTCGGATCAGCCATGATCCTATTGAATGGCGGAGCAGGCCCGAGGGGCCGTATGGCCTACTCCTGCTCCTACTTCTTATGTTCTTATTAAACAACTAACAGGAGGAGGAGGCTCCATGAATATCCCCATCCTCAATGATGGTGGAGCCCAGCTCGTGAGTGCAAAAGACAAGGCTGAAGCGTTTGCAACCGTCTTCAGCCAGAAGTGACGAGTGGATGATCCATATCGGCCTCCTCCCGAGGTCCCCACCATGACAGAAGCCAGTCTTCAGCCAATTCGATTCACCCCACGTGATATCAAGAAACGGCTGAGCGCACTGGATACAGCAAAGGCTATGGGCCCCGACAACATCCCGGCTATCGTGCTGAAGACCTGTGCTCCAGAACTAGCCGTGCCTCTAGCCAAGCTGTTCCAGTACAGCTACAACACTGGCATCTACCCGACAATGTGGAAAACTGCCCAGGTATGTCCTGTCCACAAAAAGTAGGACAAATCCGACCCGGCCAATTACCGCCCCATCAGTCTACTCTCAATCATCAGCAAAGTGATGGAAGGTGTCATCGACAGTGCTATCAAGCGGCACTTACTCACCAATAACCTGCTCAATGATGCCCAGTTTGGGTTCCACCAGGACCACTCGGCTCCCGACCTCATTACAGCCTTGGTCCAAACATGGACAAAGGAGCTGAATTCCAGAGGTGAGGTCAGCGTGACTGCCCTTGACATCAAGGCAGCATTTGACCGAGTGTGGCATCAATGGGTATCAGGGGGAAAACGCTCCACTGGCTGGAGTCATACCTAGCACAAAGGAAGATGGTTGTGGTGGTTGGAGGTCAATCATCACTGCCGCGGGACATCGCTGCAGGAGTTCCTCCGGGCAGTGTCCTAGGCCCAACCATCTTCAGCTGCTTCATCAATGTCCTTCCCTCCAACATAAGGTCAGGAGTGGAGATGTTCGCTGATGACTGCACAGTGTTCCGTGCCATTCACAACTCCTCAGATAATGAAGCAGTCCATGCCCGCATGCAACAAGACCTGGACGACGTTCAGGCTTGTGCTGATAAGTGGCAGGTAACATTCGCGCCACACAAGTGCCAGGCAATGACTATCTCCAACAAGTGAGAGTCTAACCACCTCCCCTTGACATTCACCGACATTACCATCGCTGAATCCCCCACCATCAACATCCTGGGGGGTCACCATTGACCAGAAACTTAACTGGACCAGCCACATAAATACTGTGGCAACAAGAGCAGGTCAGAGGCTGGGTATTCTGCAGCGAGTGTCTCACCTCCTGACTCCCCAAAGCCTTTCCACCATCTACAAGGCACATGTCAGGAGTGTGATGGAATACTCTCCACTTGCCTGGATGAGTGCAGCTCCCAACAACACTCAAGAAACTCGACACCATCCAGGACAAAGCAGCCCGCTTGATTGGCACCCCATCCACCACCTTAAACATCCACTCCCTCCACCACCGGCACACCGTGGCTGCAGTGTGCACCATCTACAAGATGCACTGCAGCAACTCGCCAAGGCTTCTTCGGCAGCACCTCCCAAACCCGCGACCTCTTCCACCTAGAAGGACAAGGGCAGCAGGCGCGCGGGAACACCACCACCTCCAAGTTCCCCTCCAAGTCACACACCATCCTGACTTGGAAATATAATCGGTCGTTCCTTCATCGTCGCTGGGTCAAAATCCTGGAACTCCCTCCCTAACATCACTGTGGGAGCACCTTCGCCACACGGGACTGCAGCGGTTCAAGAAGGCGGCTCACCACCACCTTCTCAAGGGGCAACTAGGGATGGGCAATAAATGCTGGCCTTGCCAGCGATGCCCACACCCCATAAACGAATAAAAAAAGACTTGCATTTATATAGCAGCGCATGCCATCTCACGCAACCTATAGAAAGATCCCCTCAGTTGTGCTTTCTCTGTGACTGTTCATCTCTCTCTGTATCTGTCCATCTCGCTCTCTGTCTGTCTCTCTCTGTCTCTGTTTCTCCCTGTCTCTCTCTGTATTTTTCTCTCTCTCTCTCTCCCGCTCTTTCTGTCCCTCTCAGTCTTGCTTCAGTAGTGTCACTCTTTCGCCCCTCAGACAGAAGGCCGTGGGTTCGAGCCCCACTCTAGAGCCATCAGCCCCAACTCCAGGCCGACACTCCCCCATGCAGTGCTGAGGGAGCGCCGCACTGTCGGAGGGGCAGTACTGAGGGAGCGCCGCACTGTCGGAGGGGCTGTACTGAGGGAGCGCCGCACTGTCGGAGGGGCAGTACTGAGGGAGCGCCGCACTGTCGGAGGGGCAGTACTGAGGGAGCGCCGCACTGTCGGAGGGGCAGTACTGAGGGAGCGCCGCACTGTCGGAGGGGCAGTACTGAGGGAGCGCTGCATTGTCGGAGGGGCAGTACTGAGGGAGCGCCGCACTGTCGGAGGGGCAGTACTGAGGGAGCGCCGCACTGTCGGTGGGGCAGTACTGAGGGAGCGCCGCATTGTCCGAGGGGCAGTACTGAGGGAGCTCCGCACTGTCGGAGGGGCTGTACTGAGGGAGCGCCGCACTGTCGGAGGGGCAGTACTGAGGGAGCGCCGCACTGTCGGAGGGGCGGTACTGAGGGAGCGCCGCACTGTCAGAGGGGCAGTACTGAGGGAGCGCCGCACTGTCGGAGGGGCAGCACTGAGGGAGCGCTGCACTGTCGGAAGAGCCGTCTTTCGAACGAGACGTTAAACCGAGGCCCCGTCTGCCCTCTCAGGTAGACGTAAAAGATCCCAAGGCACTAAATCGAAGAAGAGCGGGGGGGAGTTCTCCCCAGTGTCCTGGGGCCAATATTTATCCCTCAACCAACATATCAAAAGCTGATGATCTGGTCATTATCTCATTGCTGTTTGTGGGAGCTTGTTGCGCGCAAATTGGGTGTCTACATTACAACAGTGACTACACTTCAAAAGTACTTCACTGGCTGTGAAGCACTACGGGATTTCCTGAAGTACTTTTCTCGTGCTTATTCACCAATCTTTGAAGGTGGTGGCAGTGCAAGTTGATAAGATGGTCAAGAAAGGGTATGGGATCTTTGGCTTTATTAATCGAGGCATTGAATTCCAAAGCAAGGGAGTCTTGCTAAACCTTTACAAATCTCTGGTTTAGCCCCAACTGGAGTATTGTGTCCAATTCTGGGCACCGCACTTTAGGAAGGATGTGGAGGCCTTGGAGAGGGTGCAGAGGAGATTGACCAGAATATTACCCGGGATGAGGGACCTCAGATACTTGGAGAGACTGGAGAAGCTGGGGTTGTTCTCCTTAGAGCAGAGAATGTAAAGAGGAGATTGACCAGAATGGTACCGGGGATGAGGGACTTCAGTTACGTGGAGAGACTGGAGAAGCTGGGGTTGTTCTCCTTAGAGCAGAGAAGGTTAAGGGGAGATTGACCAGAATGTTACCCGGGATGAGGGACCTCAGATACTTGGAGAGACTGGAGAAGCTGGGGTTGTTCTCCTTAGAGCAGAGAAGGTTAAGGGGAGATTGACCAGAATGGTTCTAGGGATGAGGGACTTCAGTTACGTGGAGAGACTGGAGAAGCTGGGATTGTTCTCCTTAGAGCAGAGAAGGTTAAGAGGAGATTGACCAGAATGGTACCAGGGATGAGGGACTTCAGTTACGTGGAGAAGCTGGGGTTGTTCTCCTTAGAGCAGAGAAGGTTAAGGGGAGATTGACCAGAATGGTTCCAGGGATGAGGGACTTCAGTTACGTGGAGGGACTGGAGAAGCTGGGGTTGTTCTCCTTAGAGCAGAGAACGTTAAGGGGAGATTGACCAGAATGGTTCCAGGGATGAGGGACTTCAGTTACGTGGAGAGACTGGAGAAGTTGGGGTTGTTCTCCTTAGAGCAGAGTAGGTTAAGGGGAGATTGATCAGAATGGTACCAGGGATGAGGGACTTCAGTTACGTGGAGAGACTGGAGAAGCTGGGGTTGTTCTCCTTAGAGCAGAGAAGGTTAAGGGGAGATTGACCAGAATGGTACCAGGGATGAGGGACTTCAGTTACGTGGAGAGACTGGAGAAGCTGGGGTTGTTCTCCTTAGAGCAGAGAAGGTTAAGGGGAGATTGACCAGAATGTTACCGGGGATGAGGGACTTCAGTTACATGGAGAGACTGGAGAAGCTGGGGTTGTTCTCCTTAGAGCAGAGATAGTTAAGGGGAGATTGATCCGAATGGTTCCAGGGATGAGGGACTTCAGTTACGTGGAGAGACTGGAGAAGCTGGGATTGTTCTCCTTCGAGCAGAGAAGGTTAAGCGGAGATTGATCAGAATGGTTCCAGGGATGAGGGACTTCAGTTACGTGGAGAGACTGGAGAAGCTGGGGTTGTTCTCCTTAGAGCAGAGAAGGTTAAGGGGGAGATTGACCAGAATGGTACCGGGGATGAGGGACTTCAGTTACGTGGAGAGACTGGAGAAGCTGGGATTGTTGATTGTTCTCCTTGGAGCAGAGAAGGTTAAGCGGAGATTGACCAGAATGGTACCAGGGATGAGGGACTTCCGTTACGTGGAGAGACTGGAGAAGCTGGGGTTGTTCTCCTTAGAGCAGACAAGGTTAAGAGGAGATTGATCAGAATGGTACCGGGGATGAGGAACTTCAGTGACGTGGAGAGACTGGAGAAGCTGGGGTTGTTCTCCTTAGAGCAGAGAAGGTTAAGGGGAGATTGACCAGAATGGTACCAGGGATGAGGGACTTCAGTTACGTGGAGAGACTGGAGAAGCTGGGGTTGTTCTCCTTAGAGCAGAGAAGGTTAAGGGGAGATTGACCAGAATGGTACCAGGGATGAGGGACTTCAGTTACGTGGAGAGACTGGAGAAGCTGGGGTTGTTCTCCTTAGAGCAGAAAAGGTTAAGGGGAGATTGACCAGAATGGTACCGGGGATGAGGGACTTCAGTTACGTGGAGAGACTGGAGAAGCTGGGGTTGTTCTCCTTAGAGCAGAGAAGGTTAAGGGGAGATTGACCAGAATGGTACCGGGGATGAGGGACTTCAGTTACGTGGAGAGACTGGAGAAGCTGGGGTTGTTCTCCTTAGAGCAGAGAAGGTTAAGGGGAGATTGACCAGAATGTTACCCGGGATGAGGGACCTCAGATACCTGGAGAGACTGGAGAAGCTGGGGTTGTTCTCCTTAGAGCAGAGAAGGTTAAGGGGAGATTGACCAGAATCGTACCAGGGATGAGGGACTTCAGTTACGTGGAGAGACTGGAGAAGCTGGGGTTGTTCTCCTTAGAGCAGAGAAGGTTAAGGGGAGATTGATCAGAATGGTTCCGGGGATTAGAGACTTCAGTTACGTGGAGAGACTGGAGAAGCTGGGGTTGTTCGCCTTAGAGCAGAGAAGGTTAAGGGGAGGTTGAGCAGAATGGTACCGGGGATGAGGGACTTCAGTTACGTGGAGAGACTGGAGAAGCTGGGGTTGTTCTCCTTAGAGCAGAGAAGGTTAAGAGGAGATTGATCAGAATGGTTCCGGGGATGAGAGACTTCAGTTACGTGGAGAGACTGGAGAAGCTGGAGTTGTTCGCCTTAGAGCAGAGAAGGTTAAGGGGAGATTGAGCAGAATGGTACCGAGGATGAGGGACTTCAGTTACGTGGAGAGACTGGAGAAGCTGGGGTTGTTCTCCTTGGAGCAGAGAAGGTTAAGGGGAGATTGACCAGAATGGTTCTAGGGATGAGGGACTTCAGTTACGTGGAGAGACTGGAGAAGCTGGGATTGTTCGCCTTAGAGCAGAGAAGGTTAAGAGGAGATTGACCAGAACGGTACCGGGGATGAGGGACTTCAGTTGCGTGCAGAGACTGGAGAAGCTGGGATTGTTCTCCTTAGAGCAGAGAAGGTTAAGAGGAGATTGACCAGAATGGTTCCAGGGATGAGGGACTTCAATTACGTGGAGAGACTGGAGGAGCTGGGATTGTTCTCCTTAGAGCAGAGAAGGTTAAGGGGAGATTGACCAGAATGGTACCAGGTATGAGGGACTTCAGTGACGTGGAGAGACTGGAGAAGCTGGGGTTGTTCTCCTTAGAGCAGAGAAGGTTAAGGGGAGATTGACCAGAATGGTACCAGGGCTGAGGGACTTCAGTTACGGGGAGAGACTGGAGAAGCTGGGGTTGTTCTCCTTAGAGCAGAGAAGGTTAAGGGGAGATTGACCAGAATGGTACCAGGGATGAGGAACTTCAGTGACGTGGAGAGACTGGAGAAGCTGGGGTTGTTCTCCTTAGAGCAGAGAAGGTTAAGGGGAGATTGACCAGAATGGTACCAGGGATGAGGGACTTCAGTGACGTGGAGAGACTGGAGAAGCTGGGATTGTTCTCCTTAGAGCAGAGAAGGTTAAGGGGAGATTGACCAGAATGGTTCCAGGGATGAGGGACTTCAGTGACGTGGAGAGACTGGAGAAGCTGAGGTTGTTCTCCTTGGAGCAGAGAATATTAAGAGGAGATTTGATAGAAGTGTTCAAAATTATGAAGGGTTTTGATAGAGTAAATAAGGAGAGACTGTTTCCAGTGTCAGGAGGGTCGGTGACCAGAGGACACAGATTAGAGATGAAGAATCAGAGTTGGTGAGATGAGGAGAATGTTTTTACGCAGCGAGTTGTTGTGATCTGGAATGCGCTGCCTGAAAGGGCGGTGGAAGCAGATTCAATAGTAACTTTCAAAAGAGAATTGGGTAAATACTTGAAGGGGAAAATTCGCAGGTCTGTGGGGAAAGAGCAGGGAGTGGGACTAATTGGAGAGCTCGGTCAACGGGCCGGCACGGACACGATGGGCCGAATGGCCACCCTCTGTGTTGTATCATTCTATAAATCTGTGATTCTCTCTGTCTCTCTCTCTCTCTGTCTCTCTCTCTCTCTCTCTGTCTCTGTCTCTCTTGCCATGGAGGGAGTGCAGCGAAGATTCACCAGGCTGATACCTGGGATGGCAGGAATGACGTATGAGGAGAGATTGGGTCGATTGGGCTTACACTCGCTGGAGTTTAGAAGAATGAGAGGGGATCTCATTGAAACTTATAAAATTCTAACAGGACTAGACAGACTAGATGCAGGAAGGATGTTCCCGATGGCGGGGGAGTCCAGAACCAGGGGTCACAGTCTAAGGATAAGGGGTAAGCCATTTAGGACAGAAATGAGGAGGAATTTCTTCACCCAGAGAGTGGGTGAACCTGTGGAATTCTCTACCACAGAGGGCAGTGGAGGCCAGTTCATTAAATATATTCAAGAAGGAGTTAGATATATTTCTTAAGGCTAAAGGCATCAAGGGATATGGGGAGAAGGCAGGGACAGGGTACTGAATTTGGATGATCAGCCATGATCTCATTGAATGGCGGAGCAGGCTCGAGGGGCCGAATGGCCTACTCCTGCTCCTATCTTCTATGTTTCTCTCTGTCTCTCTCTCTCTCTGTCTCTCTCTCTCCCTTTCTCTCTCTGCCTCTCTCTCTCTCTGTCTCTCTCTCCCTTTCTCTCTCTCTCTCTCTGTCTCTCTCTCTCTCTGTCTCTCTCTCTCCCTCTCTCTGTCTCTCCCTCTCTCTGTCCCTCTCTCTCTCTGTCTCTCTGTCTCTCTCGCTCTCTCTCTCTGTCTCTCTCTCTCTCTCTCTCTGTCTCTCTCTCTCTCTGTCTCTCTCTCTGTCTCTCTCTCTCTCTGTCTCTCTCGCTCTCTCTCTCTGTCTCTCTCTCTCTCTGTCTCTCTCGCTCTCTCTCTCTGTCTCTCTCTCTCTCTGTCTTTCTCTCTCTCTCTCTGTCTCTCTCTCTGTCTCTCTCTGCCTCTCTCTCTGTCTCTCTCTCTCTCTCTCTGTCTCTCTCTCTCTCTGTCTCTCTCGCTCTCTCTCTCTGTCTCTCTCTCTCTCTGTCTTTCTCTCTCTCTCTCTGTCTCTCTCTCTGTCTCTCTCTGCCTCTCTCTCTGTCTCTCTCTGTCTCTCTCTCTCTCTGCCTCTCTCTCTCTCCCTCTCTCTCTCTCTCTGTCAGAGACTGCTCTCAGGGCAGTTCTGTCGATGAATCGCGCTCATGCCTCGGCCGCTCTCCTCCCACCTTCTGTCCATTGTTTATGGTGAGATGAGACCCACTTTCGTGGCTGGAACACAGAAGGCCTGTATTGCCTTATGTTAATGTAGCAGCTCCGTGGGACTGTGCCATTTCAAACTCCTTATCCCACAGAATACTTGTCATATTCTCTCTTGTCCCCCCCGTTAACTGTTTGGCAGCGAGTGCTAAGCGAGCGGATCCCAGCTCCCAGAGTGGGGTGCTGAGCACCACTGACAGAGGGGGACCCCCTATTCCATTGCCAGACCCTCTCTCTTTCTCTCTCTGTCTCTCTCTCTCTTTCTGTCACTCTCTCTCTGTCTCTCTCTCTGTCACTCTCTCTCGCATTCATTTCAATTCAAATCGCTTTATTGGCATGACAAGGTACATCTTATGTTGCCAAAGCATCGAAAAACATTTATGGTTGAACACATAAACACAGATCTATCCATACAGTGTATAAACAGATATATCCCTGAGTGTATAAATATACATTCGTATAATTTATATATACTCTTATCTTAGATTTAATGGTTGTCCCTCTGTTTATGGCAAGCTGTAACATAGTGTGCCGCTAAGGTTACACAATTTCTCTCTTCCCCTAGTAGGTATGGGAGTTTTTGGTCGTCATTCAAAGTTCTGAATTCAGGGCATATTATTGTGAATTTTGGGTAGAAATTCTCCCTGATGCCCTGATATTTTCTACAAGCTGTGAGAAAGTGCATCTCTGTCTCCACCACTCCCTGACTGCAGTGAGAGCATATCCTGTCCTCTCTTGGCAGCCTGGTCTGCCTGTGTCTACCTTTTTCGATAGCCAGGCTATGCTCACTAAGTCTGTACCTTGTCAAGGTTTTTCTCAATTTGCTATCCTTTACCATGGTCAGGTAATCAGCCATGTTGTATTGTCTGTTTAGGGCCAAGTAGCAATTGAGTTTGTTTTGGGTTTTTGTTGTTTCTGCCCAATATGACAGATATTTTTCCTTTTGCTTAGTGACAATTGTGTTGGGTCGAATTCTCTGTGCTACGATGTCACTGTCCTGGCACTCTCTCTCTTTCTCTCTCTGTCTCTCTCTCTCTCTCTCTGTCACTCTCTCTCTGTCACTCTCTCTCGCACTCTCTCTGTCTCCACATTCTCTCCAGTGTCTGGGTAAAGAAATTTCTCCTGGACTCATAAGAACACAAAGACGTAGAAGCCGGAGTCGATCACAAGCCCCCTCGAGCCTGCTTCGCCATTCAACGAGATCACGGCTGATCGTCGGTGCAGCAGGCGGTTAAGAAGGCAAATGGTATGTTGGCCTTCGTAGCGAGAGGATTCGAGTACAGGAACAAGGATGTCTTGCTACAGTTGTACAGGGCCTTGGTGAGACCACACCTTGAGTATTGTGTGCAGTTTTGGTCGCCTTATCTGAGGAAGGACGTTCTTGCCATGGAGGGAGTGCAGCGAAGATTCACCAGGCTGATACCTGGGATGGCAGGAATGACGTATGAGGAGAGATTGGGTCGATTGGGCTTATACTCGCTGGAGTTTAGAAGAATGAGAGGGGATCTCATTGAAACTTATAAAATTCTAACAGGACTGGACAGACTAGATGCAGGAAGGATGTTCCTGATGGTCGGGGAGTCCAGAACCAGGGGTCACAGTCTAAGGATAAGGGGTAAGCCATTTAGGACAGAGATGAGGAGGAATTTCTTCACCCAGAGAGTGGTGAACCTGTGGAATTCTCTACCACAGAAGGCAGTGGAGGTCAATTCATTAAATATATTCAAGAAGGAGTTGGATATATTTCTTAAGGCTAAAGGGATCAAGGGATATGGGGAGAAGGCAGGGACCGGGTACTGAATTTGGATGATCAGCCATGATCTCATTGAATGGCGGAGCAGGCTCGAGAGGCCGAATGGCCGACTCCTGCTCCTATCTTCTGTGTTTCTATGATGAAGGGTCCCAGACTTTGCAGTCCTATCCGTTGATTCTCCTAAAGTCCAAAGATCTCAGCCTTGAATATACTCAATGACTGAGCCTCCACAGCCCTCTGGGGCAGAGAATTCCAAAGATTCACCGCCCTCTGAGTGAAGAAATTCCTCCTCATCTCAGTCCTAAATGGCCGACCCCTTATCCTGAGACTGTGACCCCTGGTTCTAGGCTCCCCAGCCAAGGGGGAAACGTTCTCTCAGCATCTACCCTGTCAATCCACCTCAGAATTTTATAGGTTGGAGAAGCTGGGGTTGTTCTCCTTAGAGCAGAGAAGGTTAAGGGGAGATTGACCAGAATGGTACCAGGGATGAGGGACTTCAGTTACGTGGAGAGACTGGAGAAGCTGGGGTTGTTCTCCTTAGAGCAGAGAAGGTTAAGAGGAGATTGACCCGAATGGTACCAGGGATGAGGGACTTCAGTTACGTGGAGAGACTGGAGAAGCTGGGATTGTTCTCCTTAGAGCAGAGAAGGTTAAGGGGAGATTGACCCGAATGGTACCAGGGATGAGGGACTTCAGTTACGTGGAGAGACTGGAGAAGCTGGGGTTGTTCTCCTTAGAGCAGAGAAGGTTAAGGGGAGATTGACCAGAATGGTACCAGGGATGAGGGGCTTCAGTTATGTGGAGAGGCTGGAGAAGCTGGGATTGTTCTCCTTAGAGCAGAGAAGGTTAAGGGGAGATTGACCAGAATGGTAC
>NW_028225184.1:12339274-12375965 GCF_052327205.1 Somniosus microcephalus
CCTCCGACAGTGCGGCACTCCCTCAGTACTGCCCCTCCGACAGTGCGGCACTCCCTCAGTACTGCCCCTCCGACAGTGCGGCACTCCCTCAGTACTGCCCCTCCGACAGTGCGGCGCTCCGTCAGTACTGCCCCTCCGACGGTGCGGCGCTCCCTCAGTACTGCCCCTCCGACGGTGCGGCGCTCCCTCAGCACTGCACTGGAGTGTCGGCCTAGATTTTTGTGCTCAAGTCCCTGAGTGGGACTTGAACCTGCAACCTTTGGACACAGAGGCGAGAGAGCTGCCCACTGAGCCATGGCTGACTATTGTGTCTTTGTGATGTTTTAGAGTTAAGAGCTTGCGAACAATGAGAGATTGTATTCACTGTTTAGCCAGATGGTAATGCAAGGGGGAAGAATAAGCGAAGACAATTATCAAAAGAATAAAAGGGGAGTTTGGAAATTAAACAACAACTTGCATTTACATAGCACCGCACTGTCGGAGGGGCAGTACTGAGGGAGCGCCGCACTGTCAGAGGGGCGGTACTGAGGGAGCGCTGCACTGTCGGAGGGGCAGTACTGAGGGAGCGCTGCACTGTCGGAGGGGCAGTACTGAGGGAGCGCCGCACTGTCGGAGGGGCGATACTAAGGGAGCGCCGCACTGTCGGAGGGGCAGTACTGAGGGAGCGCCGCGCTGTCGGAGGGGCAGTACTGAGGGAGCACTGCACTGTCGGAGGGGCTGTACTGAGGGAGCGCCGCACTGTCGGAGGGGCAGTACTGAGGGAGCGCCGCACTGTCGGAGGGGCAGTACTGAGAGAGCGCCGCACAGTCGGAGGGGCAGTCCTGGCTGATCTTTGACCTCAATTCCACTTTCCCTCGATTCCCCGAGAGTCCAAAAATCTCTCGATCTTGGCCTTGAATATACTCAACGACTGAGCCTCCACAGCCCTCTGGGGTAGAGAATTCCAAAGATTCACCGCCCTCTGAGTGAAGAAATTCCTCCTCATCTCAGGCCTAAATGGCCGACCCCTTATTCTGAGACTGTGACCCCTGGTTCTAGACCCCCCAGCCAGGGGGAAACACCCTCCCTGCATCTACCCTGTCAAGCCCTGTAAGAATTTTGTATGTTTCAATGAGATCACCTCTCAGTCTTCTAAACTCTAGAGAATATAGGCCCAGTCTACTCAACCTCCCCTCATAGGACGATCCCCCCATCCCAGGAACCAGTCTGGTGAACCTTCGTTGCACTCCCTCTATGGCAAGTATATCCTTCCTTAGGTAAGGAGACCAAAACTGTACACAATACTCCAGCGGGGAGAAATTGGGTGAGTAGCGCCACTTGTTAGCGCCTAAAGAGGCAGTCAGTGGCTGTAGCGCCACTGGCTGCGTCTGCGGCGATATTCAGTAGGGGCGCTAATGGTGGCGTTAGGCATTTGCGCTGCGCCGCCACCGATGACGTCATCGGACGTGCGCAGCGCCCCATTCGTGCCCCGTTCGCGATATGTGGTAGCGAACGCCGCAGTTGCGCCGCTCGCTACCCGCGCCCGGTTCACGGGGCCTTACTGTGCCGGCAGCGGCTCAAGTTAAGGTGGAGTTGCGGGGGGCGGCCGCCTGCCAGCACCTCCGTCCCCGACCTCCGAACCACCACCACCCGCCCCCCCCCGCGGCATTGCCAGCTGTTTCCCGAGAGCCCGGCACTTCTCCTTGGTGCCGGGCTCGTTTGCCGGCACTCGCGAGCGGGGATCGCGCTGTTGCAGGCCCCTCCCCCTTAACAGCGGGAGGAAGGCGCGCAGTACCGCAGCGTGCCGTGCCGCTGTGGCACGTTGCGCTGCGATATTCAGTTTCAGCGCCTTAAGAGGGACACGGAGCACCTCGAGCCTCGCCCCGTCTCCCTCGAGGGGCAATGAAACTGAATATCTGACGATCGCTAAAGCCTCGAACGCTGCACTAAATCCTGCGCTCAGGCGACTTTTGCGCCACTTTGGCGCCCCAACCCAATTTCTAGGCCCAGGTGTGGTCTCGCCATAGCCCAATATAATTGCAGTAAGACATCTTTACTCTTATACTCCAATCCTCTTGTAATAAAGGCCAACATACCATTTGCTTTCCTAACTGCTTGCTGTACCTGCGTGCTAACATCAGTGATTCGTGTACAAGGACACCCAGGTCCCTCTGAGCACCAATATTTCCCAATCTCTCCCCATTTAAAAAATACTCTGCTTTTCAATTTTTCTTGCCAAAGTGGATAACTTCACATTTCTCCACGTTAATACTCCATCTGCCACGTTCTTGCCCACTCACTTAACCTCTCTATATCCCTTTGTAGACTCTTTGTGCACCAGTCGCTGAAGGTAAGCGTGCAGGTGCAGCAGGCGGTTAGGAAGGCAAATGGTATGCTGGCCTTCGTAGCGAGAGGGTTCGAGTACAGGAACAAGGATGTCTTGCTGCAGTTGTACAAGGCCTTGGTGAGACCACACCTCGAGTATTGTGTGCAGTTTTGGTCGCCTTATCTGAGGAAGGACGTTCTTGCCATGGAGGGAGTGCAGCGAAGATTCACCAGGCTGATACCTGGGATGGCAGGAATGACGTATGAGGAGAGATTGGGTCAATTGGGCTTGTACTCGCTGGAGTTTAGAAGAATGAGAGGGGATCTCATTGAAACTTTAAAAATTCTAACAGGACTGGACAGACTAGATGCAGGAAGGATGTTCCCGATGGTCGGGGAGTCCAGAACCAGGGGTCACAGTCTAAGGATAAGGGGTAGGACATTTAGGACAGAGATGAGGAGGAATTTCTTCACCCAGAGAGTGGTGAACCTGTGGAATTCTCTACCACAGAAGGCAGTGGAGGCCAATTCATTAAATATATTCAAGAAGGAGTTGGATATATTTCTTGAGGCTAAAGGGATCAAGGGATATGGGGAGAAAGCAGGGACTGAATTTGGATGATCAGCCATGATCGCATTGAATGGCGGAGCAGGCTCGAGGGGCCGAGTGGCCTACTCCTGCTCCTATCTTCTATGTTTCGATGTTTCCTAACTGCTTGCTTTACCTGCATGTTAACTTTCAGTGATTCGTGTACCAGGACACCCACCCAGCTCCCTCTGAACTCCAACATTTCCCAATCTCTCCCATTTAAAAAATCCTCTGCTTTTCAATTTTTCCTACCAAAGTGGATAACGTCACATTTCTCCACATTATACTCCATCTGCCACGTTCTTGCCCTGTCACTGAACCTATCTCTACCTCCTTGAAGGCACTTTGTGTTCTCCTCGCAGCTTTCTGTCGCACCTAGCTTTGCATCATCAGCAAACTTGAATGCGTTACATTCGTTTAGACCACACCTGGAGCACTGTGGGCAGTTCTGGGCATCACACCTTAGGAAGGATATATTGGCCTTAGAGGGAGTGCAGCGTAGGTTTACCAGTATGATACTTGAAGACTGTTAAGTCTGTGTGTTCTAGTTGTAATTACGAACACAGACTACAAGATTAAAGATCAACAGGTCTTTACTGGTTGGAGGTCAGGACTATACTAAATACAATATTACTACACAGTGCTTATATACCGGTGGTCACCACCGGTATTACGTATACAGCAGCCAGAGAAAGTAGTACATCTCTTAAGGTGGAACAGGCTTACGTTCTCTTAAGGTGGAACAGGTTACATACACCACAAAGACAAAGTGCATCATCTCATGTTTTCTGTTGTGGCTGAAGGACTTGATTCACTACTGGGTGACAAAGCTTGTGGATAAATCCCCAGGCCCGGACGAGATGTATCCCAGGCTGCTGTGGGAGGCAAGGGAGGAGATTGCAGGGGCTCTGACACCAATTTTCAGAACCTCTCTGGCCACAAGGGATGTACCAGAGGACTGGAGAACAGCTAACGTAGTACCATTATTCAAGAAGGGTAGCAGGGATAAACCAGGGAATTACAGGCCAGTGAGTCTAACATCTGGGGTGGGGAAATTATTGGAAAAAATTCTGAGGGACCAAATTAATCTCCACTTGGAGAGACAAGGATTAATCGGGGATAGTCAGCATGGCTTTGTCAAGGGTAAATCATGTCTAACAAATCTGATCGAATTTTTCGAGGGGGTGACTAGTGGGGTGGATGAGGGAAATGCTGTGGATGTGGTTTACATGGACTTCAGTAAAGCTTTTGACAAAGTCCCGCATAGGAGACTGGTCAAGAAGGTAAGAGCCCATGGGATCCAGGGTGCCTTGGCGCGTTGGATCCTAAACTGGCTGAGTGGCAGGAGGCAGAGGGTGATGGTCGAAGGTTGCTTTTGTGACTGGAAGCCTGTGTCCAGTGGGGTACCTCAGGGATCGGTGCTGGGTCCCTTATTGTTTGTGATCTACATAAATGATTTGGATGAAAATGTAAAAGGTATGATCAGTAAGTTCGCAGATGACACGAAAATTGGTGGGGTGGTAAATTGCGAGGAGGAAAGCCTCCGGCTACAGGACGATATAAACGGGTTGGTCAGATGGGCGGAGAAGTGGCAAATGGAATTTAACCCTGAAAAGTGCGAGGTGATGCATTTTGGACGGACAAATAAGGCAAGGGAATACACAATGAGTGGTAGGACCCTAGGAAGTACAGAGGGTCAGAGGGACCTTGGTGTACATGTACATAGATCCCTGAAGGCAGCGGAGCAGGTAGATAAGGTGGTTAAAAAGGCATATGGGATACTTGCCTTCATTAGCCGAGGCATAGAATATAAGAGCAGGGAGGTTATGATGGAGCTGTACAAAACGCTGGTGAGGCCACAGCTGGAGTACTGTGTGCAGTTCTGGTCGCCTCACTATAGGAAGGATGTGATTGCTTTGGAGAGGGTGCAGAGAAGATTCACCAGGATGTTACCTGGGATGGAGCGCCTCAGCTATGAAGAGAGGCTGGACAGGCTGGAGTTGTTTTCCTTGGAGCAGAGAAGGCTGAGGGGGGACCTGATTGAGGTGTACAAAATGATGAGGGGCATAGATAGGGTAGATAAAGAGGAACTTTTCCCCTTAGTGGGGGGGTCAATAACAAGGGGGCATAGATTCAGGGTAAGGGGCAGGAGATTTAGAGGGGATTTGAGGAGGAACTTTTTCACCCAGAGGGTGGTTGGAATGTGGAACTCAATGCCTGAAAGGGTGGTGGAGGCAGGAACCCTCGCAACATTCAAGAAGCATTTGGATGAGCACTTGAAATGCCATTGCATACAAGGCTATGGACCAAATGCTGGAAAATGGGATTAGACTGGACAGGGATGGATGGGCGGTGCAGACACGATGGGCCGAAGGGCCTCTTTCTGTGCTGTAAAACTCTATGACTCTATGACTCTATGACTTAGAACTGGTCAAGAGAGTCTACCGTATAAACTGTGCCATAAGCAGACCAGATGACCCAGTGGATTCTGCAGTGAATAATTTCCAGGATTTGTTCAAAGGATTTGGAGTTCGACCATTTACTTACAAGATCCAGCTAAAGGAGGATGCTCAGCCAGTGGTACATGCTCCACGAAGAGTTCCAGCTACCCTGCGTGACCGGCTCAAGAAAGAACTGGACAGAATGACATGTTATTGATCATAACAATACTCAGACTCCAAGGCCTAGAAATTCAGTGTAGCCACGTTTGGGGCGCTACAGCCGGGCGGCCGCTAAAGTTTGCGCCCGGCGCAGCTTCGCGCCACCTTCGCCGATATTCAGTGGCATCGCCCCAAGAGGTTGCTGCTGCGCTAAAACAGGCGATGCACGACTATCATTAGGCGCTAAGCCGGCGGCCCGGGGCGATACGCCCGAGGGCGGGCGCAGCGCAGGTACGGCGAGTTGCTGATTGACGGCAGACACTCTGGCGCCGGTGAGCTCTTAAAGGGGGAGGGTGGATTTGTTTGCCTGCCACGCCCTGCACACTGCAGCCCTGAAGCAAGGCCTGACCACTGCTGCTTGATCTGCACAACGCCCAGGACTATGGAGAAGGCCAACGTTTGCACCCATTGCAGCCCCCATTATATGTTTCCAATCAATGCTATGGCTCTGAAGTTAAAGACAAGTGCAAAGCTGTGGCCTGAAGCCACAAGTACCTGTGCGAGTGTTGAGCCAAACCAGAAAGCTCTCTATCTTTGTCTCTCTCCAAAGATCCGTCTCTCACAAAGAAAGAGTGTTGCAAAATGGCTGCCATTTCTACTGCAGGAGGAGTGCCCTTTAATTTGCGCCCCCCTCGCCCCGCAGCGACTGGGAACCGTTCCCCTCTACCAGTCGCTATGGGCGCCAGGCGCACAATAGGCCGGCGCCACTGAATTTCCGGTTTGGGGCGCACAAAGGGCGTTGCACGATGAAATGACGTCAGGACCTGCGCGCGCAGCTGAGCGCGCGCCAAGGCTTTGCGCCGCCGCTAAATCTATACTGAAGTTGGGGAGAGGCGCAGATCGCGATGCGCCCGGCCGCTAGCCGCCTAGCGCCCCACATCTCCTCCTCCTAAGGCGCTAGCGGCTGGCGCAAACAACTGAATTTCTAGGCCCAAGGGTTAAGTTACACGGAGAGATCACACAATCTAGGGTCGTATGCCCTGGAATTTAGACGGTTAAGGGGTGATTTGATGGAGGTTTTCTAGATATTAAGGGGAACTGATCGGGTAGACAGAGAGAAACTATTTCCGCTGGTTGGGGATTCTAGGACTAGGGGGCACGGTCTAAAAATTAGAGCCAGGCCTTTCAGGAGTGATGTTAGGAAACACTTCTACACACAAAGGGTGGTAGAGGTTTGTAACTCTCTACCGCAAAGGGCAATTGATGCAGGGCATCAATTGTTACTGTTAAATCGGAGATTGGTAGATTTCTGTTAACCAAAGATATTGAGGGATATGGGGCAAAGGCGGGTGGATAGAGTTAGGTCACAGATCAGCCACGATCTCATTGAATGGGGGAACAGGTTCGAGGGGCTGAATGGGCCTCCTCCTGTTCCTGTGTAACAGGCTCGAGGGAGCTGAATGGGCCTCCTCCTGTTCCTGTGTAACAGGCTCGAGGGGCTGAATGGGCCTCCTCCTGTTCCTGTGTAACAGGCTCGAGGGGGCTGAATGGGCCTGCTCCTGTTCCTGTGTAACAGGCTCGAGGGACTGAATGGGCCTCCTCCTGTTCCTGTGTAACAGGCTCGAGGGGGCTGAATGGGCCTCCTCTTGTTCCTGTGCAACAGGCTCGAGAGGATGAATGGGCCTCCTCCTGTTCCTGTGTAACAGGCTCGAGGGGCTGAGTGGCCTCCTCCTGTTCCTGTGTAACAGGCTCGAGGGGCTGAATGGCCTCCTCCTGTTCCTGTGTAACAGGCTCGAGGGGCTGAATGGCCTCCTCCTGTTCCTGTGTAACAGGCTCGAGGGGCTGAATGACCTCCTCCTGTTCCTGTGTAACAGGCTCGAGGGGCTGAATGGCCTCCTCCTGTTCCTGTGTAACAGGCTCGAGGGGCTGAATGACCTCCTCCTGTTCCTGTGTAACAGGCTCGAGGGGCTGAATGGGCCTCCTCCTGTTCCTGTGTAACAGGCTCGAGGGGACTGAATGGGCCTCCTCCTGTTCCTGTGTAACAGGCTCGAGGGGCTGAATGGGCCTCCTCCTGTTCCTGTGTAACAGGCTCGAGGGGCTGAATGGGCCTCCTCCTGTTCCTGTGTAACAGGCTCGAGGGGCTGAATGGGCCTCCTCCTGTTCCTGTGTAACAGGCTCGAGGGGCTGAATGGGCCTCCTCCTGTTCCTGTGTAACGGGCTCGAGGGGCTGAATGGGCCTCCTCCTGTTCCTGTGTAACAGGCTCGAGGGGCTGAATGGGCCTCCTCCTGTTCCTTTGTAACAGGCTCGAAGGGCTAAATGGCCTCCTCCTGTTCCTGTGTAACAGGCTCGAGGGGGCTGAATGGGCCTCCTCCTGTTCCTGTGTAACAGGCTCGAGGGGACTGAATGGGCCTCCTCTTGTTCCTGTGCAACAGACTCGAGGGGATGAATGGGCCTCCTCCTTTTCCTATGTAACAGGCTTGAGGGGCTGAATGGCCTCCTCCTGTTCCTGTGTAAGATGCTCAAGGGCCTGAATGGCCTCCTCCTGTTCCTGTGTAACATGCTCGAGGGGCTGAATAGGCCTCCTCCTGTTCCTTTGTAACAGGCTCGAGGGGGCTGAATGGGCCTGCTCCTGATACTGTGTAACAGGCTCGAGGGGCTGAATGGGCCTCCTCCTGTTCCTGTGTAACAGACTCGAGGGGCTGAATGGGCCTCCTCCCAATCCTGTGTAACAGACTTGAGGGGGCTGAATGGGCCTGCTCCTGATACTGTGTAACAGGCTCGAGGGGCTGAATGGGCTCCTCCTGTTCCTGTGTAACAGGCTTGAGGGGCTGAATGGGCCTCCTGTTCCTGTGTAACACGCTTAGGGGGCTGAATGGGCCTCCTCCTGTTCCTGTGTAACAAGCTCGAGGGGCTGAATGGGCCTCCTCCTGTTCCTGTGCAACAGGCGCGAGGGGCTGAATGGGCCTGCTCCTGTTCCTGTGTAACAGGCTCGAGGGGACTGAATGGGCCTCCTCCTGTTCCTGTGTAACAGGCTCGAGGGTGCTGAATGGGCCTCCTCCTGTTCCTGTGTAACAGGCTCGAGGGGCTGAATGGGCCTCCTCCTGTTCCTGTGTAACAGGCTCGAGGGGGCTGAATGGGCCTCCTCCTGTTCCTGTGTAACAGGCTCGAGGGGCTGAATGGGCTCCTCCTGTTCCCGTGTAACAGGCTTGAGGGGCTGAATGGACCTCCTCCTGTTCCTGTGTAACAGGCTTGAGGGGGTTGAATGGGCCTCCTCCTGTTCCTGTGTAACAGGCTCGAGGGGCTGAATGGACTCCTCCTGTTCCTGTGTAACAGGCTCGAGGGGCTGAATGGGCCTCCTCCTGTTCCTGTGTAACAGGCTCGAGGGGCTGAATGGGCCTCCTCCTGTTCCTGTGTAACAGGCTCGAGGGGCTGAATGGGCCTCCTCCTGTTCCTGTGTAACGGGCTCGAGGGGCTGAATGGGCCTCCTCCTGTTCCTGTGTAACAGGCTCGAGGGGCTGAATGGGCCTCCTCCTGCTCCTGTGTAACAGGCTCGAGGGGCTGAATGGCCTCCTCCTGTTCCTGTGTAACATGCTCGAGGGGCTGAATGGGCCTCCTCCTGTTCCTTTGTAACAGGCTCGAAGGGCTAAATGGCCTCCTCCTGTTCCTGTCTAACAGGCTCAAGGGGACTGAATGGGCCTCCTCCTGTTCCTGTGTAACAGGCTCGAGGGGACTGAATGGGCCTCCTCTTGTTCCTGTGCAACAGACTCGAGGGGATGAATGGGCCTCCTCCTTTTCCTATGTAACAGGCTCGAGGGGCTGAATGGCCCCCTCCTGTTCCTGTGTAAGATGCTCAAGGGGCTGAATGGCCTCCTCCTGTTCCTGTGTAACATGCTCGAGGGGCTGAATAGGCCTCCTCCTGTTCCTTTGTAACAGGCTCGAGGGGGCTGAATGGGCCTGCTCCTGATACTGTGTAACAGGCTCGAGGGGCTGAATGGGCCTCCTCCTGTTCCTGTGTAACAGACTCGAGGGGCTGAATGGGCCTCCTCCCAATCCTGTGTAACAGACTCGAGGGGGCTGAATGGGCCTGCTCCTGATACTGTGTAACAGGCTCGAGGGGCTGAATGGGCTCCTCCTGTTCCTGTGTAACAGGCTTGAGGGGCTGAATGGGCCTCCTGTTCCTGTGTAACACGCTTAGGGGGCTGAATGGGCCTCCTCCTGTTCCTGTGTAACAGGCTCGAGGGGCTGAATGGGCCTCCTCCTTTTCCTGTGCAACAGGCGCGAGGGGCTGAATGGGCCTGCTCCGGTTCCTGTGTAACAGGCTCGAGGGGACTGAATGGGCCTCCTCCTGTTCCTGTGTAACAGGCTCGAGGGTGCTGAATGGGTCTCCTCCTGTTCCTGTGTAACAGGCTCGAGGGGCTGAATGGGCCTCCTCCTGTTCCTGTGTAACAGGCTCGAGGGGGCTGAATGGGCCTCCTCCTGTTCCTGTGTAACAGGCTCAAGGGGGCTGAATGGGCCTCCTCCTGTTCCTGTGTAACAGGCTCGAGGGGACTGAATGGGCCTCCTCCTGTTCCTGTGTAACAGGCTCGAGGGGCTGAATGGGCCTCCTCCTCTTCCTGTGTAACAGGCTCGAGGGGGCTGAATGGGCCTCCTCTTGTTCCTGTGCAACAGGCTCGAGGGGATGAATGGGCCTCCTCCTGTTCCTGTGTAACAGGCTCGAGGGGCTGAATGGGCCTCCTCCTGTTCCTGTGTAACAGGCTCGAGGGGCTGAATGGACCTCCTCCTGTTCCTGTGTAACAGGCTCGAGGGGGCTGAATGGGCCTCCTCCTCTTCCTGTGTAACAGGCTCGAGGGGGCTGAATGGGCCTCCTCCTGTTCCTGTGTAACAGGATCGAGGGGCTGAATGGGCCTCCTTCTGTTCCTGTGTAACAGGCTCGAGGGGCTGAATGGCCTCCTCCTGTTCCTGTGTAACAGGCTCGAGGGGCTGAATGGCCTCCTCCTGTTCCTGTGTAACAGGCTCGAGGGGCTGAATGACCTCCTCCTGTTCCTGTGTTACAGGCTCGAGGGGCTGAATGGCCTCCTCCTGTTCCTGTGTAACAGGCTCGAGGGGCTGAATGGCCTCCTTCTGTTCCTGTGTAACTGGCTCGAGGGGCTGAATGGCCTCCTCCTGTTCCTGTGTAACAGGCTCGAGGGGCTGAATGGCCTCCTCCTGTTCCTGTGTAACAGGCTCGAGGGGCTGAATGGCCTCCTACTGTTCCTGTGTAACAGGCTCGAGGGGCTGAATGGCCTCCCCGTGTTTCTGTGTAACAGGCTCGAGGGGCTGAATGGGCCTCCTCCTGTTCCTGTGTAACAGGCTCGAGAGGCTGAATAGCCTCGATTAGATTCCAGCCTGTAACTCACTCCTGTGTATCTGTTATTCTATATATAAACCCCGCCGAACCCCTCGATTAGATTCCAGCCTGTAACTCACTCCCAGGTATCTGTTATTCTATATATAACCCCCCCCGAACCCCTCGATTAGATTCCAGCCTGTAACTCACTCCCGGGTATCTGTTATTCTATATATAAACCCCCCCTGAACCCCTCGATTAGATTCCAGCCTGTAACTCACTCCCGGGTATCTGTTATTCTATATATAAACCCCCCCGAACCCCTCGATTAGATTCCAGCCTGTAACTCACTCCCGGGTATCTGTTATTCTATATATAAACCCCCCCCGAACCCCTCGATTAGATTCCAGCCTGTAACTCACTCCCGGGTATCTGTTATTCTATATATAAACCCCCCGAACCCCTCGATTAGATTCCAGCCTGTAACTCACTCCCGGGTATCTGTTATTCTATATATAAACCCCCCCTGAACCCCTCGATTAGATTCCAGCCTGTAACTCACTCCCGGGTATTTGTTATTCTATATATAAACCCCCCCGGAACCCCCGATTAGATTCCAGCGTGTAACTCACCCCCGGGTATCTGTTATTCATATATAACCCCCCCCCGACCCCCTCGATTAGATTCCAGCCTGTAACTCACTCCCGGGTATCTGTTATTCTATATATAAACCCCCCCCGAACCCCTCGATTAGATTCCAGCCTGTAACTCACTCCCGGGTATCTGTTATTCTATATATAAACCCCCCTGAACCCCACGATTAGATTCCAGCCTGTAACTCACTCCCGGGTATCTGTTATTCTATATATAAACCCCCCGAACCCCTCGATTAGATTCCAGCCTGTAACTCACTCCCGGGTATCTGTTATTCTATATATAAACCCCCGAACCCCTCGATTAGATTCCAGCCTGTAACTCACTCCCGGGTATCTGTTATTCTATATATAAACCGCCCGAACCACTCGATTAGATTCCAGCCTGTAACTCACTCCCAGTTATCTGTTATTCTATATATAAACCCCCCGAACCACTCGATTAGATTCCAGCCTGTAACTCACTCCCGGGTATCTGTTATTCTATATATAAACCCCCCCTGAACCCCTCGATTAGATTCCAGCCTGTAACTCACTCCCGGGTATCTGTTATTCTATATATAAACCCCCCAAACCCCTCGATTAGATTCCAGCCTGTAACTCACTCCCGGGTATCTGTTATTCTATACATAAACCGCCCCTAACCCCACGATTAGATTCCAGCCTGTAACTCACTCCCGGTTATCTGTTATTCTATATATAAACCCCCCCAAACCCCTCGATTAGATTCCAGCCTGTAACTCACTCCCGGGTATCTGTTATTCTATATATAAACCCCCCCCGAACCCCTCGATTAGATTCCAGCCTGTAACTCACTCCCGGGTATCTGTTATTCTATATATAAACTCCCTGAACCCCTCGATTAGATTCCAGCCTGTAACTCACTCCCGGGTATCTGTTATTCTATATATAATCCCCCCAAACCCCTCGATTAGATTCCAGCCTGTAACTCACTCCCGGGTATCTGTTATTCTATATATAATTCCCCCAAACCCCTCGATTAGATTCCAGCCTGTAACTCACTCCCGGGTATCTGTTATTCTATATATAAACCCCCCGAAACCCCCGATTAGATTCCAGCCTGTAACTCACTCCCGGGTATCTGTTATTCTATATATAAACCCCCCGAACCCCTCGATTAGATTACAGCCTGTAACTCACTCCCAGGTATCTGTTATTCTATATATAAACCCCCCCTGAACCCCTCGATTAGATTCCAGCCTGTAACTCACTCCCGGGTATCTGTTATTCTATATGTAAACCCCCCAAACCCCTCGATTAGATTCCAGCCTGTAACTCACTCCCGGGTATCTGTTATTCTATATATAAACCCCCCGAACCCCACGATTAGATTCCAGCCTGTAACTCACTCCCGGGTATCTGTTATTCTCTATATAAACCCCACCGAACCCCCGATTAGATTCCAGCCTGTAACTCACTCCCGGGTATCTGTTATTCTATATATAAACCCCACCGAACTGCTCGATTGGATTCCAGCCTGTCACTGAAGAAGGGATAACAAATAGTTTGTGTTTGGTCGTGCACTGTTTGGACAGGGGGATTCGAGGGAGTTAAACAATGATATAAGTCGCAATCTCTCACCCAGCCATCAGTGATATCTCTCCCACGTCCTTCCTCAATACAAGCGGACGATTGTTGGAAAACAATTCTCAGAATTCAGCCTGTTTGTGCAAGTGTGCAGAGCGCGATGGAGAACAAGAGTCTCGATTGTTGCATTTGCCCTCACTGCACGCCCCCTCATCAATTGTCACATTTCTGTCCCAATGCCAGTCAGCTCCCGGGGGCACCTTGCCACGCGTTCCGCCCCTCCGACCACCCCCACCCACAACAGCGCGAGATGGGGAGGACCATTCTGTTTAAAAGGCCGAGCCACTCCAGCGTTCACTCGCGAGAGAGAGAGAGAGAGCGTGCTCGAGAAACCGAGAGAGAAACCCCGGGGGTAAAGGAGAGGCACCGGCGAGACTTCGCAGCGTTCCCTTAGCGTCTTGAGTTCAGTGTCTTATTCTCAGCTGTGACAGCAGTCATGTTTCACCACAGCACTCCAGGGCTTATTCTGTGTGCCTCTCTGATCTACGCGCTATCCGGTAAGTCCGAAGACTGCAGCCCAATTCGATCTCGTTTCCTTGCGGGCGCCGGGGTTAGTAAAGGCGAATGATAGACTGCGGGAGTGAGAGGGTTAATCCCCCTCCGATAGGGAACAGGCTGCCCGGTGTCTGTAAATGGGGAGAGGTGGGTGAGAGTTGTTAATCCCCCTCCGATAGGGAACAGGCTGCCCGGTGTCTGTAAATGGGGAGAGGTGGGTGAGAGGGTTAATCCCCTCTGATAGGGAACAGGCTGCCCGGTGTCTGTAAATGGGGAGAGGTGGGTGAGAGGGTTAACCCCTCTGATAGGGAACAGGCTGCCCGGTGTCTGTAAATGGGGAGAGGTGGGTGAGAGGGTTAATCCCCCTCCGATAGGGAACAGGCTACCTGGTGTCTGTAAATGGGGAGAGGTGGGTGAGAGGGTTTAATCCACTCCAATAGGGAACAGGTTGCCCGGTGTCTGACTGTAAATGGGGAGAGGTGGGTGAGAGGGTTAATCTCCTCCGATAGGAAACAGACTGCCCGGTGTCTGTAAATGGGGAGAGGTGGGTGAGAGGGTTAATCCCCCTCCGATAGGGAACAGGCTGCCCGGTGTCTGTAAATGGGGAGAGGTGGGTGAGAGGGTTAATCCCCCTCCGATAGGGAACAGACTGCCCGGTGTCTGTAAATGGGGAGAGGTGGGTGAGAGGGTTAATCCCCCTCCGATAGGGAACAGGCTGCCCGGTGTCTGTAAATGGGGAGAGGTGGGTGAGAGGGTTAATTCCCCTCCGATAGGAAACAGGCTGCCCGGTGTCTGTAAATGGGGAGAGGTGGGTGAGAGGGTTAATCCCCTCCGATAGGGAACAGACTGCCCGGTGTCTGTAAATGGGGAGAGGTGGGTGAGAGGGTTAATCCCCCTCCGATAGGGAACAGGCTGCCCGGTGTCTGTAAATGGGGAGAGGTGGGTGAGATGTTTAATCCACGATAATTCCTCATAGTTTGGGAGGTGAGGAGTCCCACAGTTTGGGAGGTGAGGAGTCCCCACAGTTTGGGAGGTGAGGAGTCCCCATAGTTTGGGAGGTGAGGAGTCCCCACAGTTTGGGGGGTGAGGAGTCCCACAGTTTGGGGGGTGAGGAGTCCCACAGTTTGGGGGGAGAGGAGTCCCACAGTTTGGGGGGTGAGGAGTCCCACAGTTTGGGGGGTGAGGAGTCCCACAGTTTGGGTGGTGAGGAGTCCCACAGTTTGGGGAATGAGGAGTCCCCACAGTTTGGGGGGTGAGGAGTCCCCACAGTTTGGGAGGTGAGGAGTCCCACTGTTTGGGAGGTGAGGAGTCCCACAGTTTGGGAGGTGAGGAGTCCCCACAGTTTGGGAGGTGAGGAGTCCCACTGTTTGGGAGGTGAGGAGTCCCACAGTTTGGGGGTCAGGAGTCCCACAGTTTGGGAGATGAGGAGTCCCCACAGTTTGGGGAGTGATGAGTCCCCACAGTTTGGGGAGGTGAGGAGTCCCCACAGTTTGGGAGGTGAGGAGTCCCCACAGTTTGGGGGGTGAGGAGTCCCCACAGTTTGGGGGGTGAGGAGTCCCCACAGTTTGAGGGGTGAGGAGTCCCCACAGTTTGGGGAGGTGAGGAGTCCCCACAGTTTGGGGGGTGAGGAGTCCCACAGTTTCGGGGGTGAGGAGTCCCCACAGTTTGGGGGGTGAGGAGTTCACTGTTTGGGGGGTGAGGAGTCCCCACAGTTTGGGAGGTGAGGAGTCCCACAGTTTGGGGGGTGAGGAGTCCCCACAGTTTGGGAGGTGAGGAGTCCCCACAGTTTGGGGGGTGAGGAGTCCCCACAGTTTGGGGGGGGTGAGGAGTCCCCACAGTTTGGGGGGTGAGGAGTCCCCACAGTTTGGGAGGTGAGGAGTCCCCACAGTTTGGGGGGCGAGGAGTCCCCACAGTTTGGGGGGTGAGGAGTTCACTGTTTGTGGGGAGAGGAGTCCCCACAGTTTGGGGGGTGAGGTGTTCACTGTTTGGGGGGTGAGGAGTCCCCACAGTTTGGGAGGTGAGGAGTCCCCACAGTTTGGGGGGTGAGGAGTTCACTGTTTGGGGGGTGAGGAGTCCCCACAGTTTGGGGGGTGAGGAGTTCACTGTTTGGGAGGTGATGAGTCCCCACAGTTTGGGGGGTGAGGAGTCCCCACAGTTTGGGGGGTGAGGAGTCCCCACAGTTTGGGGGGTGAGGAGTCCCCACAGTTTGGGGGGTGAGGAGTCCCACAGTTTGGGGGATGAGGAGTCCCCACAGTTTGGGGGGTGAGGAGTCCCCACAGTTTGGGAGGTGAGGAGTCCCCACAGTTTGGGGGGTGAGGAGTCCCCACAGTTTGGGAGGTGAGGAGTCCCCACAGTTTGGGAGGTGAGGAGTCCCCACAGTTTGAGGTGAGGAGTCCCATATTTTGGGAGGTGAGGAGTTCACTGTTTGGGGGGTGAGGAGTCCCACAGTTTGCAGGGTGAGGAGATGAAATATTGGGGGTGAGGAGTCCCACAGCTTGTGGGGTGAGGAGACCACAGTTTGGGGAGTGAGGAGATCACAGTTTGGGGGGTGAGGAGATCACAGTTTGGGAGGTGAGGAGATCACAGTTTGGGGGGTGAGGAGATCACAGTTTCAGAGGTGAGGAGATCACAGTTTGGGGGGTGAGGAGATCACAGTTTGGGGGGTGAGGAGATCACAGTTTGGGGGGTGAGGAGATCACAGTTTGAGGAGGTGAGGAGATCACAGTTTGGGGGGTGAGGAGATCACAGTTTGGGAGGTGAGGAGATCACAGTTTGGGGGGTGAGGAGATCACAGTTTGGGGGGTGAGGAGATCACAGTTTGGGGAGTGAGGAGATCACAGTTTGGGGGGTGAGGAGATCACAGTTTGGGAGGTGAGGAGATCACAGTTTGGGGGGTGAGGAGATCACAGTTTGAGGAGGTGAGGAGATCACAGTTTGGGGGGTGAGGAGATCACAGTTTTGGGGGTGAGGAGATCACAGTTTGGGAGGTGAGGAGATCACAGTTTGGGAGGTGAGGAGATCACAGTTTGGGGGGTGAGGAGATCACAGTTTGGGGGGTGAGGAGATCACAGTTTGGGGGGTGAGGAGATCACAGTTTGGGGGGTGAGGAGATCACAGTTTGAGGAGGTGAGCAGATCACAGTTTGGGGGGTGAGGAGATCACAGTTTGGGGGGTGAGGAGATCACAGTTTGGGGGGTGAGGAGATCACAGTTTGAGGAGGTGAGGAGATCACAGTTTGGGAGGTGAGGAGATCAGAGTTTGGGGGGTGAGGAGATCACAGTTTGGGGGGTGAGGAGATCACAGTTTGAGGAGGTGAGGAGATCACAGTTTGGGAGGTGAGATCACAGTTTGGGGAGTGAGGAGATCACAGTTTGGGGGGTGAGGAGATCACAGTTTGGGGAGTGAGGAGATCACAGTTTGGGAGGTGAGGAGATCACAGTTTGGGGGGTGAGGAGATCACAGTTTGGGGGTGAGGAGATCACAGTTTGGGGGGTGAGGAGATCACAGTTTGCGGGGTGAGGAGACCACAGTTTGGGGGGTGAGGAGATCACAGTTTGCGGGGTGAGGAGACCACAGTTTGGGGGGTGAGGAGATCACAGTTTGGGGGGTGAGGAGATCACAGTTTGGGGAGGTGAGGAGATCACAGTTTGGGAGGTGAGGAGATCACAGTTTGGGGGGTGAGGAGATCACAGTTTGGGGGGTGAGGAGATCACAGTTTGGGGGGTGAGGAGATCACAGTTTGGGGGGTGAGGAGATCACAGTTTGCGGGGTGAGGAGACCACAGTTTGGGGGGTGAGGAGATCACAGTTTGCGGGGTGAGGAGACCACAGTTTGGGGATGAGGAGATCACAGTTTGGGGGGTGAGGAGATCACAGTTTGGGGAGGTGAGGAGATCACAGTTTGGGAGGTGAGGAGATCACAGTTTGGGGGGTGAGGAGATCACAGTTTGGGGGGTGAGGAGATCACAGTTTGGGGGGTGAGGAGATCACAGTTTGGGGGGTGAGGAGATCAGAGTTTGGGGGGTGAGGAGACCACAGTTTGGGGGGCGAGGAGATCACAGTTTGGGGGGTGAGGAGATCACAGTTTGGGGGGTGAGGAGATCACAGTTTGGGGGGTGAGGAGATCACAGTTGGGGGGTGAGGAGATCACAGTTTGGGGGGTGAGGAGATCACAGTTTGGGGGCTGAGGAGATCACAGTTTGGGGGGTGAGGAGATCACAGTTTGGGGAGTGAGGAGATCACAGTTTGGGGGGTGAGGAGATCACAGTTTGGGGGGTGAGGAGATCACAGTTTGGGGGGTGAGGAGATCACAGTTTGGGGGGCGAGGAGACCACAGTTTGGGGGGTGAGGAGATCACAGTTTGGGGGGTGAGGAGATCACAGTTTGGGGGGTGAGGAGATCACAGTTTGGGGGGTGAGGAGATCACAGTTTGGGGGGTGAGGAGATCACAGTTTGGGGAGTGAGGAGATCACAGTTTGGGGGGTGAGGAGGGAGAGGTGGGGAGGTGAGGAGATCACAGTTTGGGAGGTGAGGAGATCACATTTTGGGGGGTGAGGAGATCACAGTTTGGGGGGTGAGGAGGGAGAGGTGGGGACTGCAGTAATGAGACAGAAGGATAAGGGGAGTTTGTAATTGGAAGAGAGAGAAAGAAAAAGATTGGGGGCTGGCTGATGTTCCATGTCAAACTCTTCAACACGTCGCATGGGGGAATGTGCAAAGTGGGCAAGATCTATTCAATATTTCACACAAGGTACAACACAGCAAGGGTAAAAAGCTAACCAAGATTCCTGCAATCCAATCCCCACGGAATGCCAATCACCTCCCTCGCAAGTCCGAGACAGGAATGTGAGTCTGTGGGATGGAATTGAGCGAGAGTGGAGGCAGGAATTTCACAAGCTCAGCAAGCAGACTAGAATGATTCCCATTAACTCCATTTCCCAAATTCAGCACCCAGCCTGGGATACAATGGAGGCTGGGACTCTGACACACTGTTTGACGGGACAGTGTAGAGGGAGCTTTACTCTGTATCTAACCCCGTGCTGTACCTGCCCTGGGAGTGTTTGATGGGACAGTGTAGAGGGAGCTTTACTCTGTATCTAACCCCATGCTGTACCTGCCCTGGGAGTGTTTGAGGGGACAGTGTAGAGGGAGCTTTACTCTGTATCTAACCCCGTGCTGTACCTGCCCTGGGAGTGTTTGATGGGACAGTGTAGAGGGAGCTTTACTCTGTATCTAACCCGTGCTGTACCTGCCCTGGGAGTGTTTGATGGGACAGTGTAGAGGGAGCTTTACTCTGTATCTAACCCCGTGCTGTACCTGCCCTGGGAGTGTTTGATGGGACAGTGTAGAGGGAGCTTTACTCTGTATCTAACCCCGTGCTGTACCTGCCCTTGGAGTGTTTGATGGGACAGTGTAGGGGGAGCTTTACTCTGTATCTAACCCCGTGCTGTACCTGCCCTGGGAGTGTTTGATGGGACAGTGCAGAGGGAGCTTTACTCTGTATCTAACTCCGTGCTGTACCTGTCCTTGGAGTGTTTGATGGGACAGTGTAGAGGGACCTTTACTCTGTATCTAACCCGTGCTGTACCTGCCCTGGGAGTGTTTGATGGGACAGTGTAGAGGGAGCTTTACTCTCTATCTAACCCCGTGCTGTACCTGCCCTGGGAGTGTTTGATGGGACAGTGTAGAGGGAGCTTTACTCTGTATCTAACCCCCTGCTGTACCTGCCCTGGGAGTGTTTGATGGGACAGTGTAGAGGGAGCTTCACTCTGTATCTAAATCGTGCTGTACCTGCCCTGGGAGTGTTTGATGGGACAGTGTAGAGGGAGATTTACTCTGTATCTAACCCCGTGCTGTACCTGCCCTGGGAGTGTTTGATGGGACAGTGTAGAGGGAGCTTTACTCTGTATCTAACCCCGTGCTGTACCTGCCCTGGGAGTGTTTGATGGGACAGTGTAGAGGGAGCTTTTCTCTGTATCTAACTCCGTGCTGTACCTGCCCTTGGAGTGTTTGATGGGACAGTGTAGAGGGAGCTTTACTCTGTATCTAACCCGTGCTGTACCTGCCCTGGGAGTGTTTGATGGGACAGTGTAGAGGGAGCTTTACTCTGTATCTAACCCCGTGCTGTACCTGCCCTGGGAGTGTTTGATGGGACAGTGTAGAGGGAGCTTTACTCTGTATCTAACCCCGTGCTGTACCTGCCCTGGGAATGTTTGATGGGACAGTGTAGAGGGAGCTTCACTCTGTATCTAAATCGTGCTGTACCTGCCCTGGGAGTGTTTGATGGAACAGTGTAGAGGGAGCTTTCCTCTGTATCTAACCCGTGCTGTACCTTTCCTGGGAGTGTTTGATGGGACAGTGTAGAGGGAGCTTTACTCTGTATCTAACCCCGTGCTGTACCTGCCCTGGGAGTGTTTGATGGGACAGTGTAGAGGGAGCTTTACTCTGTATCTAACCCCGTGCTGTACCTGCCCTGGGAGTGTTTGATGGGACAGTGCAGAGGGAGCTTTACTCTGTATCTAACCCCGTGCTGTACCTGCCCTGGGAGTGTTTGATGGGACAGTGTAGAGGGAGCTTTACTCTGTATCTAACTCGTGCTGTACCTGCCCTGGGAGTGTTTGATGGAGAATCCAAGAACGTCTAAGATAGGTTTACAGTATGTGAATGCACGAAGTGCGGTAAATAAGCTTGGTGAGCTGATAGACAGATGGGACTATGACGTTGTGTCGATAACAGAGACCTGGATTAACAAAGGGCAAGATTGGGTATTAAATATTCCTGGATCTAATGTGTTCAGGAAACATGGGTAAGGAAAGATAGGAGGTGTTGTGACGGTATTGGTTAAGGAGAATGTTACAGTGCTGGAGAGGGAGGATGTCCTGGTGGGGTCAAGGACAGAATCTATTTGGTTATACTTGTGAAATAATAGAGGTACCATTACACTACTAGATGTATTCTATAGACCACCAACTAGTGGGAAGGATATGGAGGAAGTAATTTGCAGGGAAATTTACAGAGAGATGCAAGAACGATAGAGTAGTGATAATGGGAGATTTCAACTATCCGAATATAGACTGCGATTTTAATAGTCATAGAGTCATAGAGTTTTACAGCACAGAAAGAGGCCCTTCGGCCCATCGTGTCTGCGCCGACCATCAATCCCTGTCCAGTCTAATCCCATTTTCCAGCATTTGGTCCATAGCCTTGTATGCAATGGCATTTCAAGTGCTCGTCCAAATGCTTCTTGAATGTTGTGAGGGTTCCTGCCTCTACCACCCTTTCAGGCAGTGAGTTCCAGATTCCAACCACCCTCTGGGTGAAAAAGTTCCTCCTCAAATCCCCTCTAAATCTCCTGCCCCTTACCCTGAATCTATGCCCCCTTGTTATTGACCCCCCTACTAAGGGGAAAAGTTCCTCTTTATCCACCCTATCGATGCCCCTCATCATTTTGTACACCTCAATCAGGTCCCCCCTCAGCCTTCTTTGCTCCAAGGAAAACAACCCCAGCCTGTTTAGTCTTTCTTCATAGCTGAGGCGCTCCATCCCAGGTAACATCCTGGTGAATCTTCTCTGCACCCTCTCCAAAGCAATCACATCCTTCCTATAGTGAGGCGACCAGAACTGCACACAGTATTCCAGCTGTGGCCTCACCAGTGTTTTGTACAGCTCCATCATAACCTCCCTGCTCTTATATTCTATGCCCCGGCTAATGAAGGCAAGTATCCCATATGCCTTTTTAACCACCTTATCTACCTGTTCCGCTGCCTTCAGGGATCTATGTACATGTACACCAAGGTCCCTCTGACCCTCTGTACTTCCTAGGGTCCTACCACTCATTGTGTATTCCCTTGCCTTATTTGTCCGTCCAAAATGCATCACCTCGCACTTTTCAGGGTTAAATTCCATTTGCCACTTTTCCGCCCACCTGACCAACCCATTTATATCGTCCTGTAGCCTGAGGCTTTCCTCCTCGCAATTTACCACCCCACCAATTTTCGCGTCATCTGCGAACTTACCGATCATACCTTTTACATTCTCGTCCAAATCATTTATGTAGATCACAAACAGCAAGGGACCCAGCACCGATCCCTGAGGTACCCCACTGGACACAGGCTTCCAGTCACAAAAGCAACCTTCGACCATCACCCTCTGCCTCCTGCCGCTCAGCCAGTTTAAAGGACAGAGAAGGGAATGAATTTCTGAAGTGTGTTCAGGAGAACTTTCTTGATCAGTACGTTTCCAGCCCAGCAAGGAAGGAGGCATTGCTGGATCTGGTTCTGGGGAATGAGGTGGGTCAAGTGGAGCAAGTGTCAGTAGGGGGAACATTTAGGGAAGAGTGATCATAGTATCATAAGGTTTAGATTAGCTATGGAAAAGGACAGGGAGCAATCTAGAGTAAAAATACTTAATTGGAGGAAGTCCAATTTCAATGAGATTGGAACTGGCTCGGGTAAATTGGAATCAAACATAGAAACACAGAAGATAGGAGCAGGAGTAGGCCATTCGGCCCCTCGAGCCTGTTCCGCCATTCAATGAGATCATGGCTGATCATCCAAATTCAGTACCCTGTCCCTGCTTTCTCCCCATATCCCTTGATCCCCTTAGCCTTAAGAAATATATCTAACTCCTTCTTGAATATATTTAATGAATTGGCCTCAACTGCCTTCTGTGGTAGAGAATTCCACAGGTTCACCACTCTCTGGGTGAAGAAATTCCTCCTCATCTCTGTCCTAAATGGTTTACCCCTTATCCTTAGACTGTGACCCCTGGTTCGGGACTCCCCGCCATCAGGAACATCCTTCCTGCATCTAGTCTGTCTAGTCCTGTTAGAATTTTATAAGTTTCAATGAGATCCCCTCTCATTCTTCTAAACTCTAGCGAGTATAAGCCTAATCGACCCAATCTCTCTTCATACATCATTCCTGCCATCCCAGGTATCAGTCTGGTGAATCTTCACTGCACTCCCTCCATGGCAAGAACATCCTTCCTCAGATACGGCGACCAGAACTGCACACAATACTCAAGGTGTGGTCTCACCAAGGCCCTGTACAACTGCAGCAAGACATCCTTGTTCCTGTACTCGAATCCTCTCGCTACGAAGGCCAACATACCATTTGGCAGGCAAAACTGTAATCAAACAATGGGCTGCCTTTAAAGAGGAGATGGTTCGGGTACAGTCGAGGTACATTCCCACGAGGGGGAAAGGCAGGGCAACTAAAGTCAGGGCTCCCTGGATGACGAAAGAGATAGAGAATAATATGAAGCAGTAAAAGGGAGGCATATGATAGATGTCAGGTTGAGAATACAAGTGAGAACCAGGCTGAATATAGAAAGTTCAGAGGGGAAGTGAAAAAGGTAATAAGAGGGGCAAAGAGAGGGTATGAGAATACAATGGCAGCCAACATAAAAGGGAATCCAAAAGTCTTCGATAAGCATACTAGCTGGGGGTGCCCGGCGGTGCCGGGGCTTTTTCGAGGGCATGTTGTTGGAAGAGAGAGAGAGAGAGAGAGCGACTGGGGGGGAAGAGAGAGAGCGACTGGGGGGGGGAAGAGAGAGAGAGCGACTGGGGAGGAAGAGAGAGAGAGCGACTGGGGGGGAAGAGAGAGAGCGACTGGGGGGAAGAGAGAGAGCGACTGGGGGGGAAGAGAGAGAGCGACTGGGGGGGAAGAGAGAGAGCGACTGGGGGGGAAGAGAGAGAGCGACTGGGGGGAAGAGAGGGGGGGGAAGAGTGGGGGGAGGGGAGGGGGTGCCCGGCGGTGCTGAGGCTTTTTCGAGGGCATGTTGTTGTTGGAAGAGAGAGAGAGAGAGCGAGTGGGGGGGGGTATAAATAGTAAATGGATAGTAAGAGGAGGGTGGGACCAATTAGGGACCAAAATGGAGACCTACGCATGGAGGCAGAGGGCATAGCTGAGGTACTAAATGAGTACTTTGTGTCCGTCTTTACCAAGGAAGATGCCGCCAAAGTCATAGTGAAAGAGGAGGTGGTTGAGATACTGGATGGGATAAAGATTGATAAGGCGGAGGTACGAGAAAGGCTGGCTGTACTGAAAGTAGATAAGTCACCAGGATCAGATGGGATGCATCCTAGGATGCTGAGGGAATTGAGGTAGGAAATCGCGGAGGTACTGGCCATAATCTTCCAATCCTCCTTGGATACGGGGCTGGTGCCAGTGGACTGGAGGATTGCAAATGTTACACCATTGTTCAAAAAAGGGTGTAAAGATAAACCCAGCAACTACAGGCCAGTCAGTTTAACCTCGGTAGTGGAGAAACTTTTAGAAACAATAATCAGGGGAAAAATTAACAGTCACTTGGACAAGTGTGGATTAATTAAGGAAAGCCAGCATGGATTTGTTAAAGGCAAATTGTGTTTAAGCAACTTGATTGAGTTTTTTGATGAGGTATCAGAGAGGGTTGATGAGGGCAATGTGGTTGACGAGGTATATATGGATTTCCAAAAGGTGTTCGACAAAGTGCCACATAATAGGCTCACCAGCAAAGTTGAAGCCCATGGAATAAAAGAGACCATGGCAGCATGGATACAGAATTGGCTAAGTGACAGGAAACAGAGTAGTGGTGAACGGTTGTTTTTCGGACTGGAGGAAGGTACACAGTGGTGTTCCCCAGGGGTCGGTTCTAGGACCACTGCTTTTCTTGATATATATTAATGACTTGGACTTGGGTGTACAGGGCACAATTTCAAAATTTGCAGTTGACACAAAACCTGGAAGTATAGTGAACAGTGAGGAGGAGAGGGACAGACTTCAAGAGGACACAGACAGGCTGGTGGAATGGGCAGGCACGTGGCAGATTAAATTTAACACAGAAAAGTGCGAAGTGATACATTTTGGTAGAAAGAATGAGGAGAGGCAATATAAACTAAAGGGTACAATCCTAAAGTGGGTGCACGAACAGAGAGACCTGGGGGTATGTGTGCACAAATCGTTGAAGGTGGCGGGACTGGTTGAGAAAGCGGTTAAAAAAGTATATGGGATCCTGGGCTTCATAAATAGAAGCGTAGAGTACAAACGTGTGGAAATTATGATGAATCTGTATAAAACACTGGTTTGGCCTCAACTGGAGTATTGTGTCCAATTCTGGGCACCGCACTTTAGGAAGGATGAGAAGGATTTAGAGAGGGTGCAGAGGAGATTGACCAGAATGGTACCAGGGATGAGGGACTTCAGTTACACGGAGAGACTGGAGAAGCTGGGGTTGTTCTCCTTAGAGCAGAGAAGGTTAAGGGGAGATTGACCAGAATGGTACCAAGGATGAGGGACTTCAGTTACGTGGAAAGACTGGAGAAGCTGGGATTGTTCTCCTTAGAGCAGAGAAGGTTAAGGGGAGATTGACCAGAATGGTACCGGGGATGAGGGGCTTCAGTTACGTGGAGAGACTGGAGAAGCTGGGGTGGTTCTCCTTAGACCAGAGAAGGTTAAGGGGAGATTGACCAGAATGGTACCAGGGATGAGGGACTTCAGTTATGTGGAGAGACTGGAGAAGCTGGGGTTGTTCTCCTTAGAGCAGAGAAGGTTAAGGGGAGATTGACCAGAATGGTACCAGGGATGAGGGACTTCAGTTACGTGGAGAGGCTGGAGAAGCTGGGATTGTTCTCCTTAGAGCAGAGAAGGTTAAGAGGAGATTGACCAGAATGGTACCAGGGATGAGGGACTTCAGTTACACGGAGAGACTGGAGAAGCTCGGGTTGTTCTCCTTGGAGCAGAGAAGGTTAAGGGGAGATTGACCAGAATGGTACCAAGGATGAGGGACTTCAGTTACGTGGCGAGACTGGAGAAGCTGGGGTTGTTCTCCTTAGAGCAGAGAAGGTTAAGGGGAGATTGACCAGAATGGTACCAAGGATGAGGGACTTCAGTTACGTGGCGAGACTGGAGAAGCTGGGGTTGTTCTCCTTAGAGCAGAGAAGGTTAAGGGGAGATTGACCAGAATGGTACCAGGGATGAGGGACTTCAGTTATGTGGAAAGACTGGAGAAGCTGGGATTGTTCTCCTTAGAGCAGAGAAGGTTAAGGGGAGATTGACCAGAATGGTACCGGGGATGAGGGGCTTCAGTTACGTGGAGAGACTGGAGAAGCTGGGGTTGTTCTCCTTAGAGCAGAGAAGGTTAAGGGGAGATTGACCAGAATGGTACCAGGGATGAGGGACTTCAGTTATGTGGAGAGACTGGAGAAGCTGGGGTTGTTCTCCTTAGAGCAGAGAAGGTTAAGGGGAGATTGACCAGAATGGTACCAGGGATGAGGGACTTCAGTTACGTGGAGAGGCTGGAGAAGCTGGGATTGTTCTCCTTAGAGCAGAGAAGGTTAAGGGGAGATTGACCAGAATGGTACCGGGGATGAGGGACTTCAGTTACGTGGAGAGACTGGAGAAGCTGGGGTTGTTCTCCTTAGAGCAGAGAAGGTTAAGGGGAGATTGACCAGAATGGTACCAGGGATGAGGGACTTCAGTTACGTGGAGAGACTGGAGAAGCTAGGGTTGTTCTTCTTAGAGCAGAGAAGGTTAAGGGGGAGATTGACCAGAATGGTACCAGGGATGAGGGACTTCAGTTACGTGGAGAGACTGGAGAAGCTGGGATTGTTCTCCTTAGAGCAGAGAAGGTTAAGAGGAGATTGACCAGAATGGTACCAGGGATGAGGGACTTCAGTTACGTGGAGAGATTGGAGAAGCTGCGGTTGTTCTCCTTAGAGCAGGGAAGGTTAAGAGGAGATTGACCAGAATGGTACCAGGGATGAGGGACTTTAGTTACGTGGAGAGACTGGAGAAGCTAGGGTTGTTCTTCTTAGAGCAGAGAAGGTTAAGGGGGAGATTGACCAGAATGGTACCAGGGATGAGGGACTTCAGTTACGTGGAGAGATTGGAGAAGCTGCGGTTGTTCTCCTTAGAGCAGGGAAGGTTAAGAGGAGATTGACCAGAATGGTACCAGGGATGAGGGACTTCAGTTACGTGGAGAGACTGGAGAAGCTGGGATTGTTCTTCTTAGAGCAGAGAAGGTTAAGGGGGAGATTGACCAGAATGGTACCAGGGATGAGGGACTTCAGTTACACGGAGAGACTGGAGAAGCTGGGGTTGTTCTCCTTAGAGCAGAGAAGGTTAAGGGGAGATTGACCAGAATGGTACCAGGGATGAGGGACTTCAGTTATGTGGAGAGACTGGAGAAGTTGGGGTTGTACTCCTTGGAGCAGAGAAGGTTAAGGGGAGATTGACCAGAATGGTACCAGGGATAAAGGACTTCAGTTACGTGGAGAGACTGGAGAAGCTGGGGTTGTTCTCCTTAGAGCAGAGAAGGTTAAGGGGAGATTGACCAGAATGGTACCAGGGATGAGGGACTTCAGTTACGTGGAGAGACTGGAGAAGCTGGGGTTGTTCTCCTTAGAGCAGAGAAGGTTAAGGGGAGATTGACCCAAATGGTCCCAGGGATAAAGGACTTCAGTTACGTGGAGAGACTGGAGAAGCTGGGGTTGTTCTCCTTAGAGCAGAGAAGGTTAAGAGGAGATTGACCAGAATGGTACCAGGGATGAGGGACTTCAGTTACGTGGAGAGACTGGAGAAGCTGGGGTTGTTCTCCTTAGAGCAGAGAAGGTTAAGGGGGAGATTGACCAGAATGGTACCAGGGATGAGGGACTTCAGTGACGTGGAGAGACTGGAGAAGCTGGGGTTGTTCTCCTTGGAGCAGAGAAGGTTAAGGGGGAGATTGACCAGAATGGTACCAGGGATGAGGGACTTCAGTTACGTGGAGAGACTGGAGAAGCTGGGGTTGTTCTCCTTAGAGCAGAGAAGGTTAAGAGGAGATTGACCAGAATGGTACCAGGGATGAGGGACTTCAGTTACGTGGAGAGACTGGAGAAGCTGGGGTTGTTCTCCTTAGAGCAGAGAAGGTTAAGGGGGAGATTGACCAGAATGGTACCAGGGATGAGGGACTTCAGTGACGTGGAGAGACTGGAGAATCTGGGGTTGTTCTCCTTGGAGCAGAGAAGGTTAAGGGGGAGATTGACCAGAATGGTACCAGGGATGAGGGACTTCAGTTACGTGGAGAGACTGGAGAAGCTGGGGTTGTTCTCCTTAGAGCAGAGAAGGTTAAGGGGAGATTGACCAGAATGGTACCGGGGATGAGGGACTTCAGTTACGTAGAGAGACTGGAGAAGCTGGGGTTGTTCTCCTTAGAGCAGAGAAGGTTAAGGGGAGATTGAACAGAATGGTACCAGGGATGAGGGACTTCAGTTACACGGAGAGACTGGGGAAGCTGGGGTTGATCTCCTTAGAGCACTTAGAAGATTGAGCGGAGATTTGGTCAAGATGTTCAAAATCATGAAGGGTCGAGGCAGAGCAGATAGAGAGAAACTGTTCGCATTGGCAGAAAGGTCGAGAACCAGAGGACACAGATTTAAGGTGATTGGCAGAAGGACCAAAGGCAACATGAGGGAAAACGTTTTAACGCAGCGAGTGGTTAGGATCTGGAAGGCACGGCCTGATAGGGTGGTGGAGGCAGATTCAATTGTGGCTTTCAAAAGGGAATTTAATAAGTAACTGAAGGACAACAATTTGCAGGGCTACGGGGAAAGGGCGAGGGAGTGGGACTGGCTGAGGTGCTCTTGCAGGGAGCCGGCACGTGCTCGACGGGCCAAATGGCCCCCTTATGTGCAGTAACCATTTTATGATTCTATGAACCCATGCTGTACCTGCCCTGGGAGTGTTTGATGGGACAGTGTAGAGGGAGCTTTACTCTGTATCTAACCCATGCTGTACCTGCCCTGGGAGTGTTTGATGGGACAGTGTAGAGGGAGCTTTACTCTGTATCTAACCCGTGCTGTACCTGCCCTGGGAGTGTTTGATGGGACAGTGTAGAGGGAGCTTTACTCTGTATCTAACCCGTGCTGTACCTGCCCTGGGAGTGTTTGATGGGACAGTGTAGAGGGAGCTTTACTCTGTATCTAACCCGTGCTGTACCTGCCCTGGGAGTGTTTGATGGGACAGTGTAGAGGGAGCTTTACTCTGTATCTAACACGTGCTGTACCTGCCCTGGGAGTGTTTGATGGGACAGTGTAGAGGGAGCTTTACTCTGTATCTAACCCCGTGCTGTACCTGCCCTGGGAGTGTTTGATGGGACAGTGTAGAGGGAGCTTTACTCTGTATCTAACCCGTGCTGTACCTGCCCTGGGAGTGTTTGATGGGACAGTGTAGAGGGAGCTTTACTCTGTATCTAACCCGTGCTGTACCTGCCCTGGGTGTGTTTCATGGGACAGTGTAGAGGGAGCTTTACTCTGTATCTAACCCGTGCTGTACCTGCCCTGGGAGTGTTTGACGGGACAGTGTAGAGGGAGCTTTACTCTGTATCTAACCCCGTGCTGTACCTGCCCTGGGAGTGTTTGATGGGACGGTGTAGAGAGAGATGGAGGGGAGGGGATTGGAGGGAAGCGGGATTGGAGGGAAGGGGATTGTAGGGAGGGGGTTTGAAGGTGAGGGAATTGGAGGAGAGGGGTTGGGCAGGTTAGGTTCCAAAGGCAGTCTGGGAGAGGGGGTTCGCTGATGGAGGGAGGGAGGAAGGGGTGTGGAGAAATGCTGGCACGTCACTCAAGATCAAAGAGTGTGCTGGTACAAGGGACAGGCAGGACGTGAAGAGGCCGCCTGTTATTGGTTGACGGGTAAACAATCGCGCGTCAACAGTGGAGGCATTGTTTGTGGTACAATGGCTCCCCACACCCAATGACACGACCGACCCACATTCAATCACCAGCCGTCACCGCATCTGACAGACGTCCACTGTTCCCTGAGCTCCTAGCTCAAAATTCCCCCACCCCTGTTAAAGAGGGAGTCTCTCTCTCATCCCTGTCTTTGTCCGCTCTCAACTTGACTATTGCAACAGTCTCCTCGTTGGCCATCCACATTCTATTCGCCGCAACCTCGAGGTCCTCCAAAGCTCTACTGCCGTGAGTCCTAATTCGCCCCATGTCCCGTTCACCCATCTCCCCCTGTGCTCGCTGACCCACATTGGCTACCGGTCCTGCAACACCTCGATTTTAAAATTCTCATCCTTGTTTTCAACTCCCTCCATGGGCTCCTCGCTCCCCCTCCCTATCAATACAATACAATACAATACAATTCACTTTATTGGCATGATAAGGTACATCTTATGTTGCCAAAGCATCAAAATACATTTATGGTTGAACACATAAACGCGGTTCCATTCATACAGTGTATAAACAGGTATATCCCTGAGTTTATAAATATATCTTCGCCCCGTCCATATATACTCTTGTCTTAGTTCACTGGTTGTCCCTCTGTTCATGGCAAGCTGTAACATAGTGTGCCGCCAGTGTTACACAGCTTCTCTCCTCCCCCAGTAGGAATGGGAGTTTTTGGTTGTCAGTCAGATTTCTGAATTCAGGGCATATTTGTGAGAATTTTTGATAGAAATTCTCTCTGATGCCCTGATATTTTCCACAGGCTGTGAGGAAGTGCATCTCTGTCTCCACTACTCCCTGACTGCAGTGAGAGCATATCCTGTCTTCTCTTGGCAGCCTGGTCTGCCTGTGTCTGCCTTTTTCGATCGCTAGGCTATGTTCGCTAAGTCTGTACCTTGTCAAGGTTCTTCTCAGTTTGTTATCTCTGTAACCTCCTCCAGCCCCTACACCACTCCCTATCTCTGTAACCCCCTCCAGCCCCTACATCCCTCCCTTTCTCTGTAACTGCCTCCAGCCCCTACACTCCTCCCTATCTCTGTAACCTCCTCCAACCCCTACACCCCTCCCTATCTCTGTAACCTTCTCCAGCCCCTACACACCTCCCTATCTCTGTACCCTCCTCCAGCCCCAACAACCCTCCCTATCTCTGTCACCTCCTCCAGCCTCCACACCCCTCCCTATCTCTGTAACCTCCTCCAGCCCCTACACCCCTCCCTATCTCTGTAACCTCCTCCAGCCCCAACAACCCTCCCTATCTCTGTCACCTCCTCCAGCCTCCACACCCCTCCCTATCTCTGTAACCTCCTCCAGCCCCTACACCCCTCCCTATCTCTGTAACCTCCTCCAGCCCCTACAACCCTCCCTATCTCTGTCACCTCCTCCAGCCCCCACACCCCTCCCTATCTCTGTAACCTCCTCCAGCCCCTACACCCCTCCCTATCTCTGTAACCTCCTCCAGGCCCCACAACCCTCCCTATCTCTGTAACCTCCTCCAGCCCCTACAACCCTCCCTATCTCTGTAACCTCCTCCAGCCCCTACACCCCTCCCTATCTCTGTAACCTCCTCCAGCCCCTACACCACTCCCTATCTCTGTAACCTCCTCCAGCCCCTACACCCTCCCTATCACTGTAACCTCCTCCAGCCCCTACACCCCTCCCTATCTCTGTAACCTCCTCCAGCCCCTACACCCCCTATCTCTGTATCCTCCTCCAGCCCCTACACCCCTCCCTATCTCTGTAACCTCCTCCAGCCCCTACAACCCTCAATGATCTCTGCGCTCCTCCAATTCTGGCCTCTTGAGCATCCCCCGATTTCCATCGCTCCACCATTGGCGGCCGTGCCTTCAGCTGCCTGGGCCCCGAGCTCTGGAATTCCCTCCCTAAACCTCTCCGCCTCTCTCTCCTCATTTAAGACGCTCCTTAAAACCTCCCTCTTTGACCCAGCTTTTGGTCACCTGCCCTAATATCTCCTGATGTGGCTCCGTGTCAGATTCTGTTTGATAATCGCTCCTGTGAAGCACCTTGGGAGGTTGTATTATGTTAAAGGTGCTATATCTTCTTCTTTTAGGCAGTTCCTTGGAACCGAGGGTGACGTGCTTCCACACTAACAATGAGTTCTCAGGTGACTGATGAGTCCAATGCGGGACCTACAGTCTCTGTCACAGGTGGGGCAGACGGTGGTTGAAGGGGCGGGCGGGTGGGGTGCTTGGGTTGACATGCGCTCCTTGCGCTGCCTGCGCTTGCCTTCCCGCTTGCTCCCGGCGAAGAGACTCGAGGTGTTCGGCGCCTTCCCGGATGCTTCTCCTCCACTTTGTGCGGTCTTGGGCCAGGGATTCCCAGGTGTCGGTGGGGATGTTACACTTTTTCCAAGGAGGCTTTGAGGGTGTCCTTGAAGCGTTTCCTCTGCCCACCTGGGGCTCGCTTGCCGTGCCGGAGCTCCGAGTAGAGCGCTTGTTTTGGGAGTCTCGTATCGGGCATGCGGACAATGTGACCCATCCATTGGAGCTGATCGAGCGTGGTCAAAGCCTCGATGCTGGGGATGTTGGCCTGAGCGAGAACACCGACGTTGGTGCGCCTATCCTGCCAATGGATTTGCAGGATCTTGCAGAGGCAGTGTCGGTGGTACCTCTCCAGTGCTTTGAGGTGCCTGCTGTACATGGTCCATGTCTCTGAGGCATACAGCAGGGCGGGTATCACTGCTGCTCTGTAGACCACGAGCTTAGTGCCGGGTTTGAGGTCCTGGTCTTCAAACACCCTCTTCCTCAGGCGACCGAAGGCTGCGCTGGCACACTGAAGGCGGTGTTGGACATCGTCGTCGACGTCTGCCCTTGTTGACAGTAGGCTCCCAATGCAAGTGGTTGTTGAATTATGATAAAGGTGCTGTATAAATGCACGTTCTTGTTGATGTTGAAACATAGAAAAATAGAAACATAGAAGATAGGAGCAGGAGTTGGCCATTCGGCCCCTCGAGCCTGCTCCGCCATTCAATGCGATCATGGCTGATCATCCAAATTCAGTACCCGGTCCCTGCTTTCTCCCCATACCCCTTAATGCCTTTAGCCTTAAGAAATATATCCAACTCCTTCTTGAATATATTTAATGAATTGGCCTCTACTGCCTTCTGTGGTAGAGAATTCCACAGGTTCACCACTCTCTGGGTGAAGAAATTCCTCCTCATCTCTGTCCTAAATGGCTTACCCCTTATCCTTAGACTGTGACCCCTGGTTCTGGACTCCCCGACCATCGGGAACATCCTCCCTGCATCTAGTCTGTCTAGTCCTGTTAGAATTTTATAAGTTTCAATGAGATCCCCTCTCATTCTTCTAAACTCCAGCGAGTATAAGCCCAATCGACCCAATCTCTCCTCATACGTCATTCCTGCCATCCCAGGTATCAGCCTAGTGAATCTTCGCTGAACTCCTTCCATGGCAAGAACATCCTTCCTCAGATAAGGCGACCAAAACCGCACACAATACTCAAGGTGTGGTCTCACCAAGGCCCTGTACAACTGCAGCAAGACATCCTTGTTCCTGTACTCGAATCCTCTCGCTACGAAGGCCAACATACCATTTGCCTTCTTAACCGCCTGCTGCACCTGCATGCTTACCTTCAGCGACTGGTGCACAAGGACACCCAGGTCTCGTTGCACTTCCAATTTTCCCAATCTATTGCCGTTCAGATAATAATCTGCCTTCCTGTTTTTGACACCAAAGTGAATAACCTCACATTTGAGATACAGCCATTAACGGAGGACTCTCCCTCTCTCTCTCTCTCTCTCCGCCAGTGCTGTGTCCCACACAAGGGATCTCGGTCACCACACATCACAACCTGCACAAGCGGGTCGGATCAGACGTCACGCTGTACTGCGGCTTCTGGTCGAACGAATACGTCTCGGACCTCACCACGCTGTCCTGGCGGTTTCGTCCCGACAACTCCAGGGAGATTATCTCGGTAAGGAAAAGTGGTTGGCGGCTATTCGACTAAGGGCGGCGGCGCAGGCTGTGGGATACGACCCGTGCTTCCTCTCGGCGCACCCACCGTCCGATCGTGTGCTTGTAGCAATTAGCGGGGGGGCGCGGTTGTCAGGGAAATCGCTGGGGGTTGGGCGGCGAGTTGATATTCGACACTGCGGGGCTTCGCACGGCTGCGGTCTTTTCCTCACCGCGCTGGAACCGTGGCTGATTCGTATCCGCGCCCCCGTCCCCAGACCCGGGTGGGTGTGCAGACCCTCCCCCACTCTGAAGGCATTCCCCGAGGATCAATCATCTCAACTCAGACCGGGGGAGGATTGAAAGTCGGATCCTGCTGTCTCACAGAACTAAAACTGAACCGACCGAAAAGGAACAAGAGAGGGTGCGGGGCTCACAGACTGACATTTCACCCTCTGGGATCTCTCAAACCCAGACCAGGGGAGCTTTACTCTGTATCTAACTCCGTGCTGTACCTGCCCTGGGCGTGTTTGATGGGACAGTGTAGAGGGAGCTTTACTCTGTATCTAACCCCGTGCTGTACCTGCCCTGGGAGTGTTTGATGGGACAGTGTAGAGGGAGCTTTACTCTGTATCTAACCCCGTGCTGTACCTGCCCTGGGAGTGTTTGACGGGACAGTGTAGAGGGAGCTTTACTCTGTATCTAACCCCGTGCTGTACCTGCCCTGGGAGTGTTTGACGGGACAGTGTAGAGGGAGCTTTACTCTGTATCTAACCCCGTGCTGTACCTGCCCTGGGAGTGTTTGATGGGACAGTGTAGAGGGAGCTTTACTCTGTATCTAACCCCGTGCTGTACCTGCCCTGGGAGTGTTTGATGGGACAGTGTAGAGGGAGCTTTACTCTGTATCTAACCCCGTGCTGTCCCTGCCCTGGGAGTGTTTGACGGGGCAGTGTACAGGGAGCTTTACTCTGTATCTAACCCGTGCTGTACCTGCCCTGGGAGTGTTTGATGGGACAGTGTGGAGGGAGCTTTACATTGTAGAGGATTGTGTTAATATAATATTTTTGGGTCCTTCTCGATTATTTCAGATCTTCCACTACGGAAATGGAATTCCTTATATTGAGAAGTGGGGGCAGTTCAGGGGGCGAGTTGAATGGGTTGGAGATATCTCTAAGAGTGATGGGTCCATTGTGATTCGTAACCTGGACTACATTGACAACGGAACATTCACCTGCGATGTTAAGAACCCCCCTGATGTTGTGGGCACCTCATCAGATGTACACCTCACCGTCTATGACAGAAGTAAGGAGTCCCGTGTGTGAGTGTGTGTGTGAGAGAATTAGGTAGAATATGACTTGTTACCTCCTCCAGCCCCTACAACCCTCCCTATCTCTGTAACCTCCTCCAGCCCCTACACACCTCCCTATCTCTGTAACCTCCTCCATCCCCTACACCCCTCCCTATCTCTGGAACCTCCTCCAGCCCCTACAACACTCCCTGTCACTCTAACCTCCTCCAGCCCCTACAACCCTCCTTATCTCTGTAACCTCCTCCAGCCCCTACAACCCTCCCTATCTCTGTAATCTCCTCCAGCACCTACAACCCTCCCTATCTCTGTAACCTCCTCCAGCCCCTAAAACCCTCCCTATCTCTGTAACCTCCTCCAGCCCCTAAAACCCTCCCTATCTCTGTAACCTCCTCCAGCCCCTACACCCCTTCCTATCTCTTGTAATCTCTTCCAGCCCCTACAACCCTCCCTATCTCTGTAACCTCCTCCAGCCCCTACAACTCTCCCTATCTCTGTAACCTCCGCCAGCCCGTACAACCCTCCCTATCTCTGTAACCTCCTCCAGCCCCTACAATGACCCAGTGCTCCAAGTGTGGTATAACCAAGGTATATGGAGACCAGAACTGTGCACAGCGCTCCAAGTGTGGTCTAAGCAAGGTATATGGAGACCAAAACTGCACACAGTGCTCCAAGTGTGGTCTAACCAAGGTATATGGAGACCAGAACTGCGCTCAGTGCTCCAAGTGTGGTCTAACCAAGGTATGTGGAGACCAGAACTGTGCACGGTGCTCCAAGTGTGGTCTAACCAAGGTATATGGAGACCAGAACTGTGCACGGTGCTCCAAGTGTGGTCTAACCAAGGTATATGGAGACCAGAACTGCACACAGTGCTCCAAGTGTGGTCTAACCAAGGTATATGGAGACCAGAACTGTGCACAATGCTCCAAGTGCGGTCTAACCAAGGTATATGGAGACCAGAACTGTGCACAGTGCTCCAAGTGTGGTCTAACCAAGGTATATGGAGACCAGAACTGCGCACAGTGCTCCAAGTGTGGTCTAACCAAGGTATATGGAGACCAGAACTGCGCACAGTGCTGCAAGTGTGCTCTAACCAAGGTATATGGAGACCAGAACTGTGCACAGTGCTCCAAGTGTGGTCTAACCAAGGTATATGGAGACCAGAACTGTGCACAGTGCTCCAAGTGTGGTCTAACCAAGGTATACGGAGACCAGAACTGTGCACAGTGCTCCAAGTGTGGTCTAACCAAGGTATACGGAGACCAGAACTGTGCACAGTGCTCCAAGTGTGGTCTAACCAAGGTATACGGAGACCAGAACTGTGCACAGTGCTCCAAGTGTGGTCTAACCAAGGTATATGGAGACCAGAACTGTGCACATTGCTCCAAGTGTGGTCTAACCAAGGTATATGGAGACCAGAACTGTGCACAGTGCTCCAAGTGTGGTCTAACCAAGGTATACGGAGACCAGAACTGTGCACAGTGCTCCAAGTGTGGTCTAACCAAGGTATATGGAGACCAGAACTGCGCACAGTGCTCCAAGTGAGGTCTAACCAAGGTATACGGAGACCAGAACTGTGCACAGTGCTCCAAGTGGGGTCTAACCAAGGTATATGGAGACCAGAACTGTGCACAGTGCTCCAAGTGAGGTCTAACCAAGGTATACGGAGACCAGAACTGTGCACAGTGCTCCAAGTGTGGTCTAACCAAGGTATACGGAGCCCAGAACTGTGCACAGTGCTCCAAGTGTGGTCTAACCAAGGTATATGGAGACCAGAACTGTGCACAGTGCTCCAAGTGTGGTCTAACCAAGGTATATCGGAGACCAGAACTGTGCACATTGCTCCAAGTGTGGTCTAACCAAGGTATATGGAGACCAGAACTGTGCACAGTGCTCCAAGTGTGGTCTAACCAAGGTATATGGAGACCAGAACTGTGCACAGTGCTCCAAGTGTGGTCTAACCAAGGTGTATGGAGACCAGAACTGTGCACAGTGCTCCAAGTGTGGTCTAACCAAGGTATATGGAGACCAGAACTGTGCACAGTGCTCCAAGTGTGGTCTAACCAAGGTATATGGAGACCAGAACTGTGCACAGTGCTCCAAGTGTGGTCTAACCAAGGTATATGGAGACCAGAACTGTGCACAGTGCTCCAAGTGTGGTCTAACCAAGGTATATGGAGACCAGAACTG
>NW_028225184.1:12376465-12397503 GCF_052327205.1 Somniosus microcephalus
ACCACACTTGGAGCACTGTGCACAGTTCTGGTCTCCATATACCTTGGTTAGACCACACTTGGAGCATCTGTGCACAGTTCTGGTCTCCATATACCTTGGTTAGACCGCACTTGGAGCACTGCGCACAGTTCTGGTCTCCATATACCTTGGTTAGACCACACTTGGAGCACTGCGCACAGTTCTGGTCTCCATATACCTGGTTAGACCACACTTGGAGCACTGTGCACAGTTCTGGTCTCCATATACCTTGGTTAGACCACACTTGGAGCACTGTGCACAGTTCTGGTCTCCATATACCTCGGTTAGACCACACTTGGAGCACTGTGCACAGTTCTGGTCTCCATATATCTTGGTTAGACCACACTTGGAGCACTGTGCACAGTTCTGGTCTCCATATACCTTGGTTAGACCACACTTGGAGCACTGTGCACAGTTCTGGTCTCCATATATCTTGGTTAGACCACACTTGGAGCACTGTGCACAGTTCTGGTCTCCATATACCTCGGTTAGACCACACTTGGAGCACTGTGCACAGTTCTGGTCTCCATATACCTTGGTTAGACCAAACTTGGAGCACTGTGCACAGTTCTGGTCTCCATATACCTTGGTTAGACCACACTTGGAGCACTGTGCACAGTTCTGGTCTCCATATACCTTGGTTAGACCACACTTGGAGCACTGTGCACAGTTCTGGTCTCCATCTACCTTGGTTAGACCACACTGGGAGCACCGTGCACAGTTCTGGTCTCCATATACCTTGGTTAGACCACACTTGGAGCACTGTGCACAGTTCTGGTCTCCATATACCTTGGTTAGACCACACTTGGAGCACTGTGCACAGTTCTGGTCTCCATATACCTTGGTTAGACCACACTTGGAGCACTGTGCACAGTTCTGGTCTCCATATACCTTGGTTAGACCGCACTTGGAGCACTGCGCACAGTTCTGGTCTCCATATACCTTGGTTAGACCACACTTGGAGCACTGTGCACAGTTCTGGTCTCCATATACCTTGGTTAGACCACACTTGGAGCACTGTGCACAGTTCTGGTCTCTGTATACCTTGGTTAGACCACACTGGGAGCACCGTGCACAGTTCTGGTCTCCATATACCCTGGTTAGACCACACTTGGAGCACTGTGCACAGTTCTGGTCTCCATATACCTTGGTTAGACCACACTTGGAGCACTGTGCACAGTTCTGGTCTCCATATACCTTGGTTAGACCACACTTGGAGCACTGTGCACAGTACTGGTCTCCATATACCTTGGTTAGACCGCACTTGGAGCACTGCGCACAGTTCTGGTCTCCATATACCTTGGTTAGACCACACTGGGAGCACCGTGCACAGTTCTGGTCTCCATATACCCTGGTTAGACCACACTTGGAGCACTGTGCACAGTTCTGGTCTCCATATACCTTGGTTAGACCACACTTGGAGCACTGTGCACAGTTCTGGTCTCCATATACCTTGGTTAGACCACACTTGGAGCACTGTGCACAGTTCTGGTCTCCACATAACTTGGTTAGACCACACTTGGAGCACTGTGCACAGTTCTGGTCTCCGTATACCTTGGTTAGACCACACTTGGAGCACTGTGCACAGTTCTGGTCTCCATATACCCTGGTTAGACCACACTTGGAGCACTGTGCACAGTTCTGGTCTCCTTATACCTTGGTTAGACCACACTTGGAGCACTGTGCACAGTTCTGGTCTCCATACACCTTGGTTAGACCACACTTGGAGCACTGTGCACAGTTCTGGTCTCCATATACCTTGGTTAGACCACACTTGGAGCATTGTGCACAGTTCTGGTCTCCATATACCTTGGTTAGACCACACTTGGAGCACTGTGCACAGTTCTGGTCTCCGTATACCTTGGTTAGACCACACTTGGAGCACTGTGCACAGTTCTGGTCTCCATATACCTCGGCGAGACCACACTTGGAGCACTGTGCACAGTTCTGGTCTCCATATCCCTTGGTTAGACCACACTTGGAGCACTGTGCTCAGTTCTGGTCTCCATATACCTTGGTTAGACCACACTTGGGGCACCGTGCACAGTTCTGGTCTCCATAGACCTTGGTTAGACCACACTTGGAGCACTGTGCACAGTTCTGGTCTCCATATACCTTGGTTAGACCACACTTGGAGCACTGTGCACAGTTCTGGTCTCCGTATACCTTGGTTAGACCACACTTGGCCCACTGTGCACAGTTCCGCTCTCCATATACCTTGGTTAGACCACACTTGGAGCACTGTGCATTGTTCTGGTCTCCATATACCTTGGTTAGACCACACTTGGAGCACTGTGCACAGTTCTGGTCTCCATACACTTTGGTTAGATCACACTTGGAGCACTGTGCACAGTTCTGGTCTCCATATACCTTGGTTAGACCACACCTGGAGCACTGTGCACAGTTCTGGTCCCTATAACCTTGGTTAGACCACACTTGGAGCACTGTGCACAGTTCTGGTCTCCGTATACCTTGGTTAGACCACACTTGGAGCACTGTGCACAGTTCTGGTCTCCATATACCTCGGCGAGACCACACTTGGAGCACTGTGCACAGTTCTGGTCTCCATATCCCTTGGTTAGACCACACTTGGAGCACTGTGCTCAGTTCTGGTCTCCATATACCTTGGTTAGACCACACTTGGGGCACCGTGCACAGTTCTGGTCTCCATATACCTTGGTTAGACCACACTTGGAGCACTGTGCACAGTTCTGGTCTCCATATACCTTGGTTAGACCACACTTGGAGCACTGTGCATTGTTCTGGTCTCCATATACCTTGGTTAGACCACACTTGGAGCACTGTGCACAGTTCTGGTCTCCATACACTTTGGTTAGATCACACTTGGAGCACTGTGCACAGTTCTGGTCTCCATATACCTTGGTTAGACCACACCTGGAGCACCGTGCACAGTTCTGGTCTCCATATACCTTGGTTAGACCGCACTTGGAGCACTGTGCACAGTTCTGGTCTCCATATACCTTGGTTAGACCACACTTGGAGCACTGTGCACAGTTCTGGTCTCCATATACCTTGGTTAGACCACACTTGGAGCACTGTGCACAGTTCTGGTCTCCATATACCTTGGTTAGACCACACTTGGAGCACTGTGTGCAGTTCTGGTCTCCATATACCTTGGTTAGACCACACTTGGAGCACTGTGCACAGTTCTGGTCTCCATATACCTTGGTTAGACCACACTTGGAGCACTGTACACAGTTCTGGTCTCCATATACCTTGGTTATACCACACTTGGAGCACTGGGTCATTGTAGGGGCTGGAGGAGGTTACAGAGATAGGGAGGGTTGTAGGGCTGGAGGAGGTTACACAGATAGGGAGGGTTGTAGAGGCTAGAGGAGGTTACAGAGATAGGGAGGGCTGTAGGGCTGGAGGAGGTTACAGAGATAGGGAGGGTTGTAGGGGCTGGAGGTGATTATAGAGATAGGGAGGGGTGTAGGGGCTGGAGGAGGTTACAGAGATAGGGAGGGGTGTAGCGGCTGGAGGGGTTTCAGAGATAGGGAGGGTTGTAGGGGCTGGCGGAGGTTACAGAGATAGGGAGAGTTGCAGGGGCTGGAGGAGGTTACAGAGATAGGGAGGGGTGTAGGGGCTGGAGGAGGTTACAGAGATAGGGAGGGGTGTAGGGGCTGGAGGAGGTTACAGAGATAGGGAGGGTTTTAGGGGCTGGAGGAGGTTACAGAGATAGGGAGGGTTGTAGGTGCTGGAGGAGATTACAGAGATAGGGAGGGTTGTAGGGGCTGGAGGAGGTTACAGAGATAGGGAGGGTTGCAGGGGCTGGAGGAGGTTAGAGTGACAGGGAGTGTTGTAGGGGCTGGAGGAGGTTACAGAGATAGGGAGGGGTGTAGGGGATGGAGGAGGTTACAGAGATAGGGAGGGGTGTAGTGGCTGGAGGAGGTTACAGAGATAGGGAGGGTTGTAGGGGCTGGAGGAGGTAACAAGTCATATTCTACCTAATTCACACACACACTCACACACGGGACTCCTTACTTCTGTCATAGACGGTGAGGTGTACATCTGATGAGGTGCCCACAACATCAGGGGGGTTCTTAACATCGCAGGTGAATGTTCCGTTGTCAATGTAGTCCAGGTTACGAATCACAATGGACCCATCGCTCTTAGAGATATCTCCAACCCATTCAACTCGCCCCCTGAACTGCCCCCACTTCTCAATATAAGGAATTCCATTTCCGTAGTGGAAGATCTGAAATAATCGAGAAGGACCCAAAGATATTATATTAACGCAATCCTCTACAATGTAAAGCTCCCTCCACACTGTCCCATCAAACACTCCCAGGGCAGGTACAGCACGGGTTAGATACAGAGTAAAGCTCCCTCTACACTGTCCCGTCAAACACTCCCAGGGCAGGTACAGCACAGGGTTAGATACAGAGTAAAGCTCCCTCTACACTGTCCCACCAAACACTCCCAGGGCAGGTACAGCACGGGGTTAGATACAGAGTAAAGCTCCCTCTACACTGTCCCGTCAAACACTCCCAGGGCAGGTACAGCACGGGGTTAGATACAGAGTAAAGCTCCCTCTACACTGTCCCATCAAACACTCCCAGGGCAGGTACAGCACGGGGTTAGATACAGAGTAAAGCTCCCTCTACACTGTCCCATCAAACACGCCCAGGGCAGGTACAGCACGGAGTTAGATACAGAGTAAAGCTCCCCTGGTCTGGGTTTGAGAGATCCCAGAGGGTGAAATGTCAGTCTGTGAGCCCCGCACCCTCTCTTGTTCCTTTTCGGTCGGTTCAGTTTTAGTTCTGTGAGACAGCAGGATCCGACTTTCAATCCTCCCCCGGTCTGAGTTGAGATGATTGATCCTCGGGGAATGCCTTCAGAGTGGGGGAGGGTCTGCACACCCACCCGGGTCTGGGGACGGGGGCGCGGATACGAATCAGCCACGGTTCCAGCGCGGTGAGGAAAAGACCGCAGCCGTGCGAAGCCCCGCAGTGTCGAATATCAACTCGCCGCCCAACCCCCAGCGATTTCCCTGACAACCGCGCCCCCCCGCTAATTGCTACAAGCACACGATCGGACGGTGGGTGCGCCGAGAGGAAGCACGGGTCGTATCCCACAGCCTGCGCCGCCGCCCTTAGTCGAATAGCCGCCAACCACTTTTCCTTACCGAGATAATCTCCCTGGAGTTGTCGGGACGAAACCGCCAGGACAGCGTGGTGAGGTCCGAGACGTATTCGTTCGACCAGAAGCCGCAGTACAGCGTGACGTCTGATCCGACCCGCTTGTGCAGGTTGTGATGTGTGGTGACCGAGATCCCTTGTGTGGGACACAGCACTGGCGGAGAGAGAGAGAGAGAGAGGGAGAGTCCTCCGTTAATGGCTGTATCTCAAATGTGAGGTTATTCACTTTGGTGTCAAAAACAGGAAGGCAGATTATTATCTGAACGGCAATAGATTGGGAAAAGGGGAAGTGCAACGAGACCTGGGTGTCCTTGTGCACCAGTCGCTGAAGGTGAGCATGCAGGTACAGTAGGCGGTTAAGAAGGCAAATGGTATGTTGGCCTTCGTAGTGAGAGGATTCGAGTACAGGAGCAAGGATGTCTTGCTGCAGTTGTACAGGGCCTTGGTGAGACCACATCTTGAGTATTGTGTGCGGTTTTGGTCGCCTTATCTGAGGAAGGATGTTCTTGCCATGGAAGGAGTTCAGCGAAGATTCACCAGGCTGATACCTGGGATGGCAGGAATGACGTATGAGGAGAGATTGGGTCGATTGGGCTTATACTCGCTGGAGTTTAGAAGAATGAGAGGGGATCTCATTGAAACTTATAAAATTCTGACAGGACTGGACAGACTAGATGCAGGAAGGATGTTCCCGATGGTCGGGGGAGTCCAGAACCAGGGGTCACAGTCTAAGGATAAGGGGTAAGCCATTTAGGACAGAAATGAGGAGGAATTTCTTCACCCAGAGAATGGTGAACCTGTGGAATTCTCTACCACAGAAGGCAGTAGAGGCCAATTCATTAAATATATTCAAGAAGGAGTTAGATATATTTCTTAAGGCTGAAGGGATCAAGGGATATGGGGAGAAGGCAGGGACAGGGGACTGAATTTGGATGATCAGCCATGATCTCATTGAATGGCGGAGCAGGCTCGAGGGGCCGAATGGCCTACTCCTGCTCCTATCTTCTATGTTTCTATTTTTCTATGTTTCAACATCAACAAGAACGTGCATTTATACAGCACCTTTATCATGATTCAACAACCACTTGCATTGGGAGCCTACTGTCAACAAGGGCAGACGTCGACGACGAAGTCCAACACCGCCTTCAATGTGCCAGTGCAGCCTTCGGTCGCCTGAGGAAGAGGGTGTTTGAAGACCAGGACCTCAAACCCGGCACTAAGCTCATGGTCTACAGGGCAGCAGTGATACCCGCCCTGCTGTATGTCTCAGAGACATGGACCATGTACAGCAGGCACCTCAAAGCACTGGAGAGGTACCACCAATGCTGCCTCCGCAAGATCCTGCAAATCCATTGGCAGGATAGGCGCACCAACATCAGTGTTCTCGCTCAGGCCAACATCCCCAGCATCGAAGCTTTGACCACGCTCAATCAGCTCCGATGGACAGGTCACATTGTCCGCATGCCCGATACGAGACTCCCAAAACAAGCGCTCTACTCAGAGCTCCGACACGGCAAGAGAGCCCCAGGTGGGCAGAGGAAACGCTTCAAGGACACCCTCAAAGCCTCCTTGAAAAAGTGTAACATCCCCACCGACACCTGGGAATCCCTGGCCCAAGACCGCACAAAGTGGAGGAGAAGCATCCGGGAAGGCGCCGAACACCTCGGGTCTCTTCGCCGGGAGCAAGCGGAAGCCAAGCGCAGGCAGCGCACGTCAACCCAAGCACCCCACCCACCCGCCACTTCAACCACCGTCTGCCCCACCTGTGACAGAGACTGTAGGTCCCGCATTGGACTCATCAGTCACCTGAGAACTCATGTTTAGTGTGGAAGCAAGTCATCCTCGGTTCCGAGGAACTGCCTAAAAGAAGAAGATATAGCACCTTTAACATAATACAACCTCCCAAGGTGCTTCGCAGGAGCGATTATCAAACAGAATTTGACACGGAGCCACATCAGGAGATATTAGGGCAGGTGACCAAAAGCTGGGTCAAAGAGGTAGGTTTTAAGGAGCGTCTTAAATGAGGAGAGAGAGGCGGAGAGGTTTAGGGATGGAATTCCAGAGCTCGGGGCCCAGGCAGCTGAAGGCACGGCCGCCAATGGTGGAGCGATGGAAATCGGGGGATGCTCAAGAGGGCAGAATTGGAGGAGCGCAGAGATCTCGGAGGGTTGTAGGGCTGGAGGAGGGTACAGAGATAGGGAGGGTTGTAGGGGCTGGAGGAGGTTACAGAGATAGGGAGGGTTGTAGGGCTGGAGGAGGTTACAGAGATAGGGAGTGTTGTAGGGGCTGGAGGAGGTTACAGAGATAGGGAGGGGTGTAGGGCTGGAGGATGTTACAGAGATAGGGAGGGATGTAGGGGCTGGAGGAGGTTACAGAGATAGGGAGGGGTGTAGTGGCTGGAGGAGGTTACAGAGATAGGGAGGGGTGTAGGGGCTGGAGGAGGTTACAGAGATAGGGAGGGGTGTAGTGGCTGGAGGAGTTTACAGAGATAGGGAGGGGTGTAGGGGCTGGAGGAGGTTACAGAGATAGGGAGGGGTGTAGTGGCTGGAGGAGGTTACAGAGATAGGGAGGGGTGTAGGGGCTGGAGGAGGTTACAGAGATAGGGAGGGGTGTCGGGGCTGGAGGAGGTTACAGAGATAGGGAGGGGTGTAGGGGCTGGAGGAGGTTACAGAGATAGGGAGGGTTGTAGGGACTGGAGGAGATTACAGAGATAGGGAGGGTTGTAGGGGCTGGAGGAGGCTACAGAGATAGGGATGGTTGGAGGGACTGGAGGAGATTACAGAGATAGGGAGGGATGTAGGGGCTGGAGGAGGTTACAGAGATAGGGAGGAGTGTAGGGGCTGGAGGCAGTCACAGAGAAAGGGAGGGTTGTAGGGGCTGGAGGAGGTTACAGAGATAGGGAGGGGTGTAGGGGCTGGAGGAGGTTACAGAGATAGGGAGGGGTGTAGGGGCTGGAGGAGGTTACAGAGATAGGGAGGGGTGTAGGGGCTGGAGGAGGTTACAGAGATAGGGAGGTGTGTAGGGGCTGGAGGAGGTTACAGAGATAGGGAGGTGTGTAGGGGCTGGAGGAGGTTACAGAGATAGGGAGGGGGAGCGAGGAGCCCATGGAGGGAGTTGAAAACAAGGATGAGAATTTTAAAATCGAGGCGTTGCAGGACCGGTAGCCAATTTAGGTCAGTGAGCACAGGGGGAGATGGGTGAACGGGACATGGGGCGAATTAGGACTCACGGCAGTAGAGCTTTGGAGGACCTCGAGGTTGCGGAGAATAGAATGTGGATGGCCAGCGAGGAGACTGTTGCAATAGTCAAGTTGAGAGCGGACAAAGACAGGGATGAGAGAGAGACTCCCTCTTTAACAGGGGTGGGGGATTTTGAGCTAGGAGCTCAGGGAACAGTGGACGTCTGTCAGATGCGGTGATGGCTGGTGATTGAATGTGGGTCGGTTGTGTCATTGGGTGTGGGGAGCCATTGTACCACATACAATGCCTCCACTGTTGACGCGCGATTGTTTACCCGTCAACCAATAACAGGCGGCCTCTTCACGTCCTGCCTGTCCCTTGTACCAGCACACTCTTTGATCTTGAGTGACGTGCCAACATTTCTCCACACCCCTTCCTCCCTCCCTCCATCAGCGAACCCCCTCTCCCAGACTGCCTTTGGAACCTAACCTTCCCAACCCCTCTCCTCCAATTCCCTCCCCATCATATCCCCTCCCTACAATCCCCTTCCCTCCAATCCCGCTTCCCTCCAATCCCGCTTCCCTCCAATCCCCTCCCCTCCATCTCCCTCTACACCATCCCATCAAACACTCCCAGGGCAGGGACAGCACGGGGTTAGGTACAGAGTAAAGCTCCCTCTACACTGTCCCATCAAACACTCCCAGGGCAGGTACAGCACGGGGTTAGATACAGAGTAAAGCTCCCTCTACACTGTCCCATCAAACACTCCCAGGGCAGGTACAGCACGGGCTAGATACAGAGTAAAGCTCCCTCTACACTGTCCCATCAAACACTCCCAGGGCAGGTACAGCACGGGGTTAGATACAGAGTAAAGCTCCCTCTACACTGTCCCATCAAACACTCCCAGGGCAGGTACAGCACGGGTTAGATACAGAGTAAAGCTCACTCTACACTGTCCCATCAAACACTCCCAGGGCAGGTACAGCACGGGTTAGATACAGAGTAAAGCTCCCTCTACACTCTCCCATCAAACACTCCCAGGGCAGGTACAGCACGGGGTTAGATACAGAGTAAATCTCCCTCTACACTGTCCCATCAAACACTCCCAGGGCAGGTACAGCACGGGGTTAGATACAGAGTAAAGCTCCCTCTACACTGTCCCATCAAACACTCCCAGGGCAGGTACAGCACGGGGTTAGATACAGAGTAAAGCTCCCTCTACACTGTCCCATCAAACACTCCCAGGGCAGGTACAGCACGGGGTTAGATACAGAGTAAAGCTAACCCTACACTGTCTCATCAAACACTCCCAGGGCAGGTACAGCACGGGTTAGATACAGAGTAAAGCTCCCTCTACACTGTCCCCTCAAACACTCCCAGGGCAGGTACAGCATGGGGTTAGATACAGAGTAAAGCTCCCTCTACACTGTCCCATCAAACACTCCCAGGGCAGGTACAGCACGGGTTAGATACAGAGTAAAGCTCCCTCTACACTGTCCCCTCAAACACTCCCAGGGCAGGTACAGCATGGGGTTAGATACAGAGTAAAGCTCCCTCTACACTGTCCCATCAAACACTCCCAGGGCAGGTACAGCACGGGTTAGATGCAGAGTAAAGCTCCCTCTACACTGTCCCATCAAACACTCCCAGGGCAGGTACAGCACGGGTTAGATACAGAGTAAAGCTCCCTCTACACTGTCCCATCAAACACTCCCAGGGCAGGTACAGCACGGGGTTAGATACAGAGTAAAGCTCCCTCTACACTGTCCCATCAAACACTCCCAGGGCAGGTACAGCACGGGTTAGATACAGAGTAAAGCTCCCTCTACACTGTCCCCTCAAACACTCCCAGGGCAGGTACAGCATGGGGTTAGATACAGAGTAAAGCTCCCTGTACACTGTCCCATCAAACACTCCCAGGGCAGGTACAGCACGGGGTTAGATACAGAGTAAAGCTCCCTCTACACTGTCCCATCAAACACTCCCAGGGCAGGTACAGCACGGGGTTAGATACAGAGTAAAGCTCCCTCTACACTGTCCCATCAAACACTCCCAGGGCAGGTACAGCACGGGGTTAGATACAGAGTAAAGCTAACCCTACACTGTCTCATCAAACACTCCCAGGGCAGGTACAGCACGGGTTAGATACAGAGTAAAGCTCCCTCTACACTGTCCCCTCAAACACTCCCAGGGCAGGTACAGCATGGGGTTAGATACAGAGTAAAGCTCCCTCTACACTGTCCCATCAAACACTCCCAGGGCAGGTACAGCACGGGTTAGATACAGAGTAAAGCTCCCTCTACACTGTCCCCTCAAACACTCCAAGGGCAGGTACAGCATGGGGTTAGATACAGAGTAAAGCTCCCTCTACACTGTCCCATCAAACACTCCCAGGGCAGGTACAGCACGGGGTTAGATACAGAGTAAAGCTCCCTCTACACTGTCCCATCAAACACTCCCAGGGCAGGTACAGCACGGGGTTAGATACAGAGTAAAGCTCCCTCTACACTGTCCCATCAAACACTCCCAGGGCAGGTACAGCACGGGGTTAGATACAGAGTAAAGCTAACCCTACACTGTCTCATCAAACACTCCCAGGGCAGGTACAGCACGGGTTAGATACAGAGTAAAGCTCCCTCTACACTGTCCCCTCAAACACTCCCAGGGCAGGTACAGCATGGGGTTAGATACAGAGTAAAGCTCCCTCTACACTGTCCCATCAAACACTCCCAGGGCAGGTACAGCACGGGTTAGATACAGAGTAAAGCTCCCTCTACACTGTCCCCTCAAACACTCCCAGGGCAGGTACAGCATGGGGTTAGATACAGAGTAAAGCTCCCTCTACACTGTCCCATCAAACACTCCCAGGGCAGGTACAGCACGGGTTAGATGCAGAGTAAAGCTCCCTCTACACTGTCCCATCAAACACTCCCAGGGCAGGTACAGCACGGGTTAGATACAGAGTAAAGCTCCCTCTACACTGTCCCATCAAACACTCCCAGGGCAGGTACAGCATGGGTTCATAGAATCATAAAATGGTTACTGCACAGAAGGAGGCCATTCGGCCCGTCGAGCACGTGCCGGCTCCCTGCAAGAGCACCTCAGCCAGTCCCACTCCCTTGCCCTTTCCCCGTAGCCCTGCAAATTGTTGTCCTTCAGGTACTTATCCAAATTCCCTTTGAAAGCCACAATTGAATGTGCCTCCACCACCCTATCAGGCAGTGCCTTCCAGATCCTAACCACTCGCTGCGTTAAAACGTTTTCCCTCATGTTGCCTTTGGTCCTTCTGCCAATCACCTTAAATCTGTGTCCTCTGGTTCTCGACCCTTCTGCCAATGGGAACAGTTTCTCTCTATCTACTCTGCCCAGACCCCTCATGATTTTGAACATCTCGACCAAATCTCCTCTCAATCTTCTAAGTGCTCTAAGGAGAACAACCCCAGCTTCTCCAGTCTCTCCACGTCACTGAAGTCCCTCATCCCTGGTACCATTCTGGTCAATCTCCCCCTTAACCTTCTCTGCTCTAAGGAGAACAACCCCAGCTTCTCCAGTCTCTCCACGTAACTGAAGTCCCTCATCCCTGGTACCATTCTGGTCAATCTCCTCTTAACCTTCTCTGCTCTAAGGAGAACAACCCCAGCTTCTCCAGTCTCTCCACGTAACTGAAGTCCCTCATCCCTGGGACCATTTGGGTCAATCTCCCCTTAACCTTCTCTGCTCTAAGGAGAACAACCCCAGCTTCTCCAGTCTCTCCACGTAACTGAAGTCCCTCATCCCTGGTACCATTCTGGTCAATCTCCCCTTAACCTTCTCTGCTCTAAGGAGAACAACCCCAGCTTCTCCAGTCTCTCCACGTAACTGAAGTCCTTTATCCCTGGTACCATTCTGGTCAATCTCCCCTTAACCTTCTCTGCTCCAAGGAGTACAACCCCAACTTCTCCAGTCTCTCCACATAACTGAAGTCCCTCATCCCTGGTACCATTCTGGTCAATCTCCCCTTAACCTTCTCTGCTCTAAGGAGAACAACCGCAGCTTCTCCAGTCTCTCCGTGTAACTGAAGTCCCTCATCCCTGGTACCATTCTGGTCAATCTCCCCCTTAACCGTCTCTGCTCTAAGAAGAACAATCCCAGCTTCTCCAGTCTCTCCACGTAACTGAAGTCCCTCATCCCTGGTACCATTCTGGTCAATCTCCTCTTAACCTTCCCTGCTCTAAGGAGAACAACCGCAGCTTCTCCAATCTCTCCACGTAACTGAAGTCCCTCATCCCTGGTACCATTCTGGTCAATCTCCCCCTTAACCTTCTCTGCTCTAAGAAGAACAACCCTAGCTTCTCCAGTCTCTCCACGTAACTAAAGTCCCTCATCCCTGGTACCATTCTGGTCAATCTCCTCTTAACCTTCCCTGCTCTAAGGAGAACAACCGCAGCTTCTCCAATCTCTCCACGTAACTGAAGTCCCTCATCCCTGGTACCATTCTGGTCAATCTCCTCTTAACCTTCTCTGCTCTAAGGAGAACAATCCCAGCTTCTCCAGTCTCTCCACGTAACTGAAGTCCCTCATCCCTGGTACCATTCTGGTCAATCTCCCCCTTAACCTTCTCTGCTCTAAGAAGAACAACCCTAGCTTCTCCAGTCTCTCCACGTAACTGAAGTCCCTCATCCCTGGTACCATTCTGGTCAATCTCCCCTTAACCTTCTCTGCTCTAAGGAGAACAACCCCAGCTTCTCCAGTCTCTCCACGTAACTGAAGTCCCTCATCCCCGGTACCATTCTGGTCAATCTCCCCTTAACCTTCTCTGCTCTAAGGAGAACAATCCCAGCTTCTCCAGCCTCTCCACGTAACTGAAGTCCCTCATCCCTGGTACCATTCTGGTCAATCTCCCCTTAACCTTCTCTGCTCTAAGGAGAACAACCCCAGCTTCTCCAGTCTCTCCACATAACTGAAGTCCCTCATCCCTGGTACCATTCTGGTCAATCTCCCCTTAACCTTCTCTGCTCTAAGGAGAACAACCCCAGCTTCTCCAGTCTCTCCACGTAACTGAAGCCCCTCATCCCCGGTACCATTCTGGTCAATCTCCCCTTAACCTTCTCTGCTCTAAGGAGAACAATCCCAGCTTCTCCAGTCTTTCCACATAACTGAAGTCCCTCATCCCTGGTACCATTCTGGTCAATCTCCCCTTAACCTTCTCTGCTCTAAGGAGAACAACCCCAGCTTCTCCAGTCTCGCCACGTAACTGAAGTCCCTCATCCTTGGTACCATTCTGGTCAATCTCCCCTTAACCTTCTCTGCTCCAAGGAGAACAACCCCAGCTTCTCCAGTCTCTCCACATAACTGAAGTCCCTCATCCTTGGTACCATTCTGGTCAATCTCCCCTTAACCTTCTCTGCTCTAAGGAGAACAACCCCAGCTTCTCCAGTCTCGCCACGTAACTGAAGTCCCTCATCCTTGGTACCATTCTGGTCAATCTCCCCTTAACCTTCTCTGCTCCAAGGAGAACAACCCGAGCTTCTCCAGTCTCTCCGTGCAACTGAAGTCCCTCATCCCTGGTACCATTCTGGTCAATCTCCTCTTAACCTTCTCTGCTCTAAGGAGAACAATCCCAGCTTCTCCAGCCTCTCCACGTAACTGAAGTCCCTCATCCCTGGTACCATTCTGGTCAATCTCCCCTTAACCTTCTCTGCTCTAAGGAGAACAACCCCAGCTTCTCCAGTCTCTCCACATAACTGAAGTCCCTCATCCCTGGTACCATTCTGGTCAATCTCCCCTTAACCTTCTCTGCTCTAAGGAGAACCACCCCAGCTTCTCCAGTCTCTCCACGTAACTGAAGCCCCTCATCCCCGGTACCATTCTGGTCAATCTCCCCTTAACCTTCTCTGCTCTAAGGAGAACAATCCCAGCTTCTCCAGTCTTTCCACGTAACTGAAGTCCCTCATCCTTGGTACCATTCTGGTCAATCTCCCCTTAACCTTCTCTGCTCTAAGGAGAACAACCCCAGCTTCTCCAGTCTCTCCGTGTAACTGAAGTCCCTCATCCCTGGTACCATTCTGGTCAATCTCCTCTGCACCCTCTCTAAATCCTTCTCATCCTTCCTAAAGTGCGGTGCCCAGAATTGGACACAATACTCCAGTTGAGGCCAAACCAGTGTTTTATACAGATTCATCATAATTTCCACACGTTTGTACTCTACGCTTCTATTTATGAAGCCCAGGATCCCATATACTTTTTTAACCGCTTTCTCAACCAGTCCCGCCACCTTCAACGATTTGTGCACACATACCCCCAGGTCTCTCTGTTCGTGCACCCACTTTAGGATTGTACCCTTTAGTTTATATTGCCTCTCCTCATTCTTTCTACCAAAATGTATCACTTCGCACTTTTCTGTGTTAAATTTAATCTGCCACGTGCCTGCCCATTCCACCAGCCTGTCTATGTCCCCTTGAAGTCTATCCCTCTCCTCCTCACTGTTCACTACACTTCCAGGTTTTGTGTCAACTGCAAGTTTTGAAATTGTGCCCTGTACACCCAAGTCCAAGTCATTAATATATATCAAGAAAAGCAGTGGTCCTAGTACCGACCCCTGGGGAACACCACTGTGTACCTTCCTCCAGTCCGAAAAACAACCGTTCACCACTACTCTCTGCCTCCTGTCACTTAGCCAATTCCGTATCCATGCTGCCACAGTCCCTGTTATTCCATGGGCTTCAACTTTGCTGGTGAGCCTATTATGTGGCACTTTGTCGAACACCTTTTGGAAATCCATATATACCTCGTCAACCACATTGCCCTCATCAACCCTCTCTGATACCTCATCAAAAAACTCAATCAAGTTGGTTAAACACAATTTGCCTTTAACAAATCCGTGCTGGCTTTCCTTAATTAATCCACACTTGTCCAAGTGACTGTTAATTTTGCCCCTGATTATTGTTTCTAAAAGTTTCCCCACTACCGAGGTTAAACTAACTGGCCTGTAGTTGCTGGGTTTATCTTTACACCCTTTTTTGAACAATGGTGTAACATTTGCAATCCTCCAGTCCTCTGGCACCAGCCCCGTATCCAAGGAGGATTGGAAGATTATGGCCAGTACCTCCGCGATTTCCTACCTCAATTCCCTCAGCATCCTAGGATGCATCCCATCTGATCCTGGTGACTTATCTACTTTAAGTACAGCCAGCCTTTCTCGTACCTCCGCCTTATCAATTTTTATCCCATCCAGTATCTCAACCACCTCCTCTTTCACTATGACTTTGGCGGCATCTTCCTTGGTAAAGACGGACACAAAGTACTCATTTAGTACCTCAGCTATGCCCTCTGCCTCCATGCGTAGGTCTCCATTTTGGTCCCTAATTGGTCCCACCCTCCTCTTACTATCCATTTACTATTTATACCCCCCCCCCACTCGCTCTCTCTCTCTCTTCCAACAACAACATGCCCTCGAAAAAGCCTCGGCACCGCCGGGCACCCCCTCCCCTCCCCCCACTCTTTCCCCCCCCTCTTTCCCCCCTCTCTTCCCCCCAGTCGCTCTCTCTCTTCCCCCCAGTCGCTCTCTCTCTTCCCCCCAGTCGCTCTCTCTCTTCCCCCCCAGTCGCTCTCTCTCTTCCCCCCAGTCGCTCTCTCTCTTCCCCCCCAGTCGCTCTCTCTCTCTTCCTCCCCAGTCGCTCTCTCTCTCTTCCCCCCCAGTCGCTCTCTCTCTTCCCCCCCAGTCGCTCTCTCTCTCTCTCTCTCTCTCTCTTCCAACAACATGCCCTCGAAAAAGCCCCGGCACCGCCGGGCACCCCCAGCTAGTATGCTTATAGAAGACTTTTGGATTCCCTTTTATGTTGGCTGCCATTGTATTCTCATACCCTCTCTTTGCCCCTCTTATTACCTTTTTCACTTCCCCTCTGAACTTTCTATATTCAGCCTGGTTCTCACTTGTATTCTCAACCTGACATCTGTCATATGCCTCCCGTTTACTGCTTCGTCTTACTCTCCATCTCTTTCGTCATCCAGGGAGCCCTGACTTTAGTTGCCCTGTCTTTCCTCCTCGTGGGAATGTACCTCGACTGTACCCGAACCATCTCCTCTTTAAAGGCAGCCCATTGTTCGATTACAGTTTTGCCTGCCAAATGGTTTGCTGGCCTTCATAGTGAGAGGATTCGAGTACAGGAGCAGGGATGTCTTGCTACAGTTGTACAGGGCCTTGGTGAGACCACACCTTGAGTATTGTGTGCAGTTTTGGTCGTCGTATCTGAGGAAGGATGTTCTTGCCATGGAGGGAGTGCAGCGAAGATTCACCAGACTGATACCTGGGATGGCAGGAATGACGTACGAGGAGAGATTGGGTCGATTAGGCTTATATTCGCTAGAGTTTAGAAGAATGAGAGGGGATCTCAATGAAACTTATAAAATTCTAACAGGACTAGACAGACTAGATGCAGGAAGGATGTTCCCGATGGCGGGGAGTCCAGAACCAGGGGTCACAGTCTAAGGATAAGGGGATAAGCCAGTTAGGACTGAGATGAGGAGGAATTTTTTCACCCAGAGAGTGGTGAACCTGTGGAATTCTCTACCACAGAAGACAGTTGAGGCCAATTCATTAAATATATTCAAGAAGGAGTTAGATATATTTCTTAAGGCTAAGGGGATCAAGGGATATGGGGAGAAAGCAGGGACAGGGTACTGAATTTGGATGATCAGCCATGATCGTATTGAATGGCGGAACAGGCTTGAGGGGCCGAATGGCCTACTCCTGCTCCTATCTTCTGTGTTTCTATGTTTGATTCCAATTTACCCGAGCCAGTTCCAATCTCATTGAAATTGGACTTCCTCCAATTAAGTATTTTTACTCTAGATTGCTCCCTGTCCTTTTCCATAGCTAATCTAAACCTTATGATACTATGATCACTCTTCCCTAAATGTTCCCCCTACTGACACTTGCTCCACTTGACCCACCTCATTCCCCAGAAACAGATCCAGCAATGCCTCCTTCCTTGCTGGGCTGGAAACGTACTGATCAAGAAAGTTCTCCTGAACACACTTCAGATATTCATTCCCTTCTCTGTCCTTTAGACTATTAAAATCGCAGTCTATATTAGGATAGTTGAAATCTCCCATTATCACTATCGTTCTTGCATCTCTCTGTAAATTTCCCTGCAAATTTCTTCCTCCATATCCTTCCCACTAGTTGGTGGTCAATAGAATACATCTAGTAGTGTAATGGTACCTCTATTATTTCTCAAGTTTAACCAAATAGATTCTGTCCTTGACCCCACCAGGACATCCTCCCTCTCCAGCACTGTAACATTCTCCTTAACCAATACCGTCACAACACCTCCTATCTTTCCTTACCCATGTTTCCTGAACACATTAGATCCAGGAATATTTAACACCCAATCTTGCCCCTTGTTAAGCCAGGTCTCTGTTATCGACACAACTTCATATTCCCATCTGTCTATCAGCTCACCAAGCTTATTTACCGCACTTCGTGCATTCACACACTGTAAACCTATCTTAGGCCTTCTTGGATTCTCCATCAAACACTCCCAGGGCAGGTACAGCACGAGTTAGATACAGAGTAAAGCTCCCTCTACACTGTCCCATCAAACACTCCCAGGGCAGGTACAGCACGGGGTTAGATACAGAGTAAAGCTCCCTCTACACTGTCCCATCAAACACTCCCAGGGCAGGTACAGCACGGGTTAGATACAGAGTAAAGCTCCCTCTACACTGTCCCATCAAACACTCCCAGGAAAGGTACAGCACGGGGTTAGATACAGAGTAAAGCTCCCTCTACACTGTCCCATCAAACACTCCCAGGGCAGGTAAAGCACGATTTAGATACAGAGTGAAGCTCCCTCTACACTGTCCCATCAAACACTCCCAGGGCAGGTACAGCACGGGTTAGATACAGAGTAAAGCTCCCTCTACACTGTCCCATCAAACACTCCCAGGGCAGGTACAGCACGATTTAGATACAGAGTGAAGCTCCCTCTACACTGTCCCATCAAACATTCCCAGGGCAGGAACAGCACGGGGTTAGATACAGAGTAAAGCTCCCTCTACACTGTCCCATCAAACACTCCCAGGGCAGGTACAGCACGGGGTTAGATACAGAGTAAAGCTCCCTCTACACTGTCCCATCAAACACTCCCAGGGCAGGTACAGCACGGGTTAGATACAGAGTAAAGCTCCCACTACACTGTCCCATCAAACACTCCAAGGGCAGGTACAGCACGGAGTTAGATACAGAGAAAAGCTCCCTCTACACTGTCCCATCAAACACTCCCAGGGCAGGTACAGCACGGGGTTAGATACAGAGTAAAGCTCCCTCTACACTGTCCCATCAAACACTCCCAGGGCAGGTACAGCACGGGTTAGATACAGAGTAAAGCTCCCTCTACACTGTCCCATCAAACACTCCCAGGAAAGGTACAGCACGGGGTTAGATACAGAGTAAAGCTCCCTCTACACTGTCCCATCAAACACTCCCAGGGCAGGTAAAGCACGATTTAGATACAGAGTGAAGCTCCCTCTACACTGTCCCATCAAACACTCCCAGGGCAGGTACAGCACGGGTTAGATACAGAGTAAAGCTCCCTCTACACTGTCCCATCAAACACTCCCAGGGCAGGTACAGCACGATTTAGATACAGAGTGAAGCTCCCTCTACACTGTCCCATCAAACATTCCCAGGGCAGGAACAGCACGGGGTTAGATACAGAGTAAAGCTCCCTCTACACTGTCCCATCAAACACTCCCAGGGCAGGTACAGCACGGGGTTAGATACAGAGTAAAGCTCCCTCTACACTGTCCCATCAAACACTCCCAGGGCAGGTACAGCACGGGTTAGATACAGAGTAAAGCTCCCACTACACTGTCCCATCAAACACTCCAAGGGCAGGTACAGCACGGAGTTAGATACAGAGAAAAGCTCCCTCTACACTGTCCCATCAAACACTCCCAGGGCAGGTACAGCACGGGGTTAGATACAGAGTAAAGCTCCCTCTACACTGTCCCATCAAACACTCCCAGGGCAGGTACAGCACGATTTAGATACAGAGTGAAGCTCCCTCTACACTGTCCCATCAAACACTCCCAGGGCAGGTACAGCAGGGGGTTAGATACAGAGTAAAGCTCCCTCTACACTGTCCCATCAAACACTCCCAGGGCAGGTACAGCACGGGGTTAGATACAGAGTAAAGGTCCCTCTACACTGTCCCATCAAACACTCCCAGGGCAGGTTCAGCACGGGGTTAGATACAGAGTAAAGCCCCCTCTACACTGTCCCATCAAACACTCCCAGAGCAGGTACAGCACGGGTTAGATACAGAGTAAAGCTCCCTCTACACTGTCCCATCAAACATTCCCAGGGCAGGTACAGCACGGGGTTAGATACAGAGTAAAGCTCCCTCTACACTGTCCCATCAAACACTCCCAGGGCAGGTACAGCACAGGGTTAGATACAGAGTAAAGCTCCCTCTACACTGTCCCCATCAAACACTCCCAGGGCAGGTACAGCACGTGGTTAGATACAGAGTAAAGCTCCCTCTACACTGTCCCATCAAACACTCCCAGGGCAGGTACAGCACGTGGTTAGATACAGAGTAAAGCTCCCTCTACACTGTCCCATCAAACACTCCCAGGGCAGGGACAGCACGGGTTAGATACAGAGTAAAGCTCCCTCTACCCTGTCCCATCAAACACTCCCAGGGCAGGTACAGCGTGGGTTAGATACAGAGTAAAGCTCCCTCTACACTGTCCCATCAAACACTCCCAGGGCAGGTACAGCACGGGTTAGATACAGAGTAAAGCTCCCTCTACACTGTCCCATCAAACACTCCCAGGGCAGGTACAGCACGGGGTTAGATACAGAGTAAAGCTCCCTCTACACTGTCCCATCAAACACTCCCAGGGCAGGTACAGCGCGGGTTAGATACAGAGTAAAGCTCCCTCTACACTGTCCCATCAAACACTCCCAGGGCAGGGACAGCACAGGTTAGATACAGAGTAAAGCTTCCTCTACACTGCCCATCAAACACTCCCAGGGCAGGTACAGCACGGGGTTAGATACAGAGTAAAGCTCCCTCTACACTGTCCCATCAAACACTCCCAGGGCAGGTACAGCACGGGGTTAGATACAGAGTAAAGCTCCGTCTACCCTATCCCATCAAACACTCCCAGGGCAGGTACAGCGCGGGTTAGATACAGAGTAAAGCTCCCTCTAAACTGTCCCATCAAACACTCCCAGGGCAGGTACAGCATGGGTTAGATACAGAGTAAAGCTCCCTCTACATTGTCCCATCAAACACTCCCAGGGCAGGTACAGCACGGGGTTAGATACAGAGTAAAGCTCCCTCTACATTGTCCCCATCAAACACTCCCAGGGCAGGTACAGCACGGGTTAGATACAGAGTAAAGCTCCCTCTACACTGTCCCATCAAACACTCCCAGGGCAGGTACAGCACGGGGTTAGATACAGAGTAAAGCTCCCTCTACACTGTCCCATCAAACACTCCCAGGGCAGGTACAGCACGTGGTTAGATACAGAGTAAAGCTCCCTCTACACTGTCCCATCAAACACTCCCAGGGCAGGTACAGCACGTGGTTAGATACAGAGTAAAGCTCCCTCTACACTGTCCCATCAAACACTCCCAGGGCAGGTACAGCACAGGTTAGATACAGAGTAAAGCTCCCTCTACAC